>NW_027457815.1:180000-521167 GCF_050624435.1 Tenrec ecaudatus
ACGGTAAGTGTTAGCGTTAGGGTTAGGGTTAGGGTTAGGTTTAGCGTAAGGGTTAGGGTTAGGGTTAGGGTTTGGGTTAGGGTTAGCGTTAGTGTTAGGGTTAGCGTTAGGGTTAGGTTTAGGGTTAGGGTTAGGGTTAGGGTTAGGATTAGGGTTAGGGTTAGGTTTAGGGTTAGGGTTAGGGTTAGGGTTAGCGTTAGGGTTAGGGTTAGGGTTAGGGTTAGAGTTAGGGTTAGGTTTAGCGTAAGGGTTAGGGTTAGAGTTAGGGTTAGGGTTAGGGTTAGGGTTATGGTTAGGGTTAGCGTTAGGGTTAGGGTTAGCATTAGCGTTAAGGTTAGTGTTAGGGTTAGGGTTAGGGTTAGGTTGGGGTTAGGGTTAGCATTAGCGTTAGGGTTAGGGTTAGGGTTAGGGTTAGCGTTAGAATTAAGGTTAGAGGTAGGGTTAGCGTTAAGGTTAGGGTTAGCGTTAGCGTTAGGGTTAGGGTTAGGATTACGGTTAGGGTTAGCGTTAGTGTTAGGGTTAGGGTTAGCGTTAGCGTTAGGGTTAGAGTTAGTGTTAGGGTTAGGGTTAGGGTTAGGATTAGGGCTAGGGTTAGCTTTAGGGTTAGGGTTAGGGTTAGGGTTAGGTTTCCGGTTAGGGTTAGCGTTAGGGTTAGGGTTAGGGTTAGTGTTAGGGTTAGGTTTAGGATTAAGTTTAGGGTTAGGGTTAGCGTTAGGTTTAGATTTAGGGTTAGGGTTAGGGTTAGGGTTAGCATTAGCGTTAGGGTTTGGGTTAGGGTTAGGGTTAGGTTTAGCATAAGGGTTAGGGTTAGGTTTAGGGTTAGGGTTAGGTTAGGGTTGGCGTTAGGGTTAGCATTAGCGTTAGGGTTAGGGTTAAGGTTAGGGTTAGCTTTAGGGTTAGGGATAGGGTTAGCATTAGCGTTAGGGTTAGGGTTAGGGTTAGCGTTAGGGTTAGGGTTAGGGTTAGGGTTAGGGTGAGGGTTAAGGTTAGGATTAGGGTTAGCGTTAGGGTTAGGTTTAGGGTTAGGGTTAGGGTTAGGGTTAGTTTAGGGTTAGCGTTAGGGTTAGGGTTAGGCTTAGGGTTAGGGTTAGCGTTAGCGTTAGGGCTAGCGTTAGGGTTAGGGTTAGGGTTAGGGTTAGCGTTAGGTTTAGGGTTAGGGTTAGGGTTAGGGTTAGGGTTAGGGTTAGGGTTAGGGTTAGCGTTAGGGTTAGGGTTAGGGTTAACGTTGGGGTTAGGGTTAGCGTTAGGGTGAGGTTTAGGGTTAGGGTTAGTGTTAGGGTTAGGGTTAGGGTTAGCGTTAGGGTTAGGGTTAGGGTTAGAGTTAGGGTTAGGTTTAGCATAAGGGTTAGGGTTAGAGTTAGGGTTAGTGTTAGTTTTAGGGTTAGGGTTAGGTTTAGGGTTAGCGTTAGGGTTAGGGTTAGCATTAGCGTTCGGGTTAGGGTTAGGGTTAGCGTTAGGGTAAGGGTTAGTGTTAGTGTTAGGGTTAGCGTTAGTGTTAGGGTTTGGGTTAGCGTTAGCGTTCGGGTTAGGGTTAGCATTAGCGTTTGGGTTAGGGTTAGGGTTAGGGTTAGGGTTTGGGTTAGGGTTAGGGTTAGGGTTAGCGTTAGGTTTAGGGTTAGGGTTAGCGTTAAGGTTAGGTTTAGCGTTAGCTTTAGGGTTATGGTTAGGGTTAGCGTTAGTGTTAGGGTTAGGGTTAGCGTTAGCGTTAGGGTTAGGTTTAGGGTTAGGGTTACCGTTAGTGTTAGGGTTAGGGTTAGCATTAGCGTTACGGTTAGGGAAAGGGTTAGGGTTAGGGGTAGCATTAGGGTTACGGTTAGGGTTAGGGTTAGGGTTAGCGTTAGCGTTAGGGTTAGGGTTAGCGTTAGCGTTAGGGTTAGGTTTAAGGTTAGTGTTATGGTTAGGGTTAGCGTTAGGGTCAGGGTTAGGGTTAGGGTTAGCGTTAGGGTTAGGGTTAGGGTTAGTGTTAGGGTGAGGGTTAGGGTTAAGGTTAGGGTTTGGGTTAGCGTTAGGGTTAGGTTTAGGGTTAGGGTTAGGGTCAGGGTTAGGGTTAGTGTTACGGTAAGTGTTAGCGTTAGGGTTAGGGTTAGGGTTAGGTTTAGCGTAAGGGTTAGGGTTAGGGTTTGGGTTAGTTTTAGGGTTAGGTTTAGCGTAAGGGTTAGGGTTAGGTTTAGGGTTAGGGTTAGGTTAGGGTTGGCGTTAGGGTTAGCATTAGCGTTAGGGTTAGGGTTAAGGTTAGGGTTAGCTTTAGGGTTAGGGATAGGGTTAGCATTAGCGTTAGGGTTAGGGTTAGGGTTAGGGTTAGCGTTAGGGTTAGGGTTAGGGTTAGGGTTAGGGTGAGGGTTAAGGTTAGGATTAGGGTTAGCGTTAGGGTTAGGTTTAGGGTTAGGGTTAGGGTTAGTTTAGGGTTAGCGTTAGGGTTAGGGTTAGGGTTAGGGTTAGGGTTAGCGTTAGAGTTAGGGTTAGCGTTAGGGTTAGGGTTAGGGTTAGCGTTAGGGTTAGGGTTAGGGTTAGGGTTAGGGTTAGCGTTAGGGTTAGGGTTAGGGTTAGCGTTGGGGTTAGGGTTAGCGTTAGGGTGAGGTTTAGGGTTAGGGTTAGGGTTAGGGTTAGGGTTAGGGTTAGCGTTAGGGTTAGGGTTAGGGTTAGGGTTAGAGTTAGGGTTAGGTTTAGCGTAAGGGTTAGGGTTAGAGTTAGGGTTAGTGTTAGTTTTAGGGTTAGGGTTAGGTTTAGGGTTAGCGTTAGGGTTAGGGTTAGCATTAGCGTTAGGGTTAGGGTTAGGGTTATCGTTAGGGTAAGGGTTAGTGTTAGTGTTAGGGTTAGCGTTAGTGTTAGGGTTAGGGTTAGCGTTAGCGTTCGGGTTAGGGTTAGCATTAGCGTTAGGGTTAGGGTTAGGGTTAGGGTTAGTGTTAGGGTTAGGGTTAGGGTTAGCGTTAAGGTTAGGTTTAGCGTTAGCTTTAGGGTTATGGTTAGGGTTAGCGTTAGTGTTAGGGTTAGGGTTAGCGTTAGCGTTAGGGTTAGGGTTAGGGTTACCGTTAGTGTTAGGGTTAGGGTTAGCATTAGCGTTACGGTTAGGGAAAGGGTTAGGGTTAGGGTTAGGGTTAGGGTTAGTTTAGGGTTAGCGTTAGGGTTAGGGTTAGGGTTAGGGTTAGCGTTAGGGTTAGGGTTAGGGTTAGGGTTAGGGTTAGCGTTAGCGTTAGGGTTAGGGTTAGCGTTAGCGTTAGGGTTAGGTTTAAGGTTAGTGTTATGGTTAGGGTTAGCGTTAGGGTCAGGGTCAGGGTTAGGGTTAGGGTTAGGGTTAGCGTTAGGGTTAGGGTTAGGGTTAGTGTTAGGGTGAGGGTTAGGGTTAAGGTTAGGGTTTGGGTTAGCGTTAGGGTTAGGTTTAGGGTTAGGGTTAGGGTTAGGGTTAGGGTTAGGGTTAGGGTTAGTGTTACGGTAAGTGTTAGCGTTAGGGTTAGGGTTAGGGTTAGGTTTAGCGTAAGGGTTAGGGTTAGGGTTAGGGTTTGGGTTAGGGTTAGCGTTAGTGTTAGGGTTAGCGTTAGGGTTAGGTTTAGGGTTAGGGTTAGGGTTAGGGTTAGGATTAGGGTTAGGGTTAGGTTTAGGGTTAGGGTTAGGGTTAGGGTTAGCGTTAGGGTTAGGGTTAGGGTTAGGGTTAGAGTTAGGGTTAGGTTTAGCGTAAGGGTTAGGGTTAGAGTTAGGGTTAGGGTTAGGGTTAGGGTTATGGTTAGGGTTAGCGTTAGGGTTAGGGTTAGCATTAGCGTTAAGGTTAGTGTTAGGGTTAGGGTTAGGGTTAGCGTTAGGGTAAGGGTTAGGATTAGTGTTAGGGTTAGGTTTAGCGTAAGGGTCAGGGTTAGGGTTAGGGTTAGGGTTAGCGTTAGTGTTAGCAGTAGCGTTAGGGTTAGGGTTAGGTTTAGCGTTAGGGTTAGGGTTAGGATTAGCGTTAGGTTTAGGGTTAGGGTTAGGGTTAGCGTTAGGGTTAGGGTTAGCATTAGCGTTAGGGTTAGGGTTAGCGTTAGCGTTAGGGTTAGGGTTAGGATTAGGGTTAGGGTTAGCGTTAGTGTTAGGGTTAGGGTTAGCGTTAGCGTTAAGGTTAGAGTTAGTGTTAGGGTTAGGGTTAGGGTTAGGATTAGGGCTAGGGTTAGCGTTAGGGTTAGGGTTAGTGTTAGGGTTAGGTTTCCGGTTAGGGTTAGCGTTAGGGTTAGGGTTAGGGTTAGTGTTAGGGTTAGGTTTAGGATTAAGTTTAGAGTAAGGGTTAGCGTTAGGTTTAGATTTAGGGTTAGGGGTACGGTTAGGGTTAGGGTTAGGGTTAGGGTTAACATTAGCGTTAGGGTTTGGGTTAGGGTTAGGGTTAGGTTTAGCGTAAGGGTTAGGGTTAGGTTTAGGGTTAGGGTTAGGTTAGGGTTGGCGTTAGGGTTAGCATTAGCGTTAGGGTTAGGGTTAAGGTTACGGTTAGCTTTAGGGTTAGGGATAGGGTTAGCATTAGCGTTAGGGTTAGGGTTAGGGTTAGGGTTAGCGTTAGGGTTAGGGTTAGGGTTAGGGTTAGGGTGAGGTTTAAGGTTAGGATTAGGGTTAGCGTTAGGGTTAGGTTTAGGGTTAGGGTTAGGGTTAGGGTTAGTTTAGGGTTAGCGTTAGCGTTAGGGTTAGGGTTAGGGTTAGGGTTAGCGTTAGCGTTAGGGTTAGCGTTAGGGTTAGGGTTAGGGTTAGGGTTAGGGTTAGCGTTAGGGTTAGGGTTAGGGTTAGGGTTAGGGTTAGGGTTAGGGTTAGCGTTAGCGTTAGGGTTAGCGTTAGGGTTAGGGTTAGGGTTAGGGTTAGGGTTAGCGTTGGGGTTAGGGTTAGCGTTAGGGTGAGGTTTAGGGTTAGGGTTAGGGTTAGGGTTAGGGTTAGGGTTAGGGTTAGCGTTAGGGTTAGGGTTAGAGTTAGGGTTAGAGTTAGGGTTAGGTTTAGCGTAAGGGTTAGGGTTAGAGTTAGTGTTAGTGTTAGTTTTAGGGTTAGGGTTAGGTTTAGGGTTAGCGTTAGGGTTAGGGTTAGCATTAGCGTTAGGGTTAGGGTTAGGGTTCCCGTTAGGGTAAGGGTTAGTGTTACTGTTAGGGTTAGCGTTAGTGTTAGAGTTAGGGTTAGCGTTAGGGTTCGGGTTAGGGTTAGCATTAGCGTTAGGGTTAGGGTTAGGGTTAGGGTTAGGCTTAGGGTTAGGGTTAGGGTTAGCGTTAGGGTTAGGGTTAGGGTTAGCGTTAAGGTTAGGTTTAGCGTTAGGGTTACGGTTAGGGTTAGGGTTAGGGTTAGCGTTAGCGTTATGGTTTGGGTTAGCGTTAGCGTTAGGGTTAGGGTTAGGGTTAGGGTTAGGGTTAGCGTTAGGGTTAGGGTTGGGGTTAAGGTTAGGTTTAGGGTTATGGTTAGCGTTAGGGTAGGGTTAGGGTTAGGGTTAGGGTTAAGGTTAGGGTTAGGGTTAGCGTTAGGGTTAGGTTTAGGGTTAGGGTTAGGGTTAGGGTTAGGTTTAGCGTAAGGGTTAGGGTTAGGGTTAGGGTTAGGGTTAGGGTTAGCGTTAGGGGTAGGTTTAGGGTTAGGGTTTGGGTTAGGTTTAGGGTTAGCGTTAGGGTTAGGGTTAGGGTTAGGGTTAGTGTTAGGGTTAGGGTTAGGGTTAGCGTTAGGGTTAGGTTTAGGGTTAGGGTTAGGGTTAGTTTTAGGGTTAGCGTTAGGGTTAGGGTTAGGGTTAGGGTTAGGGTTAGTGTTAGGGTTAGGTTTAGCGTAAGGGTTAGGGTTAGAGTTTGGGTTAGGATTAGGGTTAGGGTTATGGTTAGGGTTAGCGTTAGGGTTAGGGTTAGGGTTAGGGTTAGCGTTAGGGTAAGGGTTAGGATTAGTGTTAGGGTTAGCGTTAGTGTTAGCGTTACGATTAGCTAGAGTGCCCTTGGACTATCTAGGTTACGTAGCGGGCACTTGGTATATAGGTTAACTAGCGGGCACTTGGACTGTGTAGGTTAACTAGCGGACACTTGGACTATCTAGGTTAACTAGCGTGCACTTGGACTATCTAGATTCCCTAGCGGGCACTTGTACTATCTAAGTTACCTAGCTGGCACTTGGACTATATAGGTCAACTAGCAGGCCCTTGGACTACCTAGGTTACCTAACGGGAACTTAGATTATGTAGGTTAATTAGGGGGCACTTGGAATTTGTAGGTTAACTAGCGGACACTTGCACTATGTAGGTTAACTAGTGGGCCCATGGACTATGTAGTTTTACTAGCGGGCCTTTGGACTATCTAGGTTCCCTCAAGATCACTTGGGGTATCTTGGTTACCGAACGGGCACTTGAACTATCTAGGTTATCTAGCGGGCACTTGGACTATGTAGGCTAACTAGGGGGCCCTTGAATGATCGAGGTTACCTAGCGGGTACTAGAACTATCTAGGTTAACTAGCGGGCACTTGCACTATCTAAGTTTCCTAGCGGGCACTTGGAATAAGTACGTTCCCTAGCGGGAACTTGGATTATGTACGTTCCCTAGCGGGCACTTGGACTATCTATGTTAACTGGCGGGCACTTGGAATATGTAGGTTAACTAGCGGACACTTGCACTATGTCGGTTACCTAGCAGGCACTTGGACTATCTAGGTTAACTAGCGGGCACTTGGACTATGTAGGTTCCTTAGCGGGCACATGGACAATCTAGGTTGCCTAGCGGGCACTAGTACTATGTAGGTTAACTAGCGTGCCCTCGGACTATCTAGGTTACGTAGCGGGCACTTGGTATATAGGTTAACTAGCGGGCATTTGGACTATGTAGGTTAACTAGCGGACACTTACACGATCTAGGTTAACTAGCGGGCCCTTGTACTATATAGGTTAACTAGCGGGCCATGGATTATGTAGGTTTACTAGCAGGCACTTGGACTATCTAGGCAAACTAGCGGGCACTTGGACTATGCAGCTTCCCTAGCGGGCATTTTGGACTATCTAGGTTACCTAGCGGGCACTTGGACTATCTAGCTTACCTAGCGAGCACTTGGACTATCTAAGTTTCCTAGCAGGCCCTTTGACTATCTAGGTTAACTATCGGGCACTTGGACTATGTAGGTTGCCTAGCGGGCACTTGGATTATGTAGGTTCCTTGCGGGCACTTGGACTATCTAGGTTAACGAACGGGCACTTGGACTGTCTAGGTTACATAGCGGGCACTTGGACTTCTAGGTTAACGAACGGGCACTTGGACTATGTATGTTGCCTAGCGGGCACTTCGACTATCTAGGTTAGCTAACAGGCACTTGGACTATCTAAGTAACCTAGCGGGAACTTGGACAATGTAGGTTACCTAGCAGGCACTTGGACTATCTAGGTTACCTAACGGGCACTTTCACTATCTAGGTTACCTAGCTGGCACTTGGACTATGTAGGTTAACTAGCGGGCACTTGGACGATCTAGGTTAACTAGCGGGCACTTGGACTATATAGGTTACCTAGCGGGCACTTGGATTATCGAGGTTAACGAACGGGCACTTGGACTATGTAGGTTACCTAGCAGGCACTTGGACTATCTAGGTTACCTAGATAGCACTTGGACTATATAGGTTCCCTAGCGGGCACTTGGACTATCTAGGTTAACGAACGGGCACTTGGACTATGCAGGTAACCTAGCGGCACTTGGACTGTCTAGGTTACATAGCGGGCACTTGGACTTCTAGGTTAACGAACGGGCACTTGGACTATGTATGTTGCCTAGCGGGCACTTGGACTATCTAGGTTAGGTTACGGGCACTTGGACTATCTAGGTTACCTAGCGGGAACTTGGACAATGTAGGTTACCTAGCAGGCACTTGGACTATCTAGGTTACCTAACGGGCACTTTGACTATCTAGGTTTCCTAGCGGGCACTTGGACTATCTAGGTTAACTAGCGAGAACTTAGACTATCTAGGTTACCTAGCGGGCACTTGGATTATCTAGGTTACCCAGATGTCCCCTGGACTATGTAGGTTACCTAGCGGGCACTTGGACTATCTAGGTTAACGAACGGGCACTTGGACTATATAGGTAACCTAGCGGGCACGTGGACTGTGTAGGTTACCTAGCGGGCACTTTTACTATCTAGGTTAACTAGCAGACCTTGGACTATGTAGGTTAACTAGCGGGCACTTGGACTATCTAGGTTTCCGGGCAGGCCCTTGGACTATGTACATAACCTAGCGCGCACTTGGACTATCTAGCTTACCTAGCAGGCACTTGGACTATGTACTTCCCCTAGTGGGCACGTGGACTATCTAGGTTAACTAGCGGGCACTTGGACTATCTAGGTTACCTAGCAGGCACTTGGATTATGAAGGATCCCTAGCGGGCCCTTGGACTATCTAGGTTAACTAGCGGACACTTGCACGATCTAGGTTAACTAGCGGGCCCTTGCACTATGTAGGTTAACTAGCGGGCCCATGGATTATGTAGGTTTAAAAGCAGGCACTTGGACTATCTAGGTTAACTAGCGGGCACTTGGACTATGTAGTTTCCCTAGCGGGCATTTGGACTATTAAGGTTACCAAGCGGGAACTTGGACTATGTAGCTTACCTAGTGGGCACTTGGACTATCTAAGTTACTTAGCAGGCACTTTGATTATCTAGGTTAACTAACGGGCACTTGGACTATGTAGGTTGCCTAACGGGCACTTGGATTATGTAGGTTCCCTTTCGGGCACTTGGACTATGTAAGTTAACTAGCGGGCATTTGGACTATCTAGGTTACCTAGCGGGCACTTGGATTATCTAGGTTAACGAACGGGCACTTGGACTATGTAGGTTACCTAGCCGCCACTTGGACTATCTAGGTTAGCTAACAGGCACTTGGACTATCTAGGTTCCCTAGCGGGCACTTGTACTATCTAGGTTACCTAGCTGGCACTTGGACTATGTAGGTCAACTAGCGGGCCCTTAGACTACCTAGGTTAGCTAACGGGAACTTAGATTATGTAGGTTAATTAGGGGGCACTTGGAATATGTAGGTTAACTAGCGGACACTTGCACTATGTAGGTTAACTAGCGGGCCCATGGACTATGTAGGTTTACTAGCGGGCCCTTGGACTATCTAGGTTCCCTAAAGGGCACTTGGACTATCTAGGTTACCGAACGGGCACTTGGACTATCTAGGTTACCTAGTGGGCACTTGGACTATGTAGGCTAACTATGGGGGCCCTTGGACGATCTAGGTTACGTAGCGGGTATTAGAACTATCTAGGTTAACTAGCGGGCAGTTGCACTATCTAAGTTACCTAGCGGGCACATGGACTATGTACATTCCCTAGCGGGCAGTTGGACTTTCTATGTTAACTAGCGGGCACTTGGACTATCTAGGTTAACTAGCGGGCACTTGGACTATCTAAGTTAACTAGCGTGCACTTGGACAATGTAGGTTCCTTAGCGGGCACTGGGACTATCTAGGTTGCCTAGCGGGCACTTGTACTATGTAGGTTAACTAGAGTGCCCTTGGACTATCTAGGTTACGTAGCGGGCACTTGGTATATAGGTTAACTAGCGGGCACTTGGATTATGTAGGTTAACTAGCGGACACTTGGACTATCTAGGTTACCTAGCTGGCACTTGGACGATATTGGTCAACTAGCGGGCCCTTGTACAACCTAGGTTACCTAACGGGAACTTAGATTATTTAGGTTAATTAGGGGGCACTTGGAATATATAGGTTAACGAGCGGACATTTGCACTATGTAGGTTAACTAGCCGGCCCATGGACTATGTAGGTTTACTAGCGGGCCCTTGGATTATCTAGGTTCCCTAAAGGGCACTTGGACTATCTAAGTTAAAGAATGGGCACTTGGACTTTCTAGGTTACCTAGCGGGCACTTGGACTATGTAGGCTAACTAGGGGGCCCTTGGACGATCTAGGTTACATAGCGGGTACTTGAACTATCTAGGTTAACTAGCAGACACTTGCACTATGTAGGTTAACTAGCAGGCACTTGGACTATCTAGGTTAACTAGCGTGCACTTGGACTATGTAGGTTCCTTAGCGGGCACTTGGACTATCTAGGTTGCCTAGCGGGCTCTTGGACTATGTAGGTTAACTAGCGTGCCTTTGGATTATCTAGGTTACGTAGCGGGCACTTGGTATATAGGTTAACTAGCGGGCACTTGGTATATAGGTTAACTAGCGGGCACTTGGACTATGGAGGTTAACTAGAGGACACTTGGACTATCTAGGTTAACTAGTGGACCCTTGGACTATGTAGGTTAACCAGCAGGCACTTGGACAATCTAGGTTAACTAGCGGGCACTTGGACTATCAAAGTTAAAAAGTGAGCCCTTGGACTATATAGGTTAACTAGCGGGTACTAGAACTATCTAGGTTAACTAGCGGACACTTGCACTATGTAGGTTACCTAGCAGGCACTTGGACTATCTAGGATAACTAGCGGGCACTTGGACTATCTAGGTTAACTAGCGTGCACTTGGACTATGTAGGTTCCTTAGCGGGCACTTGGACTATCTAGGATAACTAGCGGGCACTTGGACTATCTAGGTTGCCTAGCGGGCTCTTGGACTATGTAGGTTAACTAGCGTGCCCTTGGATTATCTAGGTTATGTATCGGGCACTTGGTATATAGGTTAACTAGCGGGCACTTGGACTATGTAGGTTAACTAGAGGACACGTGGACTATCTAGGTTAACTAGTGGACTCTTGGACTATGTAGGTTAACGAGCAGGCACTTGGACAATATAGGTTAACTAGCGGGCACTTGGACTATCAAAGTTAACAAGTGAGCCCTTGGACTATCTAGGTTACCTGGCGGGCACTTGGACTATATAGGTTACCTAGCGGGCACTTGGACTATGTAGGTTACCTAGTGGGCAACTGGACTATCTAGGTTGACGAACGGGCACTTGGAAAATGCAGGTAACCTAGCGGGCACTTGGACTGTCTAGGTTACCTAGCGGGCACTTGGACTTCTAGGTTAACGAATGGGCTTTGGACAATGTAGGTTGCCTAGTTGGCACTTGGACTATCTTGGTTAGGTAACGGGCACTTGGACTATCTAGGTTACCTAATGGGCACTTTGACTATCTAGGTTACATAGCGGGCACTTGGACTATGTAGGTTAAATAGCGAGCACTTGGACTCTAGGTTACCTAGCGGGCACTTGGACTATCAAGGTTACCTAGCGGGCCCTTGGACTATGTAGGTTTCCTAGCGGGCACTTGCACTATCTAGGTTAACGAACGGGCACTTGGACTATGTAGGTAACCTTGCGGGCACTTGGACAGTATAGGTTACCTAGCAGGCACTTGGACTATCTAGGTTAACGAACGGGCACTTGGACTAAGTAGGTTACCTAGCGGGCACTTGGACTATGTAGGATCCCTATTGGACATTTGGACTACTTTGGTTAACTAGCGGGCACTTGGACTATCTAGGTTAACTAGCGGGCACTTGGACTATCTAGGTCAACTAGAGGGCCATTGTACTATGTAGGTTAACTAGCGAGCACTTGGACTATCTAGGTTAACTAGCGGACCTTGGACTATGTGGGTTAACTAGCGGGCACTTGGACGATCTATGTTAACTAGAGGGCACTGGGACTATCTAGGTTACCTAGCGGGCACTTGGACTATGTAGGTTCCCAGGCGGGCATTTGGACTATATAGATAACCTAGTGGGCACTTAGACTTTGTAGGTTACCTAGCAGGCACTTGGACTATCTAGGCTACCTATCTGGCACTTTAACTATCTATGTTGCCTAGCGGGTTCTTGGAGTATGTAGGTTACCTAGAGGGCTGTTGGACTATCTAGGTTACCTCGCAGGCATTTGGACTATCTAGGTTAACTAACGGGCACTTGGACTATGTAGGTTCCCTAGCGGGCACTTGGACTATGTAGGATCCCTATTGGACATTTGGACTACTTTGGTTACCTAGCGGGCACTTGGACTATCGAGGTTAACTAGCGGGCACTTGGACTATCTAGGTCAACTAGCGGGCCCTTGTACTATGTAGGTTAACTAGCGAGCACTTGGACTATCTAGGTTAACTAGCGGACCTTGGACTTTGTGGGTTAACTAGCGGGCACTTGGACGATCTAGGTTAACTAGAGGGCGCTTGGACTATCTAGGTTACCTAGCGGGCATTTGGACCATGTAGGTTCCCAGGCGGGCATTTGGACTATATAGATAACCTAGCGGGCACTTAGACTTTGTAGGTTACCTAGCGGGCACTTGGACTATCTAGGTTACCTAGCTGACACTTGAAATATCTACGTTGCCTAGTGGGTTCTTGGAGTATGTAGGTTACCTAGAGGGCTGTTGGACTATCTAGGTTACCTAGCGGGCACTTGGACTATGTAAGTTCCCTAGCGGGCACTTGGAGAATGTAGGTTAACTAGGGGGCACTAGGACTATGTAGGTTACGTAGAGGGCCCTTGGACTATCTAGGTTACCTAGCGGGCATTTGGATTATGCAGGCTCCCTAGCGGGCATTTGGACTATATAGATTCCTTAGCGGGCACTTAGACTTTTTAGGTTACCTAGCGGGCACTTGGACTACTTTGGTTACCTAGCAGGCACTTGGACTATCTAGGTTACCTAGTGGGCCCTTGGACTATGTAGGTTACCAGCGGGCACTTGGACAATCTAGGTTAACGAACGTGCACTTGGACTATGTAGGTAACCTAGCGGGCACTTGGACTGTCTAGGTTACCTAGCGGGCACTTGGACTATCTAGGTTACCTAGCTGACACTTGAACTATCTACGTTGCCTAGCGGGTTCTTGGACTATGTAGGTAACCTAGCGGGCACTTGGACTGTCTAGGTTACCTAGCGGGCACTTGGACTTTCTAGGTTAACGAACGGGCACGTGGACTATGTAGGTTAACTAGCGGACACTTCGACTATCTAGGTTAGCCCGTTACCTAACCTAGATAGTCCAAGTGCCCGCTAAGCAACCTACATAGTCCAAGTGCCCGTCGTTAACCTAAAAGTCCAAGTGCCCGCTAGGTAACCTAGACAGTCAAAGTACCCGCTAGGGTACCTGCACATACCAAGTGCCCGTTCGTTAACCTAGATAGTCCAAGTGCCCGTTAGTTAACCTAGATAGTCCAAGTGCCCGCTAGTAAACCTGGATAGTCCAAGGGCCTGCTAGTTAACCTGGATAGTCCAAGTGCCCGCTAGTTAACCTAAATTGTCCAAGTGTCCGCTAGGTAACCTAGATAGTCCAAGTGCCTGATAGCTAACCTACATAGTCCAAGTGTCCGTTCGTTAACCTAGATAGTCCAAGTGCCCATTGGGTAACCTACATCGTCCAAGTGCCCGCTAGTTAACCTACATAGTCCAAGTGCCTTCTAGGGAGCCTACATAGTCCACGTGACCGCTAGGGAACCTACATAGTCCAAGTGCCCGTTAGGGAACCTACATAGTCCAAGTGCCCGCTAGGTAACCTACATAGTCCAAATGCCCGCAAGGAAACCTACATAGTCTAAATGTCCGCTAGGCAACCTACATAATCCAAGTGCCCGCTCTGGAACATACATAGTCCAAGTGCCCGTTAGCTAACCTAGATAGTCCAAGGGCCCGCTAGTTGACCTACATAGTCCAAGTGCCAGCTAGGTAACCTAGATAGTACAAGTGCCCGCTAGCGAACCTAGATAGTCCAAGTGTCTTTTAGCTAACCTAGATAGTCCAAGTGGTGGCTGGGTAACCTACATAGTCCAAGTGCCCGTTCGTTAACCTAGATAATCCAAGTGCCCGTTAGGTTACCTAGACACTCCAAGTGCCCGCTAGTTACCCTACATAGTCCAAGTGCCCATTAGTTAACCTAGATAGTCAAAGTGCCTGCTAGGTAACCTAGAGAGTCCAAGTGCCCGCTAGGTAACCTACATAGTCCAAGTGCCCGCTAGGCAACCTAAATAGTCCAAATGCCCACTAGGGAAACTACATAGTCCAAGTGCCCGCTAGTTAACCTAGATAGTCCAAGTGCCCCCTAGTAAACCTACATGATCCATGGGCCCGCTAGTTAATCTACATAGTGCAAGAGCCCGCTAGTTAAGCTAGATCGTGCAAGTGTCCGCTAGTTAACCTACATAGTCCAAGTGCCAGCTAGGTAACCTAGATAGTCCAATTGCCCGCTAGGGATCCTTCATAATCCAAGTGCCTGCTAGGTAACCTAGATAGTCCAAGTGCCCGCTAGGGAAGGTACATAGTCCAAGTGCCCGTAAGGGAACCTACATAGTCCAAGTGCCCGCTAGGTAACCTACATAGTCCAAATGCCCGCAAGGAAACCTACATAGTCTAAATGTCCGCTAGGCAACCTACATAATCCAAGTGCCCGCTCTGGAACATACATAGTCCAAGTGCCCGTTAGCTAACCTAGATAGTCCAAGGGCCCGCTAGTTGACCTACATAGTCCAAGTGCCAGCTAGGTAACCTAGATAGTACAAGTGCCCGCTAGGGAACCAAGATAGTCCAAGTGCCTTTTAGCTAACCTAGATAGTCCAAGTGGTGGCTGGGTAACCTACATAGTCCAAGTGCCCGTTCGTTAACCTAGATAATCCAAGTGCCCGTTAGGTAACCTAGACAGTCCAAGTGCCCGCTAGTTACCCTACATAGTCCAAGTGCCCGTTAGTTAACCTAGATAGTCAAAGTGCCTGCTAGGTAACCTAGATAGTCCAAGTGTCCGCTAGATAACCTACATAGTCCAAGTGACCACTAGGTTACCTACATAGTCCAAGTGCCCGTTCGTTAACCTACATAGTCCAAGTGCCCGCTAGGTAACGTAGATAGCCCAAGTGCCCACTAGGGAAGGTACATAGTCCAAGTGCCCGTAGGTAACCTAGATAGTCCAAGTGCCCGCTAGTTAACCTACATAGTCCAAGTACCTGCTAGGTAAACTACATAATCCAAGTGCCCGTTTGTTAACCTACATAGTCCAAGTGCCCGTTCGTTAACCTACATAGTCCAAGTGCCCGCTAGGTAACGTAGAAAGCCCAAGGGCCCGCTAGGGAACGTACATACTCCAAGTGCCCACTAGGTAACCTAGACAGTCCAATTGCCCGTTAGTTAACCTAGACAGTCCAAGTACCCGAAAGGGAACCTACATAGTTCAATTGCCCGCTAGGGAACCTACATACTCCAAGTGCTCGCTAGGCAACATACATAGTCCAAGTGCCCGTTAGTTATCCTAGAGAGTCAAAGTGCCTGCTAGGTAACCTAAATATTCCAAGTGCCCGCTAGGGAACCTACATAGTCCAAGTGCCCGCTAGGTAACCTAGATAGTCCAATTGCCCGTTAGCTAACCTAGATAGTCGAAGTGTCAGCTAGTTAACGTACATAGTCCAAGTGCCCGTTCGTTAACATAGAAAGTCCAAGTGCCCGCTAGGTAACCTAGACAGTCCAAGTGCCCGCTAGGTTACCTACATAGTCCAAGTGCACGTTCGTTAACCTAGATTGTCCAAGTGCCCGCTGGTAACCTACATAGTCCAAATGCCCGCAAGGAAACCTACATAGTCTAAATGTCCGCTAGGCAACCTACATAATCCAAGTGCCCACTCTGGATCATACATAGTCCAAGTGCCCGTTAGCTAACCTAGATAGTCCAAGGGCCCGCTAGTTGACCTACATAGTCCAAGTGCCAGCTAGGTAACCTAGATAGTACAAGTGCCCGCTAGGGAACCTAGATAGTCCAAGTGCCTGTTAGCTAACCTAGATAGTCCAAGTGGTGGCTAGGTAACCTACATAGTCCAAGTGCCCGTTCGTTAACCTAGATAATCCAAGTGCCCGTTAGGTATCCTAGACAGTCCAAGTGCCCGCTAGTTGCCCTACATAGTCCAAATGCCCGTTAGTTAACCTAGATAGTCAAAGTGCCTGCTAGGTAACCTAGATAGTCCAAGTGCCCGCTAGATAACCTACATAGTTCAAGTGCCCGCTAGGTAACCTAAATAGTCCAAATGTCCGCTAGGGAAACTACACAGTCCAAGTGCCCGCTAGTTAACCTAGATAGTCCAAGTGCCCCCTAGTAAACCTACAAAATCCATGGGCCCGCTAGTTAACCTAGATAGTCCAAGTGCCCGCTAGTTAACCTAGATAGTCCAAGTGCCCGCTAGTTAACCTACATAGTCCAAGTGCCCGCTAGGTAACCTAGACAGTCCAAGTGACCACTAGGTTACCTACATAGTCCAAGTGCCCATTCGTTAACCTACATAGTCCAAGTGCCCGCTAGGTAACGTAGATAGCCCAAGTGCCCGCTAGGTAACGTACATAGTCCAAGTGCCCGCTAGGTAACCTAGATAGTCTAAGTGCCTGCTAGTAAACCTACATAGTCCAAGTGCCTGCTAGGTAAACTACATAGTCCAAGTGCCCACTAGGTAACCTAGACAGTCCAATTGCCCGCTAGTTAACCTAGACAGTCCAAGTACCGCTAGGGAATCTACATAGTCCAAGCGCCCGCTAGGGAACCTACATAGTCCAGGTGCTCGATAGGCAACCTACATAGTCCAAGTGCCCGTTAGTTAACCTAGATAGTCAAAGTGCCTGCTAGGTAACCTAGATAGTCCAAGTGCCCGCTAGGTAACCTACATAGTCCAAGTGCCCGTTAGGTAACCTTGATAGTCCAATTGCCCGTTAGCTATCCTAGATAGTCCAAGTGTCCGCTAGTTAACCTACATAGTCCAAGTGCCCGTTCGTTAACTTACATTGTCCAAGTGCCCGCTAGGTAACGTAGATAGCCCAAGTGCCCGCTAGGGAACGTACATAGTCCAAGTGCCCACTAGGTAACCTAGACAGTCCAATTGCCCCCTAGTTAACCTAGACAGTCCAAGTAACCGATAGGGAACCTACATAGTCCAAGTGCCCACTAGGGAACCTACATAGTCGAAGTGCTCGCTAGGCAACCTACATAGTCCAAGTGCCCGTTAGTTAACCTAGATTGTCCAATTGCCCGTTAGCTAACCTATATAGTCGAAGTGTCCGCTAGTTAACCTACATAGTCCAAGTGCCCGTTCGTTAACCTAGATAGTCCAAGTGCCCGGTAGGTAACCTAGACAGTCCAAGTGCCCGCTAGGTTACCTACATAGTCCAAGTGCACGTTCGTTAACCTAGATAGTCCAAGTGCCCACTGGTAACCTACATAGTCCAAGGGCCCGCTAGGTAACCTTGATAGCCCAAGTGCCTTCTAGTTAACCTACGTAGTCCAAGTGCCCAATAAGTAACCTAAATAATCCAAATGCCCGCTAGGGAAACTACATAGTCCAAGTGCCCGTTAGTTAACCTAGATAGTCCAAGTGCCCGCTAGTAAACCTAGATAGTCCAAGGGCCTGCTAGTTAATCTAGATAGTCCAAGTGCCCGCTAGTTATCCTAAATCGTCCAAGTGTCCGCTAGGTAACCTAGATAGTCCAAGTGCCTGATAGCTAACCTACATAGCCCAAGTGTCCGTTCGTTAACCTAGATAGTCCAAGTGCCCATTGGGTAACCTACATAGTCCAAGTGCCCGCTAGTTAACCTACATAGTCCAAGTGCCTTCTAGGGAGCCTACATAGTCCACGTGACCCCTAGGGAACCTACATAGTCCAAGTGCCCGTTAGGGAACCTACATAGTCCAAGTGCCCGCTAGGTAACCTACATAGTCCAAATGCCCGCAAGGAAACCTACATAGTCTAAATGTCCGCTAGGCAACCTACATAATCCAAGTGCCCGCTCTGGAACATACGTAGTCCAAGTGCCCGTTAGCTAACCTAGATAGCCCAAGGGCCCGCTAGTTGACCTACATAGTCCAAGTGCCCGCTAGGGAACCTAGATAGTCCAAGTGCTGGCTAGGTAACCTACATAGTCCAAGTGCCTGTTCGTTAACCTAGATAATCCAAGTGCCCGTTAGGTAACCTAGACAGTCCAAGTGCCCGCTAGTTACCCTACATAGTCTAAGTGCCCGTTAGTTAACCTAGATAGTCAAAGTGCCTGCTAGGTAACCTACATAGTCCAAGTGCCCGCTAGGCAACCTAAATGGTCCAAATGCCCGCTAGGGAAACTACATAGTCCAAGTGCCCGCTAGTTAACCTAGATGTCCCAAGTGCCCCCTAGTAAACCTACATAATCCATGGGCCCGCTAGTTAACCTACATAGTGCAAGGGCCCGCTAGTTAACCTAGATCGTGCAAGTGTCCGCTAGTTAACCTACATAGTCCAAGTGCCAGCTAGGTAACCTAGATAGTCCAATTGCCCGCTAGGGATCCTTCATAATCAAAGTGCCTGCTAGGTAACCTAGATAGTCCAAGTGCCCGCTAGGGAAGGTACATAGTCCAAGTGTCCGCTAGGTAACCTAGAGAGTTCAAGTGCCCGCTAGTTAACCTACATAGTCCAAGTGCCCGCTAGTTAACCTAGATAGTCCAAGTGCCCGCTAGTAAACCTAGATAGTCCAAGGGCCTGCTAGTTAACCTAGATAGTCCAAGTGCCCGCTAGTTAACCTAAATCGTCCAAGTGTCCGCTAGGTAACCTACATAGTCCAAGTGCCTGCTAGGTAACCTAGATAGTCCAAGTGCCTGATACCTAACCTACATAGTCCAAGTGTCCGTTCGTTAACCTAGATAGTCCAAGTGCCCATTGGGTAACCTACATAGTCCATGTGCCCGCCTGGTAACCTGGTTAGTCCAAGTGCCCGCTAGTTAACCTACATAGTCCCAGTGCCTTCTAGGGAGCCTACATAGTCCACGTGACCGCTAGGGAACATACATAGTCCAAGTGCCCGCTAGGTAACCTACATAGTCCAAATGCCCGCAAGGAAACCTACATAGTCTAAATGTCCGCTAGGCAACCTACATAATACAAGTGCCCACTCTGGAACATATATAGTCCAAGTGCCCGTTAGCTAACCTAGATAGTCCAAGGGCCCGCTAGTTGACCTACATAGTCCAAGTGCCAGCTAGGTAACCTAGATAGTACAAGTGCCCGCTAGGGAACCTAGATAGTCCAAGTGCCTGTTAGGTAACCTAGATAGTCCAAGTGGTGGCTAGGTAACCTACATAGTCCAAGTGCCCGTTCGTTAACCTAGATAATCCAAGTGCCCGTTAGGTAACCTAGACAGTCCAAGTGCCCGCTAGTTGCCCTACATAGTCCAAGTGCCCGTTAGTTAACCTAGATAGTCAAAGTGCCTGCTAGGTAACCTAGATAGTCCAAGTGCCCGCTAGATAACCTACATAGTCCAAGTGCCCGCTACGTAACCTAAATAGTCCAAATGTCCGCTAGGGAAACTACATAGTCCAAGTGCCCGCTAGTTAACCTATATAGTCCAAGTGCCCCCTAGTAAACCTACATAATCCATGGGCCCGCTAGTTAACCTGCATAGTGCAAGGGCCCGCTAGTTAACCTAGATAGTCCAAGTGCCCGCTAGTTAACCTAGATAGTCCAAGTGCCCGCTAGTTAACCTAGATAGTCCAAGTGCCCACTAGTTAACCTACATAGTCCAAGTGCCCGGTAGGTAACCTAGACAGTCCAAGTGACCACTAGGTTACCTACATAGTCCAAGTGCCCATTCGTTAACCTACATAGTCCAAGTGCCCGCTAGGTAACGTAGATAGCCCAAGTGCCCGCTAGGGAACGTACATAGTCCAAGTCCCCGCTAGGTAACCTGGATAGTCTAAGTGCCTGGTAGTAAACCTACATAGTCCAAGTGCCTGCTAGGTAAACTACATAGTCCAAGTGCCCACTAGGTAACCTAGACAGTCCAATTGCCCCCTAGTTAACCTAGACAGTCCAAGTACCGCTAGGGAATCTACATAGTCCAAGCGCCCGCTAGGGAAACTACATAGTCCAGGTGCTCGCTAGGCAACCTACATAGTCCAAGTGCCCGTTAGTTAACCTAGATAGTCAAAGTGCCTGCTAGGTAACCTAGATAGTCCAAGTTCCCGCTAGGTAACCTTCATAGTCCAAGTGCCCGTTAGGTAATCTTGATAGTCCAATTGCCCGTTAGCTAGCCTAGATAGTCCAAGTGTCCGCTAGTTAACCTACATAGTCCAAGTGCCCGTTCGTTAACTTACATTGTCCAAGTGCCCGCTGGGTAACGTAGATATCCCAAGTGCCCGCTAGGGAACGTACATATCCAAGTGCCCACTAGGTAACCTAGACAGTCCAATTGCCCCCTAGTTAACCTAGACAGTCCAAGTACCCGATAGGGAACCTACATAGTCCAAGTGCTCGCTAGGCAACCTACATAGTCCAAGTGCCCGTTAGTTAACCTAGATAGTCAAAGTGCCTGCTAGGTAACCTAGATAGTCCAAGTGTCCTCTAGATAACCTACATAGTCCAAGTGACCACTAGGTTACCTACATAGTCCAAGTGCCCGTTCGTTAACCTACATAGTCCAAGTGCCCGCTAGGTAACGTAGATAGCCCAAGTGCCCGCTAGGGAAGGTACATAGTCCAAGTGCCCGTAGGTAACCTAGATAGTCCAAGTGCCCGCTAGTTAACCTACATAGTCCAAGTACCTGCTAGGTAAACTACATAATCCAAGTGCCCGTTCGTTAACCTACATAGTCCAAGTGCCAGTTCGTTAACCTACATAGTCCAAGTGCCAGCTAGGTAACGTAGAAAGCCAAAGTGCCCGCTAGGGAACGTACATACTCCAAGTGCCCACTAGGTAATCTAGCCAGTCCAATTGCCGCTAGTTAACCTAGACAGTCCAAGTACCCGATAGGGAACCTACATAGTCCAATTGCCCGCTAGGGAACCTACATACTCCAAGGGCTCGCTAGGCAACCTTCATAGTTCAAGTGCCCTCTAGGTAACCTAGATAGTCCAATTGCCCATTAGCTAATCTAGATAGTCGAAGTGTCCGCTAGTTAACCTACATAGTCCAAGTGCCCGTACGTTAACCTAGAAAGTCCAAGTGCCCGCTAGGTAACCTAGACAATCCAAGTGCCCGCTAGGTTACCTACATAGTCCAAGTGCACGTTCGTTAACCTAGATTGTCCAAGTGCCCGCTGGTAACCTACATAGTCCAACTGCCCGCAAGGAAACCTACATAGTCTAAATGTCGGCTAGGCAACCTACATAATCCTAGTGCCCACTCTGGAACATACATAGTCCAAGTCCCCGTTAGCTAACCTAGATAGTCCAAGGGCCCACTTGTTGACCTAAATAGTCCAAGTGCCAGCTAGGTAACCTAGATAGTACAAGTGACCACTAGGTTACCTACATAGTCCAAGTGCCCATTCGTTAACCTACATAGTCCAAGTGCCCGCTAGGTAACGTAGATAGCCCAGGTGCCCGCTAGGGAACGTACATAGTCCAAGTGCCCGCTAGGTAACCTGGATAGTCTAAGTGCCTGCTAGTAAACCTACATAGTCCAAGTGCCTGCTAGGTAAACTACATAGTCCATGTGCCCACTAGGTAACCTAGGCAGTCCAATTGCCCGCTAGTTAACCTAGACAGTCCAAGTACCGCTAGGGAATCTACATAGTCCAAGCGCCCGCTAGGGAACCTACATGGTCCAGGTGCTCGCTAGGCAACCTACATAGTCCAAGTGCCCGTTAGTTAACCTAGATAGTCAAAGTGCCTGCTAGGTAACCTTGATAGTCCAATTGCCCGTTAGCTATCCTAGATAGTCCAAGTGTCCGCTAGTTAACCTACATAGTCCAAGTGCCCGTTCGTTAACTTACATTGTCCAAGTGCCCGCTAGGTAACGTAGATATCCCAAGTGCCCGCTAGGGAACGTACATAGTCCAAGTGCCCACTAGGTAACCTAGACAGTCCAATTGCGCCCTAGTTAACCTAGACAGTCCAAGTACCCGATAGGGAACCTACATAGTCCAAGTGCCCTCTAGGGAACCTACATAGTCCAAGTGCTCGCTAGGCAACCTACATAGTCCAAGTGCCCGTTAGCTAACCTAGATAGTTGAAGTGTCCGCTAGTTAACCTACATAGTCCAAGTGCCCGTTCGTTAACCTAGATAGTCCAAGTGCCCGCTAGGTAACCCAGACAGTCCAAGTGCCCGCTAGGTTACCTACATAGTCCAAGTGCATGTTCGTTAACCTAGATAATCCAAGTGCCCGTTAGGTAACCTAGACAGTCCAAGTGCCCGCTAGTTACCCTACATAGTACAAGTGCCCGTTAGTTAACCTAGATAGTCAAAGTGCCTGCTAGGTAACCTAGATAGTCCAAGTGTCCGCTAGATAACCTACATAGTCCAAGTGACCACTAGGTTACCTACATAGTCCAAGTGCCCGTTCGTTAACCTACATAGTCCAAGTGCCCGCTAGGTAACGTAGATAGCCCAAGTGCCCGCTAGGGAAGGTACATATTCCAAGTGCCCGTAGGTAACCTAGATAGTACAAGTGCCCGCTAGATAACCTACATAGTCCAATTACCTGCTAGGTAAACTACATAATCCAAGTGCCTGTTCGTTAACCTACATAGTCCAAGTGCCCGTTCATTAACCTACATAGTCCAAGTGCCCGCTAGGTAACGTAGAAAGCCCAAGTGCCCGCTAGGGAACGTACATACTCCAAGTGCCCGCTAGTTAACCTAGACAGTCCAAGTACCCGATACGGAACCTACATAGTCCAAGTGCCCTCTAGGGAACCTACATAGTCCAAGTGCTCGCTAGGCAACCTACATAGTCCAAGTGCCCGTTAGTTAACCTAGATTGTCCAATTGCCCGTTAGCTAACCTAGATAGTCGAAGTGTCCGCTAGTTAACCTACATAGTCCAAGTGCCCGTTCGTTAACCTAGATAGTCCAAGTGCCCGCTAGGTAACCTAGACAGTCCCAGTGCCCGCTAGGTTACCTACATAGTCCAAGTGCACGTTCGTTAACCTAGATAATCCAAGTGCCCGTTAGGTAACCTAGACAGTCCAAGTGCCCGCTAGTTACCGTACATAGTCCAAGTGCCCGTTAGTTAACCTAGATAGTCAAAGTGCCTGTTAGGTAACCTAGATAGTCCAAGTGTCCGCTGTATAACCTACATAGTCCAAGTGACCACTAGGTTACCTACATAGTCCAAGTGCCCGTTCGTTAACCTACATAGTCCAAGTGCCCGCTAGGTAACGTAGATAGCCCAAGTGCCCGCTAGGGAAGGGACAAAATCCAAGTGCCCGTAGGTAACCTAGATAGTCCAAGTGCCCGCTAGTTAACCTACATAGTCCAAGTACCTGCTAGGTAAACTACATAATCCAAGTGCCTGTTCATTAACCTACATAGTCCAAGTGCCCGTTCGTTAACCTACATAGTCCAAGTGCCCGCTAGGTAACGTAGAAAGCCCAAGTGCCCGCTAGGGAACGTACATACACCAAGTGCCCACTAGGTAACATAGACAGTCCAATTGCCCGCTAGTTAACCTAGACAGTCCAAGTACCCGATTGGGAACCTACATAGTCCAATTACCCGCTAGGGAACCTACATACAACAAGTGCTCGCTAGGCAACCTACATAGTCCAAGTGCTCGTTAGTTAACCTAGATAGTCAAAGTGCCTGCTAGGTAACCTAAATAGTCCAAGTGCCCGCTAGGGAACCTACATAGTCCAATTGCCCGTTAGCTAACCTAGATAGTCGAAGTGTCCGCTAGTTAACCTACATAGTCCAAGTGCCCGTTCGTTAACCTAGAAAGTACAAGTGCCCGCTAGGTAACCTAGACAGTCCAAGTGCCCGCTAGGTTACCTACATAGTCCAAGTGCACGTTCGTTAACCTAGATTGTCCAAGTGCCCGCTGGTAACCTACATAGTCCAAATGCCCGCAAGGAAACCTACATAGTGTAAATGTCCGCTAGGCAACCTATATAATCCAAGTGCCCACTCTGGAACATACATAGTCCAAGTGCCCGTTAGCTAACCTAGATAGTCCAAGGGCCCGCTAGTTGACCTACATAGTCCAAGTGCCAGCTAGGGAACCTAGGTAGTCCAAGTGCCTGTTAGCTAACCTAGATAGTCCAAGTGGTGGCTAGGTAACCTACATAGTCCAAGTGCCCGTTCGTTAACCTAGATAATCCAAGTGCCCGTTAGGTAACCTAAACAGTCCAAGTGCCCGCAAGTTGCCCTACATAGTCCAAATGACCGTTAGTTAACCTAGATAGTCCAAGTGCCCCCTAGATAACCTACATAGTCCAAGTGCCCGCTAGGTAACCTAAATAAACCAAATGTCCGCTGGGGAAACTACATAGTCCAAGTGCCCGCAAGTTAACCTAGATAGTCCAAGTGCCCCCTAGTAAACCTACATAATCCATGGGCCCGCTAGTTAACCTAAATAGTGCAAGGGCCCGCTAGTTAACCTAGATAGTCCAAGTGCCCGCTAGTTAACCTAGATAGTCCAAGTGCCCGCTAGTTAACCTAGATAGTCCAAGTGCCCGCTACTTAAACTACATAGTCCAAGTGCCCGCTAGGTAACCTAGACAGTCCAAGTGACCACTAGGTTACCTACATAGTCCAAGTGCCCATTCGTTAACCTACATAGCCCAAGTGCCCGCTAGGTAACGTAGATAGCCCAAGTGCCCGCTAGGGAACGTACATAGTCCAAGTGCCCGCTAGGTAACCTAGATAGACTAAGTGCCTGGTAGTAAACCTACATAGTCCAAGTGCCTGCTAGGTAAACTACATAGTCCAAGTGCCCACTAGGTAACCTAGACAGTCCAATTGCCCGCTAGTTAACTTAGACAGTCCAAGTACCGCTAGGGAATCTACATAGTCCAAGCGCCCGCTAGGGAACCTACATAGTCCAAGTGCTCGCTAGGCAACCTACATAGTCCACGTGCCAGTTAGTTAACCTAGATAGTCAAAGTGCCTGCTAGGTAACCTAGATAGTCCAAGTGCCCGCTAGGTAACCTACATAGTTCAAGTGCCCGTTAGGTAACCTTGATAGTCCAATTGCCCGTTAGCTATCCTAGATAGTCCAAGTGTCCGCTAGTTAACCTACATAGTCCAAGTGCCCGTTCGTTAACTTACATTGTCTAAGTGCCCGCTAGGTTACGTAGATAGCCCAAGTGCCCGCTAGGGAACGTACATAGTCCAAGTGCCCACTAGGTAACCTAGACAGTCCAATTGCCCCCTAGTTAACCTAGACAGTCCAAGTACCCTATAGGGAACCTACATAGTCCAAGTGCCCACTAGGGAACCTACATAGTCCAAGTGATCGCTAGGCAACCTACATAGTCCAAGAGCCCGTTAGTTAACCTAGATTGTCCAATTGCCCTTTAGCTAACCTAGATAGTCGAAGTGTCCGCTAGTTAACCTACATAGTCCAAGTGCCCGTTCGTTAACCTAGATAGTCCAAGTGCCCGCTAGGTAACCTAGACAGTCCAAGTGCCCGCTAGGTTACCTACATAGTCCAAGTGCACGTTCGTTAACCTAGATTGTCCAAGTGCCTGTTGGTAACCTACATAGTCCAAATGCCCGCAAGGAAACCTACATAGTCTAAATGTCCGCTAGGCAACCTACATACTCCAAGTGCCAACTCTGGAACATACATAGTCCAAGTGCCCGTTAGCTAACCTAGATAGTCCAAGGGCCCGCTAGTTGACCTACATAGTCCAAGTGCCAGCTAGGTAACCTAGATAGTACAAGTGCCCGCTAGGGAACCTAGATAGTCCAAGTGCCTATTAGCTAACCTAGATAGTCCAAGTGGTGGCTAGGTAACCTACATAGTCCATGTGCCCGTTCATTAACCTAGATAATCCAAGTGCCCGTTAGGTAACCTAGACAGTCCAAGTGCCCGCTAGTTGCCCTACATAGTCCAAATGCCCGTTAGTTAACCTAGATAGTCAAAGTGCCTGCTAGGTAACCTAGATAGTCCAAGTGCCTGCTAGATAACCTACATAGTCCAAGTGCCCGCTAGGTAACCTAAATAGTCCAAATGTCCGCTAGGGAAACTACATAGTCCGAGTGCCCGCTAGTTAACCTAGATAGTCCAAGTGCCCCTAGTAAACCTACATAATCCATGGGCCCGCTAGTTAACCTAGATAGTCCAAGTGCCCGCTAGTTAACCTACATAGTCCAAGTGCCCGCTAGGTAACCTAGACAGTCCAAGTGACCACTAGGTTACCTACATAGTCCAAGTGCCCATTCTTTAACCTACATAGTCCAAGTGCCCGCTAGGTAACGTAGATAGCCCAAGTGCCCGCTAGGGAACGTACATAGTCCAAGTGCCCGCTAGGTAACCTAGATAGTCTAAGTGCCTGCTAGTAAAGCTACATAGTCCAAGTGCCTGCTAGGTAAACTACATAGTCCAAGTGCCCACTAGGTAACCTAGACAGTCCAATTGCCCGCTAGTTAACCTAGACAGTCCAAGTACCGCTAGGGAATCTACATAGTCCAAGCGCCCGCTAGGGAACCTACATAGTCCAGGTGCTCGCTAGGCAACCTACATAGTCCAAGTGCCCGTTAGTTAACCTAGATAGTCAAAGTGCCTGCTAGGTAACCTAGATAGTCCAAGTGCCCGCTAGGTAACCTACATAGTCCAAGTGCCCGTTAGGTAACCTTCATAGTCAAATTGCCCGTTAGCTATCCTAGATAGTCCAAGTGTCCGCTAGTTAACCTACATAGTCTAAGTGCCCGTTCGTTAACTTACATTGTCCAAGTGCCCGCTAGGTAACGTAGATAGCCCAAGTGCCCGCTAGGGAACGTACATAGTCCAAGTGCCCACTAGGTAACCTAGACAGTCCAATTGCCCCCTAGTTAACCTAGACAGTCCAAGTACCCGATAGGGAACCTACATAGTCCAAGTGCCCACTAGGGAACCTACATAGTCCAAGTGCTCGCTAGGCAACCTACATAGTCCAAGTGCCCGTTAGTTAACCTAGATTGTCCAATTGCCCGTTAGCTAACCTAGATAGTCGAAGTGTCCGCTAGTTAACTTACATAGTCCAAGTTAACGTTCGTTATTCTAGATAGTCCAAGTGCCCGCTGGTAACCTACATAGTCCAAGGGCCCGCTAGGTAACCTTGATAGTCCAAGTGCCTTCTATTTCACCTACGTAGTCCAAGTGCCCGCTAGATAACCTACATAGTCCAAGTGCCCACTAGGTAACCTAAATAATCCAAATGCCCGCTAGGGAAACTACATAGTCCAAGTGCCCGTTAGTTAACCTAGATAGTCCAAGTGCCCGCTAGTAAACCTAGATAGTCCAAGGGCCTGCTAGTTAACCTAGATAGTCCAAGTGCCCGCTAGTAAACCTAAATCGTCCACGTGTGCGCTAGGTAACCTAGATAGTCCAAGTGCCTGATAGCTAACCTACATAGTCCAAGTGTCCGTTCGTTAACCTAGATAGTCCAAGTGCCCATTGGGTAACCTACATAGTCCAAGTGCCCGCTAGTTAACCTACATAGTCCAAGTGCCCGCTAGTTAACCTAGATAGTCCAAGTGCCCGCTAGTAAAGCTAGATAGTCCAAGGGCCTGCTAGTTAACCTAGATAGTCCAAGTGCCCGCTAGTTAACCTAAATCGTCCAAGTGTCCGCTAGGTAACCTACATAGTCCAAGTGCCTGATAGGTAACCTAGATAGTTCAAGTGCCTGATACCTATCCTACATAGTCCAAGTGTCCGTTCGTTAACCTAGATAGTCCAAGTGCCCATTGAGTAACCTACATAGTCCAAGTGCCCGCCTGGTAACCTAGTTAGTCCAATTGCCCGCTAGTTAACCTACATAGTCCAAGTGCCTTCTAGGGAGCCTACATAGTCCACGTGACCGCTAGGGAACCTACATAGTCCAAGTGCCCGCTAGGTAACCTACATAGTCCAAATGCCCGCAAGGAAACCTACATAGTCTAAATGTCCGCTAGGCAACCTACATAATCCAAGTGCCCACTCTGGAACATACATAGTCCAAGTGCCCGTTAGCTAACCTAGATAGTCAAACGGCCCGCTAGTTGACCTACATAGTCCAAGTGCCAGCTAGGTAACCTAGATAGTACAAGTGCCCGCTAGGGAACCTAGATAGTCCAAGTGCCTGTTAGGTAACCTAGATAGTCCAAGTGGTGGCTAGGTAACCTACATAGTCCAAGTGCCCGTTCGTTAACCTAGATAATCCAAGTGCCCGTTAGGTAACCTAGACAGTCCAAGTGCCCGCTAGTTGCCCTACATAGTCCAAGTGCCCGTTAGTTAACCTAGATAGTCAAAGTGCCTGCTAGGTAACCTAGATAGTCCAAGTGCCCGCTAGATAACCTACATAGTCCAAGTGCCCGCTACGTAACCTAAATAGTCCAAATGTCCGCTAGGGAAACTACATAGTCCAAGTGCCCGCTAGTTAACCTATATAGTCCAAGTGCCCCCTAGTAAACCTACATAATCCATGGGCCCGCTAGTTAACCTGCATAGTGCAAGGGCCCGCTAGTTAACCTAGATAGTCCAAGTGCCCGCTAGTTAACCTAGATAGTCCAAGTGCCCGCTAGTTAACCTAGATAGTCCAAGTGCCCGCTAGTTAACCTACATAGTCCAAGTGCCCGGTAGGTAACCTAGACAGTCCAAGTGACCACTAGGTTACCTACATAGTCCAAGTGCCCATTCGTTAACCTACATAGTCCAAGTGCCCGCTAGGTAACGTAGATAGCCCAAGTGCCCGCTAGGGAACGTACATAGTCCAAGTGCCCGCTAGGTAACCTGGATAGTCTAAGTGCCTGGTAGTAAACCTACATAGTCCAAGTGCCTGCTAGGTAAACTACATAGTCCAAGTGCCCACTAGGTAACCTAGACAGTCCAATTGCCCCCTAGTTAACCTAGACAGTCCAAGTACCGCTAGGGAATCTACATAGTCCAAGCGCCCGCTAGGGAAACTACATAGTCCAGGTGCTCGCTAGGCAACCTACATAGTCCAAGTGCCCGTTAGTTAACCTAGATAGTCAAAGTGCCTGCTAGGTAACCTAGATAGTCCAAGTTCCCGCTAGGTAACCTTCATAGTCCAAGTGCCCGTTAGGTAATCTTGATAGTCCAATTGCCCGTTAGCTATCCTAGATAGTCCAAGTGTCCGCTAGTTAACCTACATAGTCCAAGTGCCCGTTCGTTAACTTACATTGTCCAAGTGCCCGCTAGGTAACGTAGATATCCCAAGTGCCCGCTAGGGAACGTACATATCCAAGTGCCCACTAGGTAACCTAGACAGTCCAATTGCCCCCTAGTTAACCTAGACAGTCCAAGTACCCGATAGGGAACCTACATAGTCCAAGTGCTCGCTAGGCAACCTACATAGTCCAAGTGCCCGTTAGTTAACCTAGATAGTCAAAGTGCCTGCTAGGTAACCTAGATAGTCCAAGTGTCCGCTAGATAACCTACATAGTCCAAGTGACCACTAGGTTACCTACATAGTCCAAGTGCCCGTTCGTTAACCTACATAGTCCAAGTGCCCGCTAGGTAACGTAGATAGCCCAAGTGCCCGCTAGGGAAGGTACATAGTCCACATGCCCGTAGGTAACCTAGATAGTCCAAGTGCCCGCTAGTTAACCTACATAGTCCAAGTACCTGCTAGGTAAACTACATAATCCAAGTGCCCGTTCGTTAACCTACATAGTCCAAGTGCCAGTTCGTTAACCTACATAGTCCAAGTGCCAGCTAGGTAACGTAGAAAGCCCAAGTGCCCGCTAGGGAACGTACATACTCCAAGTGCCCACTAGGTAATCTAGCCAGTCCAATTGCCGCTAGTTAACCTAGACAGTCCAAGTACCCGATAGGGAACCTACATAGTCCAATTGCCCGCTAGGGCACCTACATACTCCAAGGGCTCGCTAGGCAACCTTCATAGTTCAAGTGCCCGTTAGTTAACCTAGATAGTCAAAGTGCCTGCTAGGTAACCTAAATAGTCCAAGTGCCCGCTAGGGAACCTACATAGTCCAAGTGCCCTCTAGGTAACCTAGATAGTCCAATTGCCCGTTAGCTAATCTAGATAGTCGAAGTGTCCGCTAGTTAACCTACATAGTCCAAGTGCCCGTACGTTAACCTAGAAAGTCCAAGTGCCCGCTAGGTAACCTAGACAATCCAAGTGCCTGCTAGGTTACCTACATAGTCCAAGTGCACGTTCGTTAACCTAGATTGTCCAAGTGCCCGCTGGTAACCTACATAGTCCAACTGCCCGCAAGGAAACCTACAGAGTCTAAATGTCGGCTAGGCAACCTACATAATCCTAGTGCCCACTCTGGAACATACATAGTCCAAGTCCCCGTTAGCTAACCTAGACAGTCCAAGTGACCACTAGGTTACCTACATAGTCCAAGTGCCCATTCGTTAACCTACATAGTCCAAGTGCCCGCTAGGTAACGTAGATAGCCCAAGTGCCCGCTAGGGAACGTACATAGTCCAAGTGCCCGCTAGGTAACCTGGATAGTCTAAGTGCCTGGTAGTAAACCTACATAGTCCAAGTGCCTGCTAGGTAAACTACATAGTCCAAGTGCCCACTAGGTAACCTAGACAGTCCAATTGCCCCCTAGTTAACCTAGACAGTCCAAGTACCGCTAGGGAATCTACATAGTCCAAGCGCCCGCTAGGGAAACTACATAGTCCAGGTGCTCGCTAGGCAACCTACATAGTCCAAGTGCCCGTTAGTTAACCTAGATAGTCAAAGTGCCTGCTAGGTAACCTAGATAGTCCAAGTTCCCGCTAGGTAACCTTCATAGTCCAAGTGCCCGTTAGGTAATCTTGATAGTCCAATTGCCCGTTAGCTATCCTAGATAGTCCAAGTGTCCGCTAGTTAACCTACATAGTCCAAGTGCCCGTTCGTTAACTTACATTGTCCAAGTGCCCGCTAGGTAACGTAGATATCCCAAGTGCCCGCTAGGGAACGTACATATCCAAGTGCCCACTAGGTAACCTAGACAGTCCAATTGCCCCCTAGTTAACCTAGACAGTCCAAGTACCCGATAGGGAACCTACATAGTCCAAGTGCTCGCTAGGCAACCTACATAGTCCAAGTGCCCGTTAGTTAACCTAGATAGTCAAAGTGCCTGCTAGGTAACCTAGATAGTCCAAGTGTCCGCTAGATAACCTACATAGTCCAAGTGACCACTAGGTTACCTACATAGTCCAAGTGCCCGTTCGTTAACCTGCATAGTCCAAGTGCCCGCTAGGTAACGTAGATAGCCCAAGTGCCCGCTAGGGAAGGTACATAGTCCACATGCCCGTAGGTAACCTAGATAGTCCAAGTGCCCGCTAGTTAACCTACATAGTCCAAGTACCTGCTAGGTAAACTACATAATCCAAGTGCCCGTTCGTTAACCTACATAGTCCAAGTGCCAGTTCGTTAACCTACATAGTCCAAGTGCCAGCTAGGTAACGTAGAAAGCCCAAGTGCCCGCTAGGGAACGTACATACTCCAAGTGCCCACTAGGTAATCTAGCCAGTCCAATTGCCGCTAGTTAACCTAGACAGTCCAAGTACCCGATAGGGAACCTACATAGTCCAATTGCCCGCTAGGGCACCTACATACTCCAAGGGCTCGCTAGGCAACCTTCATAGTTCAAGTGCCCGTTAGTTAACCTAGATAGTCAAAGTGCCTGCTAGGTAACCTAAATAGTCCAAGTGCCCGCTAGGGAACCTACATAGTCCAAGTGCCCTCTAGGTAACCTAGATAGTCCAATTGCCCGTTAGCTAATCTAGATAGTCGAAGTGTCCGCTAGTTAACCTACATAGTCCAAGTGCCCGTACGTTAACCTAGAAAGTCCAAGTGCCCGCTAGGTAACCTAGACAATCCAAGTGCCTGCTAGGTTACCTACATAGTCCAAGTGCACGTTCGTTAACCTAGATTGTCCAAGTGCCCGCTGGTAACCTACATAGTCCAACTGCCCGCAAGGAAACCTACAGAGTCTAAATGTCGGCTAGGCAACCTACATAATCCTAGTGCCCACTCTGGAACATACATAGTCCAAGTCCCCGTTAGCTAACCTAGACAGTCCAAGTGACCACTAGGTTACCTACATAGTCCAAGTGCCCATTCGTTAACCTACATAGTCCAAGTGCCCGCTAGGTAACGTAGATAGCCCAAGTGCCCGCTAGGGAACGTACATAGTCCAAGTGCCCGCTAGGTAACCTGGATAGTCTAAGTGCCTGGTAGTAAACCTACATAGTCCAAGTGCCTGCTAGGTAAACTACATAGTCCAAGTGCCCACTAGGTAACCTAGACAGTCCAATTGCCCCCTAGTTAACCTAGACAGTCCAAGTACCGCTAGGGAATCTACATAGTCCAAGCGCCCGCTAGGGAAACTACATAGTCCAGGTGCTCGCTAGGCAACCTACATAGTCCAAGTGCCCGTTAGTTAACCTAGATAGTCAAAGTGCCTGCTAGGTAACCTAGATAGTCCAAGTTCCCGCTAGGTAACCTTCATAGTCCAAGTGCCCGTTAGGTAATCTTGATAGTCCAATTGCCCGTTAGCTATCCTAGATAGTCCAAGTGTCCGCTAGTTAACCTACATAGTCCAAGTGCCCGTTCGTTAACTTACATTGTCCAAGTGCCCGCTAGGTAACGTAGATATCCCAAGTGCCCGCTAGGGAACGTACATATCCAAGTGCCCACTAGGTAACCTAGACAGTCCAATTGCCCCCTAGTTAACCTAGACAGTCCAAGTACCCGATAGGGAACCTACATAGTCCAAGTGCTCGCTAGGCAACCTACATAGTCCAAGTGCCCGTTAGTTAACCTAGATAGTCAAAGTGCCTGCTAGGTAACCTAGATAGTCCAAGTGTCCGCTAGATAACCTACATAGTCCAAGTGACCACTAGGTTACCTACATAGTCCAAGTGCCCGTTCGTTAACCTACATAGTCCAAGTGCCCGCTAGGTAACGTAGATAGCCCAAGTGCCCGCTAGGGAAGGTACATAGTCCACATGCCCGTAGGTAACCTAGATAGTCCAAGTGCCCGCTAGTTAACCTACATAGTCCAAGTACCTGCTAGGTAAACTACATAATCCAAGTGCCCGTTCGTTAACCTACATAGTCCAAGTGCCAGTTCGTTAACCTACATAGTCCAAGTGCCAGCTAGGTAACGTAGAAAGCCCAAGTGCCCGCTAGGGAACGTACATACTCCAAGTGCCCACTAGGTAATCTAGCCAGTCCAATTGCCGCTAGTTAACCTAGACAGTCCAAGTACCCGATAGGGAACCTACATAGTCCAATTGCCCGCTAGGGCACCTACATACTCCAAGGGCTCGCTAGGCAACCTTCATAGTTCAAGTGCCCGTTAGTTAACCTAGATAGTCAAAGTGCCTGCTAGGTAACCTAAATAGTCCAAGTGCCCGCTAGGGAACCTACATAGTCCAAGTGCCCTCTAGGTAACCTAGATAGTCCAATTGCCCGTTAGCTAATCTAGATAGTCGAAGTGTCCGCTAGTTAACCTACATAGTCCAAGTGCCCGTACGTTAACCTAGAAAGTCCAAGTGCCCGCTAGGTAACCTAGACAATCCAAGTGCCTGCTAGGTTACCTACATAGTCCAAGTGCACGTTCGTTAACCTAGATTGTCCAAGTGCCCGCTGGTAACCTACATAGTCCAACTGCCCGCAAGGAAACCTACAGAGTCTAAATGTCGGCTAGGCAACCTACATAATCCTAGTGCCCACTCTGGAACATACATAGTCCAAGTCCCCGTTAGCTAACCTAGATAGTCCAAGGGCCCACTAGGTTACCTACATAGTCCAAGTGCCCATTCGTTAACCTACATAGTCCAAGTGCCCGCTAGGTAACGTAGATAGCCCAGGTGCCCGCTAGGGAACGTACATAGTCCAAGTGCCCGCTAGGTAACCTGGATAGTCTAAGTGCCTGCTAGTAAACCTACATAGTCCAAGTGCCTGCTAGGTAAACTACATAGTCCATGTGCCCACTAGGTAACCTAGGCAGTCCAATTGCCCGCTAGTTAACCTAGACAGTCCAAGTACCGCTAGGGAATCTACATAGTCCAAGCGCCCGCTAGGGAACCTACATAGTCCAGGTGCTCGCTAGGCAACCTACATAGTCCAAGTGCCCGTTAGTTAACCTAGATAGTCAAAGTGCCTGCTAGGTAACCTTGATAGTCCAATTGCCCGTTAGCTATCCTAGATAGTCCAAGTGTCCGCTAGTTAACCTACATAGTCCAAGTGCCCGTTCGTTAACTTACATTGTCCAAGTGCCCGCTAGGTAACGTAGATATCCAAAGTGCCCGCTAGGGAACGTACATAGTCCAAGTGCCCACTAGGTAACCTAGACAGTCCAATTGCCCCCTAGTTAACCTAGACAGTCCAAGTACCCGATAGGGAACCTACATAGTCCAAGTGCCCTCTAGGGAACCTACATAGTCCAAGTGCTCGCTAGGCAACCTACATAGTCCAAGTGCCCGTTAGCTAACCTAGATAGTTGAAGTGTCCGCTAGTTAACCTACATAGTCCAAGTGCCCGTTCGTTAACCTAGATAGTCCAAGTGCCCGCTAGGTAACCCAGACAATCCAAGTGCCCGCTAGGTTACCTACATAGTCCAAGTGCATGTTCGTTAACCTAGATAATCCAAGTGCCCGTTAGGTAACCTAGACAGTCCAAGTGCCCGCTAGTTACCCTACATAGTACAAGTGCCCGTTAGTTAACCTAGATAGTCAAAGTGCCTGCTAGGTAACCTAGATAGGCCAAGTGTCCGCTAGATAACCTACATAGTCCAAGTGACCACTAGGTTACCTACATAGTCCAAGTGCCCGTTCGTTAACCTACATAGTCCAAGTGCCCGCTAGGTAACGTAGAAAGCCCAAGTGCCCGCTAGGGAACGTACATACTCCAAGTGCCCGCTAGTTAACCTAGACAGTCCAAGTACCCGATACGGAACCTACATAGTCCAAGTGCCCTCTAGGGAACCTACATAGTCCAAGTGCTCGCTAGGCAACCTACATAGTCCAAGTGCCCGTTAGTTAACCTAGATTGTCCAATTGCCCGTTAGCTAACCTAGATAGTCGAAGTGTCCGCTAGTTAACCTACATAGTCCAAGTGCCCGTTCGTTAACCTAGATAGTCCAAGTGCCCGCTAGGTAACCTAGACAGTCCCAGTGCCCGCTAGGTTACCTACATAGTCCAAGTGCACGTTCGTTAACCTAGATAATCCAAGTGCCCGTTAGGTAACCTAGACAGTCCAAGTGCCCGCTAGTTACCGTACATAGTCCAAGTGCCCGTTAGTTAACCTAGATAGTCAAAGTGCCTGTTAGGTAACCTAGATAGTCCAAGTGTCCGCTGTATAACCTACATAGTCCAAGTGACCACTAGGTTACCTACATAGTCCAAGTGCCCGTTCGTTAACCTACATAGTCCAAGTGCCCGCTAGGTAACGTAGATAGCCCAAGTGCCCGCTAGGGAAGGGACAAAATCCAAGTGCCCGTAGGTAACCTAGATAGTCCAAGTGCCCGCTAGTTAACCTACATAGTCCAAGTACCTGCTAGGTAAACTACATAATCCAAGTGCCTGTTCATTAACCTACATAGTCCAAGTGCCCGTTCGTTAACCTACATAGTCCAAGTGCCCGCTAGGTAACGTAGAAAGCCCAAGTGCCCGCTAGGGAACGTACATACACCAAGTGCCCACTAGGTAACATAGACAGTCCAATTGCCCGCTAGTTAACCTAGACAGTCCAAGTACCCGATTGGGAACCTACATAGTCCAATTACCCGCTAGGGAACCTACATACAACAAGTGCTCGCTAGGCAACCTACATAGTCCAAGTGCCCGTTAGTTAACCTAGATAGTCAAAGTGCCTGCTAGGTAACCTAAATAGTCCAAGTGCCCGCTAGGGAACCTACATAGTCCAAGTTCCCGCTAGGTAACCTAGATAGTCCAATTGCCCGTTAGCTAACCTAGATAGTCGAAGTGTCCGCTAGTTAACCTACATAGTCCAAGTGCCCGTTCGTTAACATAGAAAGTACAAGTGCCCGCTAGGTAACCTAGACAGTCCAAGTGCCCGCTAGGTTACCTACATAGTCCAAGTGCACGTTCGTTAACCTAGATTGTCCAAGTGCCCGCTGGTAACCTACATAGTCCAAATGCCCGCAAGGAAACCTACATAGTGTAAATGTCCGCTAGGCAACCTATATAATCCAAGTGCCCACTCTGGAACATACATAGTCCAAGTGCCCGTTAGCTAACCTAGATAGTCCAAGGGCCCGCTAGTTGACCTATATAGTCCAAGTGCCAGCTAGGGAACCTAGGTAGTCCAAGTGCCTGTTAGCTAACCTAGATAGTCCAAGTGGTGGCTAGGTAACCTACATAGTCCAAGTGCCCGTTCGTTAACCTACATAATCCAAGTGCCCGTTAGGTAACCTAGACAGTCCAAGTGCCCGCAAGTTGCCCTACATAGTCCAAATGCCCGTTAGTTAACCGAGATAGTCCAAGTGCCCCCTAGATAACCTACATAGTCCAAGTGCCCGCTAGGTAACCTAAATAGTCCAAATGTCCGCTGGGGAAACTACATAGTCCAAGTGCCCGCAAGTTAACCTAGATAGTCCAAGTGCCCCCTAGTAAACCTACATAATCCATGGGCCCGCTAGTTAACCTAAATAGTGCAAGGGCCCGCTAGTTAACCTAGATACTCCAAGTGCCCGCTAGTTAACCTAGATAGTCCAAGTGCCCGCTACTTAAACTACATAGTCCAAGTGCCCGCTAGGTAACCTAGACAGTCCAAGTGACCACTAGGTTACCTACATAGTCCAAGTGCCCATTCGTTAACCTACATAGCCCAAGTGCCCGCTAGGTAACGTAGATAGCCCAAGTGCCCGCTAGGGAACGTACATAGTCCAAGTGCCCGCTAGGTAACCTAGATAGTCTAAGTGCCTGGTAGTAAACCTACATAGTCCAAGTGCCTGCTAGGTAAACTACATAGTCCAAGTGCCCACTAGGTAACCTAGACAGTCCAATTGCCCGCTAGTTAACTTAGACAGTCCAAGTACCGCTAGGGAATCTACATAGTCCAAGCGCCCGCTAGGGAACCTACATAGTCCAAGTGCTCGCTAGGCAACCTACATAGTACACGTGCCAGTTAGTTAACCTAGATAGTCAAAGTGCCTGCTAGGTAACCTAGATAGTCCAAGTGCCCGCTAGGTAACCTACATAGTTCAAGTGCCCGTTAGGTAACCTTGATAGTCCAATTGCCCGTTAGCTATCCTAGATAGTCCAAGTGTCCGCTAGTTAACCTACATAGTCCAAGTGCCCGTTCGTTAACTTACATTGTCTAAGTGCCCGCTAGGTAAAGTAGATACCCCAAGTGCCCGCTAGGGAACGTACATAGTCCAAGTGCCCACTAGGTAACCTAGACAGTCCAATTGCCCCCTAGTTAACCTAGACAGTCCATGTACCCTATAGGGAACCTACATAGTCCAAGTGCCCACTCGGGAACCTACATAGTCCAAGTGATCGCTAGGCAACCTACATAGTCCAAGAGCCCGTTAGTTAACCTAGATAGTTCAATTGCCCGTTAGCTAACCTAGATAGTCGAAGTGTCCGCTAGTTAACCTACATAGTCCAAGTGCCCGTTCGTTCACCTAGATAGTCCAAGTGCCCGCTAGGTAACCTAGACAGTCCAAGTGCCCGCTAGGTTACCTACATAGTCCAAGTGCACGTTTGTTAACCTATATAGTCCAAGTGCCCGCTGGTAACCTACATAGTCCAAGGGCCCGCTAGGTAACCTAGATAGTCCAAGTGCCCGCTAGATAACCTACATAGTCCAAGTGCCCGCTAGGTAACCTAAATAGTCCAAATGTCCGCTAGGGAAACTACATAGTCCAAGTGCCCGCTAGTTAACCTAGATAGTCCAAGTGCCCCCTAGTAAACCTACATAATCCATGGGCCCGCTAGTTAACCTACATAGTGCAAGGGCCCGCTAGTTAACCTAGATAATCCAAGTTCCCGCTACTTAACCTAGATTGTCCAAGTGCCCGCTAGTTAACCTACATAGTCCAAGTGCCCGTTCGTTAACCTAGATAGTCCAAGTGCCCGCTAGGTAACCTAGACAGTCCAAGTGCCCGCTAGGTTACCTACATAGTCCAAGTGCACGTTTGTTAACCTATATAGTCCAAGTGCCCGCTGGTAACCTACATAGTCCAAGGGCCCGCTAGGTAACCTAGATAGTCCAAGTGCCCGCTAGATAACCTACATAGTCCAAGTGCCCGCTAGGTAACCTAAATAGTCCAAATGTCCGCTAGGGAAACTACATAGTCCAAGTGCCCGCTAGTTAACCTAGATAGTCCAAGTGCCCCCTAGTAAACCTACATAATCCATGGGCCCGCTAGTTAACCTACATAGTGCAAGGGCCCGCTAGTTAACCTAGATAATCCAAGTGCCCGCTAGTTAACCTAGATTGTCCAAGTGCCCGCTAGTTAACCTAGATAGTCCAAGTGCCCGCTAGTTAACCTACATAGTCCAAGTGCCCGCTAGGTAACCTAGACAGTCCAAGTGACCACTAGGTTACCTACATAGTCCAAGTGCCCATTCGTTAACCTACATAGTCTAAGTGCCCGCTAGGTAACGTAGATAGCCCAAGTGCCCGCTAGGGAACCTACATAGTCCAAGTGATAGCTAGGCAACCTACATAGTCCAAGAGCCCGTTAGTTAACCTAGATTGTCCAATTGCCCGTTAGCTAACCTAGATAGTCCAAGGGCCCGCTAGTTGACCTACATAGTCCAAGTGCCAGCTAGGTAACCTAGATAGTACAAGTGCCCGCTAGGGAACCTAGATAGTCCAAGTGGTGACTAGGTAACCTAGATAGTCCAAGTGCCCGCTAGGTAACCTACATAGTTCAAGTGCCCGTTAGGTAACCTTGATAGTCCAATTGCCCGTTAGCTATCCTAGATAGTCCAAGTGTCCGCTAGTTAACCTACATAGTCCAAGTGCCCGTTCGTTAACTTACATTGTCCAAGTTCCCGCTAGGTAACGTAGATAGCCCAAGTGCCAGCTAGGGAACGTACATAGTCCAAGTGCCCACTAGGTAACCTAGACAGTCCAATTGCCCGCTAGTTAACCTACATAGTCCAAGTACCTGCTAGGTAAACTACATAATCCAAGTGCCCGTTCGTTAACCTACATAGTCCAAGTACCCATTCGTTAACCTACATAGTCCAAGTGCTCGCTAGGTAACGTAGAAAACCCAAGTGCCCGGTAGGGAACGTACATACTCCAAGTGCCCACTAGGTAACCTAGACAGTCCAATTGCCCGCTAGTTAACCTAGACAGTCCAAGTACCCGATAGGGAACCTACATAGTCCAAGTGCCCGCTAGGTAACCTACATAGTCCAAATGCCCGCAAGGAAACCTACATAGTCTAAATGTCCGCTAGGCAACCTACATAATCCAAGTGCCCACTCTGGAACATACATAGTCCAAGTGCCCGTTAGCTAACCTAGATAGTCAAACGGCCCGCTAGTTGACCTACATAGTCCAAGTGCCAGCTAGGTAACCTAGATAGTACAAGTGCCCGCTAGGGAACCTAGATAGTCCAAGTGCCTGTTAGGTAACCTAGATAGTCCAAGTGGTGGCTAGGTAACCTACATAGTCCAAGTGCCCGTTCGTTAACCTAGATAATCCAAGTGCCCGTTAGGTAACCTAGACAGTCCAAGTGCCCGCTAGTTGCCCTACATAGTCCAAGTGCCCGTTAGTTAACCTAGATAGTCAAAGTGCCTGCTAGGTAACCTAGATAGTCCAAGTGCCCGCTAGATAACCTACATAGTCCAAGTGCCCGCTACGTAACCTAAATAGTCCAAATGTCCGCTAGGGAAACTACATAGTCCAAGTGCCCGCTAGTTAACCTATATAGTCCAAGTGCCCCCTAGTAAACCTACATAATCCATGGGCCCGCTAGTTAACCTGCATAGTGCAAGGGCCCGCTAGTTAACCTAGATAGTCCAAGTGCCCGCTAGTTAACCTAGATAGTCCAAGTGCCCGCTAGTTAACCTAGATAGTCCAAGTGCCCGCTAGTTAACCTACATAGTCCAAGTGCCCGGTAGGTAACCTAGACAGTCCAAGTGACCACTAGGTTACCTACATAGTCCAAGTGCCCATTCGTTAACCTACATAGTCCAAGTGCCCGCTAGGTAACGTAGATAGCCCAAGTGCCCGCTAGGGAACGTACGTAGTCCAAGTGCCCGCTAGGTACCCTGGATAGTCTAAGTGCCTGGTAGTAAACCTACATAGTCCAAGTGCCTGCTAGGTAAACTACATAGTCCAAGTGCCCACTAGGTAACCTAGACAGTCCAATTGCCCCCTAGTTAACCTAGACAGTCCAAGTACCGCTAGGGAATCTACATAGTCCAAGCGCCCGCTAGGGAAACTACATAGTCCAGGTGCTCGCTAGGCAACCTACATAGTCCAAGTGCCCGTTAGTTAACCTAGATAGTCAAAGTGCCTGCTAGGTAACCTAGATAGTCCAAGTTCCCGCTAGGTAACCTTCATAGTCCAAGTGCCCGTTAGGTAATCTTGATAGTCCAATTGCCCGTTAGCTATCCTAGATAGTCCAAGTGTCCGCTAGTTAACCTACATAGTCCAAGTGCCCGTTCGTTAACTTACATTGTCCAAGTGCCCGCTAGGTAACGTAGATATCCCAAGTGCCCGCTAGGGAACGTACATATCCAAGTGCCCACTAGGTAACCTAGACAGTCCAATTGCCCCCTAGTTAACCTAGACAGTCCAAGTACCCGATAGGGAACCTACATAGTCCAAGTGCTCGCTAGGCAACCTACATAGTCCAAGTGCCCGTTAGTTAACCTAGATAGTCAAAGTGCCTGCTAGGTAACCTAGATAGTCCAAGTGTCCGCTAGATAACCTACATAGTCCAAGTGACCACTAGGTTACCTACATAGTCCAAGTGCCCGTTCGTTAACCTACATAGTCCAAGTGCCCGCTAGGTAACGTAGATAGCCCAAGTGCCCGCTAGGGAAGGTACATAGTCCACATGCCCGTAGGTAACCTAGATAGTCCAAGTGCCCGCTAGTTAACCTACATAGTCCAAGTACCTGCTAGGTAAACTACATAATCCAAGTGCCCGTTCGTTAACCTACATAGTCCAAGTGCCAGTTCGTTAACCTACATAGTCCAAGTGCCAGCTAGGTAACGTAGAAAGCCCAAGTGCCCGCTAGGGAACGTACATACTCCAAGTGCCCACTAGGTAATCTAGCCAGTCCAATTGCCGCTAGTTAACCTAGACAGTCCAAGTACCCGATAGGGAACCTACATAGTCCAATTGCCCGCTAGGGCACCTACATACTCCAAGGGCTCGCTAGGCAACCTTCATAGTTCAAGTGCCCGTTAGTTAACCTAGATAGTCAAAGTGCCTGCTAGGTAACCTAAATAGTCCAAGTGCCCGCTAGGGAACCTACATAGTCCAAGTGCCCTCTAGGTAACCTAGATAGTCCAATTGCCCGTTAGCTAATCTAGATAGTCGAAGTGTCCGCTAGTTAACCTACATAGTCCAAGTGCCCGTACGTTAACCTAGAAAGTCCAAGTGCCCGCTAGGTAACCTAGACAATCCAAGTGCCTGCTAGGTTACCTACATAGTCCAAGTGCACGTTCGTTAACCTAGATTGTCCAAGTGCCCGCTGGTAACCTACATAGTCCAACTGCCCGCAAGGAAACCTACAGAGTCTAAATGTCGGCTAGGCAACCTACATAATCCTAGTGCCCACTCTGGAACATACATAGTCCAAGTCCCCGTTAGCTAACCTAGACAGTCCAAGTGACCACTAGGTTACCTACATAGTCCAAGTGCCCATTCGTTAACCTACATAGTCCAAGTGCCCGCTAGGTAACGTAGATAGCCCAAGTGCCCGCTAGGGAACGTACATAGTCCAAGTGCCCGCTAGGTAACCTGGATAGTCTAAGTGCCTGGTAGTAAACCTACATAGTCCAAGTGCCTGCTAGGTAAACTACATAGTCCAAGTGCCCACTAGGTAACCTAGACAGTCCAATTGCCCCCTAGTTAACCTAGACAGTCCAAGTACCGCTAGGGAATCTACATAGTCCAAGCGCCCGCTAGGGAAACTACATAGTCCAGGTGCTCGCTAGGCAACCTACATAGTCCAAGTGCCCGTTAGTTAACCTAGATAGTCAAAGTGCCTGCTAGGTAACCTAGATAGTCCAAGTTCCCGCTAGGTAACCTTCATAGTCCAAGTGCCCGTTAGGTAATCTTGATAGTCCAATTGCCCGTTAGCTATCCTAGATAGTCCAAGTGTCCGCTAGTTAACCTACATAGTCCAAGTGCCCGTTCGTTAACTTACATTGTCCAAGTGCCCGCTAGGTAACGTAGATATCCCAAGTGCCCGCTAGGGAACGTACATATCCAAGTGCCCACTAGGTAACCTAGACAGTCCAATTGCCCCCTAGTTAACCTAGACAGTCCAAGTACCCGATAGGGAACCTACATAGTCCAAGTGCTCGCTAGGCAACCTACATAGTCCAAGTGCCCGTTAGTTAACCTAGATAGTCAAAGTGCCTGCTAGGTAACCTAGATAGTCCAAGTGTCCGCTAGATAACCTACATAGTCCAAGTGACCACTAGGTTACCTACATAGTCCAAGTGCCCGTTCGTTAACCTACATAGTCCAAGTGCCCGCTAGGTAACGTAGATAGCCCAAGTGCCCGCTAGGGAAGGTACATAGTCCACATGCCCGTAGGTAACCTAGATAGTCCAAGTGCCCGCTAGTTAACCTACATAGTCCAAGTACCTGCTAGGTAAACTACATAATCCAAGTGCCCGTTCGTTAACCTACATAGTCCAAGTGCCAGTTCGTTAACCTACATAGTCCAAGTGCCAGCTAGGTAACGTAGAAAGCCCAAGTGCCCGCTAGGGAACGTACATACTCCAAGTGCCCACTAGGTAATCTAGCCAGTCCAATTGCCGCTAGTTAACCTAGACAGTCCAAGTACCCGATAGGGAACCTACATAGTCCAATTGCCCGCTAGGGCACCTACATACTCCAAGGGCTCGCTAGGCAACCTTCATAGTTCAAGTGCCCGTTAGTTAACCTAGATAGTCAAAGTGCCTGCTAGGTAACCTAAATAGTCCAAGTGCCCGCTAGGGAACCTACATAGTCCAAGTGCCCTCTAGGTAACCTAGATAGTCCAATTGCCCGTTAGCTAATCTAGATAGTCGAAGTGTCCGCTAGTTAACCTACATAGTCCAAGTGCCCGTACGTTAACCTAGAAAGTCCAAGTGCCCGCTAGGTAACCTAGACAATCCAAGTGCCTGCTAGGTTACCTACATAGTCCAAGTGCACGTTCGTTAACCTAGATTGTCCAAGTGCCCGCTGGTAACCTACATAGTCCAACTGCCCGCAAGGAAACCTACAGAGTCTAAATGTCGGCTAGGCAACCTACATAATCCTAGTGCCCACTCTGGAACATACATAGTCCAAGTCCCCGTTAGCTAACCTAGATAGTCCAAGGGCCCACTAGGTTACCTACATAGTCCAAGTGCCCATTCGTTAACCTACATAGTCCAAGTGCCCGCTAGGTAACGTAGATAGCCCAGGTGCCCGCTAGGGAACGTACATAGTCCAAGTGCCCGCTAGGTAACCTGGATAGTCTAAGTGCCTGCTAGTAAACCTACATAGTCCAAGTGCCTGCTAGGTAAACTACATAGTCCATGTGCCCACTAGGTAACCTAGGCAGTCCAATTGCCCGCTAGTTAACCTAGACAGTCCAAGTACCGCTAGGGAATCTACATAGTCCAAGCGCCCGCTAGGGAACCTACATAGTCCAGGTGCTCGCTAGGCAACCTACATAGTCCAAGTGCCCGTTAGTTAACCTAGATAGTCAAAGTGCCTGCTAGGTAACCTTGATAGTCCAATTGCCCGTTAGCTATCCTAGATAGTCCAAGTGTCCGCTAGTTAACCTACATAGTCCAAGTGCCCGTTCGTTAACTTACATTGTCCAAGTGCCCGCTAGGTAACGTAGATATCCAAAGTGCCCGCTAGGGAACGTACATAGTCCAAGTGCCCACTAGGTAACCTAGACAGTCCAATTGCCCCCTAGTTAACCTAGACAGTCCAAGTACCCGATAGGGAACCTACATAGTCCAAGTGCCCTCTAGGGAACCTACATAGTCCAAGTGCTCGCTAGGCAACCTACATAGTCCAAGTGCCCGTTAGCTAACCTAGATAGTTGAAGTGTCCGCTAGTTAACCTACATAGTCCAAGTGCCCGTTCGTTAACCTAGATAGTCCAAGTGCCCGCTAGGTAACCCAGACAATCCAAGTGCCCGCTAGGTTACCTACATAGTCCAAGTGCATGTTCGTTAACCTAGATAATCCAAGTGCCCGTTAGGTAACCTAGACAGTCCAAGTGCCCGCTAGTTACCCTACATAGTACAAGTGCCCGTTAGTTAACCTAGATAGTCAAAGTGCCTGCTAGGTAACCTAGATAGGCCAAGTGTCCGCTAGATAACCTACATAGTCCAAGTGACCACTAGGTTACCTACATAGTCCAAGTGCCCGTTCGTTAACCTACATAGTCCAAGTGCCCGCTAGGTAACGTAGAAAGCCCAAGTGCCCGCTAGGGAACGTACATACTCCAAGTGCCCGCTAGTTAACCTAGACAGTCCAAGTACCCGATACGGAACCTACATAGTCCAAGTGCCCTCTAGGGAACCTACATAGTCCAAGTGCTCGCTAGGCAACCTACATAGTCCAAGTGCCCGTTAGTTAACCTAGATTGTCCAATTGCCCGTTAGCTAACCTAGATAGTCGAAGTGTCCGCTAGTTAACCTACATAGTCCAAGTGCCCGTTCGTTAACCTAGATAGTCCAAGTGCCCGCTAGGTAACCTAGACAGTCCCAGTGCCCGCTAGGTTACCTACATAGTCCAAGTGCACGTTCGTTAACCTAGATAATCCAAGTGCCCGTTAGGTAACCTAGACAGTCCAAGTGCCCGCTAGTTACCGTACATAGTCCAAGTGCCCGTTAGTTAACCTAGATAGTCAAAGTGCCTGTTAGGTAACCTAGATAGTCCAAGTGTCCGCTGTATAACCTACATAGTCCAAGTGACCACTAGGTTACCTACATAGTCCAAGTGCCCGTTCGTTAACCTACATAGTCCAAGTGCCCGCTAGGTAACGTAGATAGCCCAAGTGCCCGCTAGGGAAGGGACAAAATCCAAGTGCCCGTAGGTAACCTAGATAGTCCAAGTGCCCGCTAGTTAACCTACATAGTCCAAGTACCTGCTAGGTAAACTACATAATCCAAGTGCCTGTTCATTAACCTACATAGTCCAAGTGCCCGTTCGTTAACCTACATAGTCCAAGTGCCCGCTAGGTAACGTAGAAAGCCCAAGTGCCCGCTAGGGAACGTACATACACCAAGTGCCCACTAGGTAACATAGACAGTCCAATTGCCCGCTAGTTAACCTAGACAGTCCAAGTACCCGATTGGGAACCTACATAGTCCAATTACCCGCTAGGGAACCTACATACAACAAGTGCTCGCTAGGCAACCTACATAGTCCAAGTGCCCGTTAGTTAACCTAGATAGTCAAAGTGCCTGCTAGGTAACCTAAATAGTCCAAGTGCCCGCTAGGGAACCTACATAGTCCAAGTTCCCGCTAGGTAACCTAGATAGTCCAATTGCCCGTTAGCTAACCTAGATAGTCGAAGTGTCCGCTAGTTAACCTACATAGTCCAAGTGCCCGTTCGTTAACATAGAAAGTACAAGTGCCCGCTAGGTAACCTAGACAGTCCAAGTGCCCGCTAGGTTACCTACATAGTCCAAGTGCACGTTCGTTAACCTAGATTGTCCAAGTGCCCGCTGGTAACCTACATAGTCCAAATGCCCGCAAGGAAACCTACATAGTGTAAATGTCCGCTAGGCAACCTATATAATCCAAGTGCCCACTCTGGAACATACATAGTCCAAGTGCCCGTTAGCTAACCTAGATAGTCCAAGGGCCCGCTAGTTGACCTATATAGTCCAAGTGCCAGCTAGGGAACCTAGGTAGTCCAAGTGCCTGTTAGCTAACCTAGATAGTCCAAGTGGTGGCTAGGTAACCTACATAGTCCAAGTGCCCGTTCGTTAACCTACATAATCCAAGTGCCCGTTAGGTAACCTAGACAGTCCAAGTGCCCGCAAGTTGCCCTACATAGTCCAAATGCCCGTTAGTTAACCGAGATAGTCCAAGTGCCCCCTAGATAACCTACATAGTCCAAGTGCCCGCTAGGTAACCTAAATAGTCCAAATGTCCGCTGGGGAAACTACATAGTCCAAGTGCCCGCAAGTTAACCTAGATAGTCCAAGTGCCCCCTAGTAAACCTACATAATCCATGGGCCCGCTAGTTAACCTAAATAGTGCAAGGGCCCGCTAGTTAACCTAGATACTCCAAGTGCCCGCTAGTTAACCTAGATAGTCCAAGTGCCCGCTACTTAAACTACATAGTCCAAGTGCCCGCTAGGTAACCTAGACAGTCCAAGTGACCACTAGGTTACCTACATAGTCCAAGTGCCCATTCGTTAACCTACATAGCCCAAGTGCCCGCTAGGTAACGTAGATAGCCCAAGTGCCCGCTAGGGAACGTACATAGTCCAAGTGCCCGCTAGGTAACCTAGATAGTCTAAGTGCCTGGTAGTAAACCTACATAGTCCAAGTGCCTGCTAGGTAAACTACATAGTCCAAGTGCCCACTAGGTAACCTAGACAGTCCAATTGCCCGCTAGTTAACTTAGACAGTCCAAGTACCGCTAGGGAATCTACATAGTCCAAGCGCCCGCTAGGGAACCTACATAGTCCAAGTGCTCGCTAGGCAACCTACATAGTACACGTGCCAGTTAGTTAACCTAGATAGTCAAAGTGCCTGCTAGGTAACCTAGATAGTCCAAGTGCCCGCTAGGTAACCTACATAGTTCAAGTGCCCGTTAGGTAACCTTGATAGTCCAATTGCCCGTTAGCTATCCTAGATAGTCCAAGTGTCCGCTAGTTAACCTACATAGTCCAAGTGCCCGTTCGTTAACTTACATTGTCTAAGTGCCCGCTAGGTAAAGTAGATACCCCAAGTGCCCGCTAGGGAACGTACATAGTCCAAGTGCCCACTAGGTAACCTAGACAGTCCAATTGCCCCCTAGTTAACCTAGACAGTCCATGTACCCTATAGGGAACCTACATAGTCCAAGTGCCCACTCGGGAACCTACATAGTCCAAGTGATCGCTAGGCAACCTACATAGTCCAAGAGCCCGTTAGTTAACCTAGATAGTTCAATTGCCCGTTAGCTAACCTAGATAGTCGAAGTGTCCGCTAGTTAACCTACATAGTCCAAGTGCCCGTTCGTTCACCTAGATAGTCCAAGTGCCCGCTAGGTAACCTAGACAGTCCAAGTGCCCGCTAGGTTACCTACATAGTCCAAGTGCACGTTTGTTAACCTATATAGTCCAAGTGCCCGCTGGTAACCTACATAGTCCAAGGGCCCGCTAGGTAACCTAGATAGTCCAAGTGCCCGCTAGATAACCTACATAGTCCAAGTGCCCGCTAGGTAACCTAAATAGTCCAAATGTCCGCTAGGGAAACTACATAGTCCAAGTGCCCGCTAGTTAACCTAGATAGTCCAAGTGCCCCCTAGTAAACCTACATAATCCATGGGCCCGCTAGTTAACCTACATAGTGCAAGGGCCCGCTAGTTAACCTAGATAATCCAAGTTCCCGCTACTTAACCTAGATTGTCCAAGTGCCCGCTAGTTAACCTACATAGTCCAAGTGCCCGTTCGTTAACCTAGATAGTCCAAGTGCCCGCTAGGTAACCTAGACAGTCCAAGTGCCCGCTAGGTTACCTACATAGTCCAAGTGCACGTTTGTTAACCTATATAGTCCAAGTGCCCGCTGGTAACCTACATAGTCCAAGGGCCCGCTAGGTAACCTAGATAGTCCAAGTGCCCGCTAGATAACCTACATAGTCCAAGTGCCCGCTAGGTAACCTAAATAGTCCAAATGTCCGCTAGGGAAACTACATAGTCCAAGTGCCCGCTAGTTAACCTAGATAGTCCAAGTGCCCCCTAGTAAACCTACATAATCCATGGGCCCGCTAGTTAACCTACATAGTGCAAGGGCCCGCTAGTTAACCTAGATAATCCAAGTGCCCGCTAGTTAACCTAGATTGTCCAAGTGCCCGCTAGTTAACCTAGATAGTCCAAGTGCCCGCTAGTTAACCTACATAGTCCAAGTGCCCGCTAGGTAACCTAGACAGTCCAAGTGACCACTAGGTTACCTACATAGTCCAAGTGCCCATTCGTTAACCTACATAGTCTAAGTGCCCGCTAGGTAACGTAGATAGCCCAAGTGCCCGCTAGGGAACCTACATAGTCCAAGTGATAGCTAGGCAACCTACATAGTCCAAGAGCCCGTTAGTTAACCTAGATTGTCCAATTGCCCGTTAGCTAACCTAGATAGTCCAAGGGCCCGCTAGTTGACCTACATAGTCCAAGTGCCAGCTAGGTAACCTAGATAGTACAAGTGCCCGCTAGGGAACCTAGATAGTCCAAGTGGTGACTAGGTAACCTAGATAGTCCAAGTGCCCGCTAGGTAACCTACATAGTTCAAGTGCCCGTTAGGTAACCTTGATAGTCCAATTGCCCGTTAGCTATCCTAGATAGTCCAAGTGTCCGCTAGTTAACCTACATAGTCCAAGTGCCCGTTCGTTAACTTACATTGTCCAAGTTCCCGCTAGGTAACGTAGATAGCCCAAGTGCCAGCTAGGGAACGTACATAGTCCAAGTGCCCACTAGGTAACCTAGACAGTCCAATTGCCCGCTAGTTAACCTACATAGTCCAAGTACCTGCTAGGTAAACTACATAATCCAAGTGCCCGTTCGTTAACCTACATAGTCCAAGTACCCATTCGTTAACCTACATAGTCCAAGTGCTCGCTAGGTAACGTAGAAAACCCAAGTGCCCGGTAGGGAACGTACATACTCCAAGTGCCCACTAGGTAACCTAGACAGTCCAATTGCCCGCTAGTTAACCTAGACAGTCCAAGTACCCGATAGGGAACCTACATAGTCCAATTGCCCGCTAGGGAACCTACATTCTCCAAGTGCTCGCTAGGCAACCTACATAGTCCAAGTGCCCGTTAGTTAACCTAGATAGTCAAAGTGCCTGCTAGGTAACCTAAATAGTCCAATAGCCCGCTAGGGAACCTACATAGTCCAAGTGCCCGCTAGGTAACCTAGATAGTCCAATTGCCCGTTAGCTAACCTAGATAGTCGAAATGTCCGCTAGTTAACCTACATAGTCCAAGTGCCCGTTCGTTAACCTAGAAAGTCCAAGTGCCCGCTAGGTAACCTAGACAGTCCAAGTGCCCGCTAGGTTACCTACATAGTCCAAGTGCACGTTCGTTAACCTAGATTGTCCAAGTGCCCGTTGGTAACCTACATAGTCCAAATGCCCGCAAGGAAACCTACATAGTCTAAATGTCCGCTAGGCAACCTACATACTCCAAGTGCCGACTCTGGAACATACATAGTCCAAGTGCCCGTTAGCTAACCTAGATAGTCCAAGGGCCCGCTAGTTGACCTACATAGTCCAAGTGCCAGCTAGGTAACCTAGATAGTACAAGTGCCCGCTAGGGAACCTAGATAGTCCAAGTGCCTATTAGCTAACCTAGATAGTCCAAGTGGTGGCTAGGTAACCTACATAGTCCATGTGCCCGTTCATTAACCTAGATAATCCAAGTGCCCGTTAGGTAACCTAGACAGTCCCAGTGCCCGCTAGTTGCCCTACATAGTCCAAATGCCCGTTAGTTAACCTAGATAGTCAAAGTGCCTGCTAGGTAACCTAGATAGTCCAAGTGCACGCTAGATAACCTACATAGTCCAAGTGCCCGCTAGGTAACCTAAATAGTCCAAATGTCCGCTAGGGAAACTACATAGTCCGAGTGGCCGCTAGTTAACCTAGATAGTCCAAGTGCCCCCTAGTAAACCTACATAATCCATGGGCCCGCTAGTTAACCTAAATAGTGCAAGGGCCCGCTAGTTAACCTAGATAGTCCAAGTGCCCGCTAGTTAACCTAGATAGGCAAAGTGCCCGCTAGTTAACCTAGATAGTCCAAGTGCCCGCTACTTAAACTACATAGTCCAAGTGCCCGCTAGGTAACCTAGACAGTCCAAGTGACCACTAGGTTACCTACATAGTCCAAGTGCCCATTCGTTAACCTACATAGCCCAAGTGCCCGCTAGGTAACGTAGATAGCCCAAGTGCCCGCTAGGGAACGTACATAGTCCAAGTGCCCGCTAGGTAACCTAGATAGTCTAAGTGCCTGGTAGTAAACCTACATAGTCCAAGTGCCTGCTAGGTAAACTACATAGTCCAAGTGCCCACTAGGTAACCTAGACAGTCCAATTGCCCGCTAGTTAACTTAGACAGTCCAAGTACCGCTAGGGAATCTACATAGTCCAAGCGCCCGCTAGGGAACCTACATAGTCCAAATGCTCGCTAGGCAACCTACATAGTCCACATGCCAGTTAGTTAACCTAGATAGTCAAAGTGCCTGCTAGGTAACCTAGATAGTCCAAGTGCCCGCTAGGTAACCTACATAGTTCAAGTGCCCGTTAGGTAACCTTGATAGTCCAATTGCCCGTTAGCTATCCTAGATAGTCCAAGTGTCCGCTAGTTAACCTACATAGTCCAAGTGCCCGTTCGTTAACTTACATTGTCTAAGTGCCCGCTAGGTAACGTAGATACCCCAAGTGCCCGCTAGGGAACGTACATAGTCCAAGTGCCCACTAGGTAACCTAGACAGTCCAATTGCCCCCTAGTTAACCTAGACAGTCCAAGTACCCTATAGGGAACCTACATAGTCCAAGTGCCCACTAGGGAACCTACATAGTCCAAGTGATCGCTAGGCAACCTACATAGTCCAAGAGCCCGTTAGTTAACCTAGATTGTCCAATTGCCCGTTAGCTAACCTAGATAGTCGAAGTGTCCGCTAGTTAACCTACATAGTCCAAGTGCCCGTTCGTTAACCTAGATAGTCCAAGTGCCCGCTAGGTAACCTAGACAGTCCAAGTGCCCGCTAGGTTACCTACATAGTCCAAGTGCACGTTCGTTAGTCTAGATAGTCCAAGTGCCCGCTGGTAACCTACATAGTCCAAGGGCCCGCTAGGTAACCTTGATAGTCGAAGTGCCTTCTACTTAACCTACGTAGTCCAAGTGCCCACTAGGTAACCTAAATAATCCAAATGCCCGCTAGGGAAACTACATAGTCCAAGTGCCCATTAGTTAACCTACATAGTCCAAGTGCCTGATAGCTAACCTACATAGTCCAAGTGTCCGTTCGTTAACCTAGATAGTCCAAGTGCCCATTGGGTAACCTACATAGTCCAAGTGCCCGCTAGTTAACCTACATAGTCCAAGTGCCTTCTAGGGAGCCTACATAGTCCACGTGACCGCTAGGGAACCTACATACTCAAAGTGCCCGTTAGGGAACCTACATAGTCCAAGTGCCCGCTAGGTAACCTACATAGTCCAAATGTCCGCAAGGAAACCTACATAGTCTAAATGTCCGCTAGGCAACCTATATAATCCAAGTGCCCGCTCTGGAACATACATAGTCCAAGTGCCCGTTAGCTAACCTAGATAGTCCAAGGGCCCGCTAGTTGACCTACATAGTCCAAGTGCCAGCTAGGTAACCTAGATAGTACAAGTGCCCGCTAGGGAACCTAGATAGTCCAAGTGGTGGCTAGGTAACGTACATAGTCCAAGTGCCCGTTCGTTAACCTAGATAATCCAAGTGCCCGTTAGGTAACCTAGACAGTCCAAGTGCCCGCTAGTTACCCTACATAGTCCAAGTGCCCGTTAGTTAACCTAGATAGTCAAAGTGCCTGCTAGGTAACCTACATAGTCCAAGTGCCCGCTAGGCAACCTAAATAGTCCAAATGCCCGCTAGGGAAACTACATAGTCCAAGTGCCCGCTAGTTAACCTTGATGTTCCAAGTGCCCCCTAGTAAACCTACATAATCCATGGGCCCGCTAGTTAACCTACATAGTGCAAGGGCCCGCTAGTTAACCTAGATCGTGCAAGTGTCCGTTAGTTAACCTATATAGTCCAAGTGCCAGCTAGGTAACCTAGATAGTCCAATTGCCCGCTAGGGATCCTTCATAATCCAAGTGCCTGCTAGGTAACCTAGATAGTCCAAGTGCCCGCTAGGGAAGGTACATAGTCCAAGTGTCCGCTAGGTAACCTAGAGAGTTCAAGTGCCCGCAAGTTAACCTACATAGTCCAAGTGCCCACTAGTTAACCTAGATAGTCCAAGTGCCCGCTAGTAAAGCTAGATAGTCCAAGGGCCTGCTAGTTAACCTTGATAGTCCAAGTGCCCGCTAGTTAACCTAAATCGTCCAAGTGTCCGCTAGGTAACCTACATAGTCCAAGTGACTGCTAGGTAACCTAGATAGTTCAAGTGCCTGATACCTAACCTACATAGTCCAAGTGTCCGTTCGTTAACCTAGATAGTCCAAGTGCCCATTGAGTAACCTACATAGTCCAAGTGCCCGCCTGGTAACCTGGTTAGTCCAAGTGCCCGCTCGTTAACCTACATAGTCCAAGTGCCTTCTAGGGAGCCTACATAGTCCACGTGACCGCTAGGGAACCTACATAGTCCAAGTGCCCGCTAGGTAACCTACATAGTCCAAATGCCCGCAAGGAAACCTACATAGTCTAAATATCCACTAGGCAACCTACATAATCCAAGTGCCCACTCTGGAACATACATAGTCCAAGTGCCCGTTAGCTAACCTAGATAGTCCAAGGGCCCGCTAGTTGACCTACATAGTCCAAGTGCCAGCTAGGTAACCTAGATAGTACAAGTGCCCGCTAGGGAACCTAGATAGTCCAAGTGCCTGTTAGGTAACCTAGATAGTCCAAGTGGTGGCTAGGTAACCTACATAGTCCAAGTGCCCGTTCGTTAACCTAGATAATCCAAGTGCCCGTTAGGTAACCTAGACAGTCCAAGTGCCCGCTAGTTACCCTACATAGTCCAAGTGCCCGTTAGTTAACCTAGATAGTCAAAGTGCCTGCTAGATAACCTAGATAGTCCAAGTGCCCGCTAGATAACCTACATAGTCCAAGTGCCCGCTAGGTAACCTAAATAGTCCAAATGTCCGCTAGGGAAACTACATAGTCCAAGTGCCCGCTAGTTAACCTAGATACTCCAAGTGCCCCCTAGTAAACTTACATAATCCATGGGCCCGCTAGTTAACCTACATAGTGCAAGGGCCCGCTAGTTAACCTAGATAGTCGAAGTGCCCGCTAGGTAACCTACACAGTGCAGGAGTCCGCTAGGTAACCTACATAGTCCAAGTGCCCGCTAGTTAACATAGATAGTCCAAGTGCCCGCTAGGGAAGGTACATAGTCCAACTGCCCGCTAGGTAACCTAGAGAGTGCAAATGCCCGATAGTTAACCTACATAGTCCAAGTGCCTGCTAGGTAACCTAGATAGCCAAGGGCCTGCTAGTTAACCTAGATAGTCCAAGTGGCCGCTAGGTAACCTACATTGTGCAAGTGTCCGCTAGTTAACCTACGTAGTCCAAGGAACCCCTAGTTAACCTAGATAGTCCAAGTACCCGCTAGTTAACCTAGATCATCCAATTGTCCGCTAGTTAACCTACATAGTCCAAGTGTCCTTTAGGGAACCTAGATAATCCAAGTGCCCGCTAAGGAACCTACATAGTCCAATTGTCCGCTCTGGGACATACATAGTTCAAGTGCCTGTTAGTTAACCTAGATAATCCAAGTGCCCGCTAGGCAACCTACATAATCCAAGTGCCCGCTAGGTAACCTAGATAGTCCTAGTGCACGCTAGTTAACCTACATAGTCCAAGTGTCCGCTAGGTAACCTAGACAGTCCAAGTGACCACTAGGTTACCTACATAGTCCAAGTGCCCGTTCGTTAACCTACATAGTCCAAGTGCCCGCTAGGTAACGTAGATAGCCCAAGTGCCCGCTAAGGAACGTACATAGTCCAAGTGCCCGCTAGGTAACCTAGATAGTCCAAGTGCCCGCTAGTTAACCTACATAGTCCAAGTGCCTGCTAGGTAAACTACATAATCCAAGTGCCCACTAGGTAACCTAGACAGTCCAATTGCCCGCTAGTTAACCTAGACAGTCCAAGTACCCGCTAGGGAACCTACATAGTCCATGCGCCCGCTAGGGAACCTACATAGTCCAAGTGCTCGCTTGGCAACCTACATAGTTCAAGTGCCCCTTAGTTAACCAAGATAGTCAAAGTGCTTGCTAGGTAACCTAGATAGTCCAATTGCCCGCTAGGTAACATACATAGTCCAAGTGCCCGTTAGGTAACCTTGATAGTCCAATTGCCCGTTAGCTAATCTAGATAGTCCAATTGTCCGCTAGTTAACCTACATAGTCCAAGTGCCCGTTCGTTAACCTAGATAGTCCAAGTGCCCGCTAGGTAACCTAGACAGTCCAAGTGCCCGATATGTTACCTACATAGCCCAAGTGCACTTTCGTTTACCTAGATAGTCCAAGTGCCCGCTGGTAACCTACATAGTCCAAGAGCCTTCTAGTTAACCTACATAGTCGAAGTGCCCGCTAGGTAATCTAGATAGTCTCAGTGCCCGCTAGGTAACCTAGATAGTCCATGTGCCCGCTAGTTAACCTACATAGTCCAAGTGCCCTATAGAAACCTATATAGTCCAAGTGCCCTTTAGGGAAACTACATAGTCCAAGTGCCCGTTAGGGAACCAATAGTCTTAGTGCTGGCTAGGGAACCTGTATCATCCAAGTGTCCGTTCGTTAACCTAGATAGTCCAAGTGCCCATTGGGTAACCTACATAGTCCAAGTGCCCGCTAGTTAACCTACATAGTCCAAGTGCCTTCTAGGGAGCCTACATAGTCCACGTGACTGCTAGGGAACCTACATACTCAAAGTGCCCGTTAGGGAACCTACATAGTCCAAGTGCCCGCTAGGTAACCTACATAGTCCAAATGCCCGCAAGGAATCGTACATAGTCTAAATGTCCGCTAGGCACCCTATATAATCCAAGTGCCCGCTCTGGAACATACATAGTCCAAGTGCCCGTTAGCTAACCTAGATAGTCCAAGGGCCCGCTAGTTGACCTACATAGTCCAAGTGCCAGCTAGGTAACCTAGATAGTACAAATGCCCGCTAGGGAACCTAGATAGTCCAAGTGGTGGCTAGGTAACGTACATAGTCCAAGTGCCCGTTCGTTAACCTAGATAATCCAAGTGCCCGTTAGGTAACCTAGACAGTCCAAGTGCCCGCTAGTTACCCTACATAGTCCAAGTGCCCGTTAGTTAACCTAGATAGTCAAAGTGCCTGCTAGGTAACCTACATAGTCCAAGTGCCCGCTAAGCAACCTAAATAGTCCAAATGCCCGCTAGGGAAACTACATAGTCCAAGTGCCCGCTAGTTAACCTTGATGTTCCAAGTGCCCCCTAGTAAACCTACATAATACATGGGCCCGCTAGTTAACCTACATAGTGCAAGGGCCCGCTAGTTAACCTAGATCATGCAAGTGTCCGCTAGTTAACCTACATAGTCCAAGTGCCAGCTAGGTAACCTAGATAGTCCAATTGCCCGTTAGGGATCCTTCATAATCCAAGTGCCTGCTAGGTAACCTAGATAGTCCAAGTTCCCGCTAGGGAAGGTACATAGTCCAAGTGTCCGCTAGGTAACCTAGAGAGTTCAAGTGCCCGCTAGTTAACCTACATAGTCCAAGTGCCCGCTAGTTAACCTAGATAGTCCAAGTGCCCGCTAGTAAAGCTAGATAGTCCAAGGGCCTGCTAGTTAACCTAGATAGTCCAAGTGCCCGCTAGTTAACCTAAATCGTCCAAGTGTCCGCTAGGTAACCTACATAGTCCAAGTGCCTGCTAGGTAACCTAGATAGTTCAAGTGCCTGATACCTAACCTACATAGTCCAAGTGTCCGTTCGTTAACCTAGATAGTCCAAGTGCCCATTGAGTAACCTACATAGTCCAAGTGCCCGCCTGGTAACCTGGTTAGTCCAAGTGCCCGCTAGTTAACCTACATAGTCCAAGTGCCTTCTAGGGAGCCTACATAGTCCACGTGACCGCTAGGGAACCTACATAGTCCAAGTGCCCGCTAGGTAACCTACATAGTCCAAATGCCCGCAAGGAAACCTACATAGTCTAAATGTCCGCTAGGCAACCTACATAATCCAAGTGCCCACTCTGGAACATACATAGTCCAAGTGCCCGTTAGCTAACCTAGATAGTCCAAGGGCCCGCTAGTTGACCTACATAGTCCAAGTGCCAGCTAGGTAACCTAGATAGTCCAAGTGCCTGTTAGGTAACCTAGATAGTCCAAGTGGTGGCTAGGTAACCTACATAGTCCAAGTGCCCGTTCGTTAACCTAGATAATCCAAGTGCCCGTTAGGTAACCACGACAGTCCAAGTGCCCGCTAGTTACCCTACATAGTCCAAGTGCCCGTTAGTTAACCTAGATAGTCAAAGTGCCTGCTAGGTAACCTAGATAGTCCAAGTGCCCGCTAGATAACCTACATAGTCCAAGTGCCCGCTAGGTAACCTAAATAGTCCAAATGTCCGCTAGGGAAACTACATAGTCCAAGTGCCCGCTAGTTAACCTAGATACTCCAAGTGCCCCCTAGTAAACCTACAGAATCCATGGGCCCGCTAGTTAACCTACATAGTGCAAGGGCCCGCTAGTTAACCTAGATAGTCCAAGTGCCCGCTAGGTAACCTACATAGTGCAGGTGTCCGCTAGGTAACCTACATAGTCCAAGTGCCCGCTAGTTTACATAGATAGTCCAAGTGCCCGCTAGGGAAGGTACATAGTCCAACTGCCCGCTAGGTAACCTAGAGAGTGCAAATGCCCGATAGTTAGCCTACATAGTCCAAGTGCCTGCTAGGTAACCTAGATAGCCAAGGGCCTGCTAGTTAACCTAGATAGTCCAAGTGCACGCTAGGTAACCTACATTGTGCAAGTGTCCGCTAGTTAACCTACGTAGTCCAAGGAACCCCTAGTTAACCTAGATAGTCCAAGTACCCGCTAGTTAACCTAGATCATCCAATTGTCCGCTAGTTAACCTACATAGTCCAAGTGTCCTTTAGGGAACCTAGATAATCCAAGTGCCCGCTAAGGAACCTACATAGTCCAATTGTCCGCTCTGGAACATACATAGTTCAAGTGCCTGTTAGTTAACGTAGATAATCCAAGTGCCCGCTAGTTAACCTACATAGTCCAAATGCCCGCTAGGCAACCTACATAATCCAAGTGCCCGCTAGGTAACCTAGATAGTCCTAGTGCACGCTAGTTAACCTACATAGTCCAAGTGTCCGCTAGGTAACCTAGACAGTCCAAGTGACCACTAGGTTACCTACATAGTCCAAGTGCCCGTTGGTTAACCTACATAGTCCAAGTGCCCGCTAGGTAACGTAGATAGCCCAAGTGCCAGCTAAGGAACGTACATAGTCCACGTGCCCGCTAGGTAACCTAGATAGTCCAAGTGCCCGCTAGTTAACCTACATAGTCCAAGTGCCTGCTAGGTAAACTACATAGTCCAAGTGCCCACTAGGTAACCTAGACAGTCCAATTGCCCGCTAGTTAACCTAGACAGTCCAAGTACCCGCTAGGGAACCTACATAGTCCAAGCGCCCGCTAGGGAACCTACATAGTCCAAGTGCTCGCTTGGCTACCTACATAGTTCAAGTACCCCTTAGTTAACCAAGATAGTCAAAGTGCCTGCTAGGTAACCTAGATAGTCCAACTGCCCGCTAGGTAACATACATAGTCCAAGTGCCCGTTAGGTAACCTTGATAGTCCAATTGCCCGTTAGCTAATCTAGATAGTCCAAGTGTCCGCTAGTTAACCTACATAGTCCAAGTGCCTGTTCGTTAACCTAGATAGTCCAAGTGCCCGCTAGGCAACCTAGACAGTCCAAGTGCCCGTTAGGTTACCTACATAGCCCAAGTGCACTTTCGTTTACCTAGATAGTCCAAGTGCCCGCTGGTAACCTACATAGTCCAAGAGCCTTCTAGTTAACCTACATAGTCGAAGTGCCCGCTAGGTAACCTAGATAGTCTCAGTGCCCGCTAGGTAACCTAGATAGTCCATGTGCCCGCTAGTTAACCTACATATTCCAAGTGCCCGATAGAAACCTATATAGTCCAAGTGCCCTTTAGGGAAACTACATAGTCCAAGTGCCCGTTAGGGAACCAATAGTCTTAGTGCTGGCTAGGGAACCTGTATCATCCAAGTGCACGCTAGGTAACCTAGATAGTCCAAGTGCCCGCTAGGTAACCTACAAAGTCCAAGTGCCCGCTAGGTTATCTATATAGTCCAAATGCCCGCTAGGGAACCTACATAGTCCACGTACCCGCTAATTAACCTACATAGTCCAAGTGACCATTAGCTAACCTAGATAGTCTAAGGGCCCACTAGTTATCCTACATAGTTCAAGTGCCCGCTAGGTAACTTAGATAATCCAAGTGCCCGCTAGTTAACCTACATAGTCGAAGGGCCCCTTAGTTAACCTAGATAGTCCACGTGCCCGCTAGTTAACCTAGATTGTCCAAGTGTCCGCTAGTTAACCTACATAGTCCAAGTGCCCTTAGGTAACCTACATAGTCCAAGTTCCCGCTAGGTAACCTAGATAGTCAAGGGCCCGTTACCTATCCTAGATCGTCCAATTGCCCGCTGGGCAACCTACATAGTCCGAGTGCCCGTTCGTTAACATAGAAGTCCAAGTGCCCGCTAGGTAACCTAGACAGTCCAAGTGCCCGCTAGCTTACCTGCATAGCCCAAGTGCCCGCTAGTTAACCTACATAGTCCAAGTGCCAGTTAGCTATCCTAGGTAGTCCAAGGGCCCGCTAGTTGACCTACATAGTCCAAGTGCCCGCTAGGTAACCTAGATAATCCAAGTGCCCGCTAGGGAACCTTCATAGTCCAAGTGCCAGCTAGGTAACTTAGATAGTCCAAGTGCCCGCTCGTTAACCTAGATAGTCCTAGTGCCCGTTAGTTAACCTAGAGTGTCCAAGGGCCCACGAGGGGACGTACTTAGTCCAAGTGCCCGTTAGCTAACCTAGATACTCCAAGGGCCCCGCTAGTTAACATTGATCATCCAAGTGCCCGCTAGTTAACCTACGTAGTCCAAGGTCCGCTAGTTAACCTAGATAGTCCAAGTGCTCGCTAGTTAACCTACATAGTACAAGGGCCCGCTAGTTGACCTAGATAGTCCAAGTGCCCGCTAGTTAACCTAGATAGTCCAAGTGCCCGCTAGGTGGCCTAAGTAGTCCAAATGTCCGATAGGGATCCTACATAGTCCAAGTGCCCGCTAGGTAACCTATATAGTCCAAGTGCCTGTTCGTTAACCTAGATAGTCCAAGTGCACGCTAGGTAACCTAGACTGTCCAAGTGCCCGCTAGGTTACCTACATTGTCCATGTGCCCGTTCGTTAACCTAGATAGTCCAAGGACCCGCTAGGAAACCTACATAGTCAAAGACCCCGCTCGGTAACCTAGAATCCAAGTGCTCGCTAGTTAACCTACATAGTCCAAGTGCCCGCTATGTAACCTAGATATTCAAAGTGCCCGCTAGGTAACTTACATTGTCCAAGTTCCCGCTAGGTAACCTAGATACTCAAAGTGCCCGTTAACTAACCTAGATAGTCCAAGTGCCCGCTAAGCAACCTACATAGTCCAAGTGCCCGTCGTTAACCTAGAAGTCCAAGTGCCCGCTAGGTAACCTAGACAGTCCAAGTACCCACTAGGTTACCTGCACATACCAAGTGCCCGTTCGTTAACCTAGATAGTCCAAGTGCCCGTTAGTTAACCTAGATAGTCCAAGTGTGCGCTAGTAAACCTAGATAGTCCAAGGGCCTGCTAGTTTACGTAGATGGTCCAAGTGTCCGCTAGGTAACCTAGATAGTCCAAGTGCCTGATAGCTAACCTACATAGTCCAAGTGTCCGTTCGTTAACCTAGATAGTCCAAGTGCCCATTGGGTAACCTACATAGTCCAAGTGCCCGCTAGTTAACCTACATAGTCCAAGTGCCTTCTAGGGAGCCTACATAGTCCACGTGACCGCTCGGGAACCTACATAGACCAAGTGCCCGTTAGGGAACCTACATAGTCCAAGTGCCCGCTAGGTAACCTACATAGTCCAAATGCCCGCAAGGAAACCTACATAGTCTAAATGTCCGCTAGGCAACCTACATAATCCAAGTGCCCGCTCTGGAACATACATAGTCCAAGTGCCCGTTAGCTAACCAAGATAGTCCAAGGGCCCGCTAGTTGACCTACATAGTCCAAGTTCCAGCTAGGTAACCTAGATAGTACAAGTGCCCGCTAGGGGACCTAGATAGTCCAATTGCCTTTTAGCTAACCTAGATCGTCCAAGTGGTGGCTAGGTAACCTACATAGTCCAAGTGCCCGTTCGTTAACCTAGATAATCCAAGTGCCCGTTAGGTAACCTAGACAGTCCAAGTGCCCGCTAGTTACCCTACATAGTCCAAGTGCCCGTTAGTTAACCTAGATAGTCAAAGTGCCTGCTAGGTAACTAGATAGTCCAATTGCCCGCTGGGCAACCTACATAGTCCGAGTGCCCGTTCGTTAACATAGAAGTCCAAGTGCCCGCTAGGTAACCTAGACAGTCCAAGTGCCCGCTAGGTTACCTGCATAGTCCAAGTGCCCGTTAGGTAACCTACATACTCCAAGTGTCCGCTAGTTAACCTACATAGTCCAATGCCAATTAGCTAACCTAGATAGTCCAAGGGCCCGCTAGTTGACCTACATAGTCCAAGTGCCCGCTAGGTAACCTAGATAATCCAAGTGCCCGCTAGGTAACCTAGACAGTCGAAGTTCCCGCTAGGTTACCTGCACATACCAAGTGCCCGTTCGTTAACCTAGATAGTCCAAGTGCCCGTTAGTTAACCTAGATAGTCCAAGTGCCCGCTAGTAAACCTAGATAGTCCAAGGGCCCGCTAGTGAACCTAGATCGTGCAAGTGTCCGCTAGTTAACCTACATAGTCCAAGTGCCCGCTAGGTAACCTACATAGTGCAGGTGTCCGCTAGGTAACCTATATAGTCCAAGTGCCCGCTAGTTAACATAGATAGTCCAAGTGCCCGCTAGGCAAGGTACATAGTCCAAGTGCCCGCTGGGTAACCTAGAGAGTGTAAATGCCCGCTAGTTAACCTACATAGTCCAAGTGCCTGCTAGGTAACCTAGATAGTCCAAGGGCCTGTTAGTTAACCTAGATAGTCCAAGTGCCCGCTAGGTAACCTACATAGTGCGAGTGTCCGCTAGTTAACCTACGTAGTCCAAGGAACCCCTAGTTAACCTAGATAGTCCAAGTGCCCGCTAGGCAACCTAGAGAGTCCAAGTGCCCGCTAGGTAACCTATATAGTCCAAATGCCTGCTAGGGAACCTACATAGTCCAAGTGCCCGCTGGTTAACCTAGAGAGTCCAAGTGCCCGCTATTTAACCTACATAGTTCAAGTGTCCGCTAGGTAAGCTAGACAGTCCAAGTGACCACTAGGTTACCTACATAGTCCAAGTGCCCGTTCGTTAACCTACATAGTCCAAGTGCCCGCTAGGTAACGTAGATAGCCCAAGTGCCCGCTAGGAAACGTACATATTCCAAGTGCCCGCTAGGTAACCTAGATAGTCCAAGTGCCCGCTAGTTAACCTACATAGTCCAAGTGCCTGCTAGGTAAACTACATAGTCCAAGTGCCCACTAGGTAACCTAGACAGTCCAATTGCCCGCTAGTTAACCTAGACAGTCCAAGTACCCGCTAGGGAACCTACATAGTCCAAGCGCCCGCTAGGGAACCTACATAGTCCAAGTGCTCGCTTGGCAACCTACATAGTTCAAGTGCCCCTTAGTTAACCAAGATAGTCAAAGTGCCTGCTAGGTAACCTAGATAGTCCAATTGCCCGCTAGGTAACCTACATAGTCCAAGTGCCCGTTAGGTAACCTTGATAGTCCAATTGCCCGTTAGCTAATCTAGATAGTCCAAGTGTCCGCAAGTTAACCTACATAGTCCAAGTGCCCGTTCGTTAACCTAGATAGTCCAAGTGCCCGCTAGGTAACCTAGACAGTCCAAGTGCCCGTTAGGTTACCTACATAGCCCAAGTGCACTTTCGTTTACCTAGATAGTCCAAGTGCCCGCTGGTCACCTACATAGTCCAACAGCCCGCTAGGTAACCTTGATAGTCCAAGTTCCTTCTAGTTAACCTACATAGTCCAAGTGCCCGCTAGGTAACCTAGATAGTCTCAGTGCCCGCTAGGTAACCTAGATAGTCCATGTGCCCGCTAGTTAACCTACATAGTCCAAGTGCCCGATAGAAACCTATATTGTCCAAGTGCCTTTTAGGGAACCTACATAGTCCAAGTGCCCGTTAGGGAACCAATAGTCTAAGTGCTGGCTAGGGAACCTGTGTCATCCAAGTGCCCGCTAGGTAACCTAGATAGTCCAAGTGCCCGCTAGGTAACCTACAAAGTCCAAGTGCCCGCTAGGTTATCTACATAGTCCAAATGCCCGCTAGGAAACCTACATAGTCCACGTACCCGCTAATTAACCTACATAGTCCAAGTGACCATTAGCTAACCTAGATAGTCTAAGGGCCCACTAGTTAACCTACATAGTTCAAGTGCCCCCTAGGTAACTTAGATAATCCAAGTGCCCGCTAGTTAACCTACATAGTCCAAAGGGCCACTAGTTAACCTACATAGTCCAAGGGCCCGCTAGTTGACATACATAGTCCAAGTGCCCGCTAGGTAACCTAGATTGTCCTATTGCCCGTTAGTTAACCCAGATAGTCCAAGTGCCCGCTAGGGTATGTACTTAGACCAAGTGCCCGCTAGGTAACCTAGATAGTCCAAGTGCCCGCTAGGTAACCTAGACAGTCCAAGTGCCCGTTAGGTTACCTACATAGCCCAAGTGCACTTTCGTTTACCTAGATAGTCCAAGTGCCCGCTGGTAACCTACATAGTCCAAGAGCCCGCTAGGTAACCTTGATAGTCCAAGTGCCTTCTAGTTAACCTACATAGTCCAAGTGCCCGCTAGTTAACCTACATAATCCAAGTGCCCGATAGAAACCTATATAATCCAAGTGCCCTTTAGGGAACCTACATAGTCCAAGTGCCCGTTAGGGAACCAATAGTCTTAGTGCTGGCTAGGGAACCTGTATCATCCAAGTGCCCGCTAGGTAACCTAGATAGTCCAAGTGCCCGCTAGGTAACCTACAAAGTCCAAGTGCCCGCTAGGTTATCTATATAGTCCAAATGCCCGCTAGGGAACCTACATAGTCCACGTACCCGCTAATTAACCTACATAGTCCAAGTGACCATTAGCTAACCTGGATAATCTAAGGGCCCACTAGTTAACCTACATAGTTCAAGTGCCCGCTAGGTAACTTAGATAATCCAAGTGCCCGCTAGTTAACCTACATAGTCCATAGGCCCGCTAGTTAACCTACATAGTCCAAGGGCCCGCTAGTTGACCTACATAGTCCAAGTGCCCGCTAGGTAACCTAGATTGTCCTATTGCCCGTTAGTTAACCCTGATGGTCCAAGTGCCCGCTAGGGTATGTACATAGACCAAGTGCCCGCTAGGTAACCTAGATAGTCCAAGTGCCCGCTAGGTAACCTAGACAGTCCAAGTGCCCGTTAGGTTACCTACATAGCCCAAGTGCACTTTCGTTTACCTAGATAGTCCAAGTGCCCGCTGGTAACCTACATACTCCAAGAGCCCGCTAGGTAACCTTGATAGTCCAAGTGCCTTCTAGTTAACCTACATAGTCCAAGTGCCCGCTAGGTAACCTAGATAGTCTCAGTGCCCGCTAGGTAACCTAGATAGTCCATGTGCCCGCTAGTTAACCTACATAGTCCAAGTGCCCGATAGAAACCTATATAGTCCAAGTGCCCTTTAGGGAACCTACATAGTCCAAGTGCCCGTTAGGGAACCAATAGTCTTAGTGCTGGCTAGGGAACCTGTATCATCCAAGTGCCCGCTAGGTAACCTAGATAGTCCAAGTGCCCGCTAGGTAACCTACAAAGTCCAAGTGCCCGCTAGGTTATCTATATACTCCAAATGCCCGCTAGGGAACCTACATAGTCCACGTACCCGCTAATTAACCTACATAGTCCAAGTGACCATTAGCTAACCTAGATAGTCTAAGGGCCCACTAGTTAACCTACATAGTTCAAGTGCCCGCAAGGTAACTTAGATAATCCAAGTGCCCGCTAGTTAACCTACATAGTCCAAAGGCCCTCTAGTTAACCTACATAGTCCAAGGGCCCGCTAGTTGACCTACATAGTCCAAGTGCCCGCTAGGTAACCTAGATTGTCCTATTGCCCGTTAGTTAACCTAGATAGTCCAAGTGCCCGCTAGGTAACCCAGATAGTCCAAGTGCCCGCTAGGGTATGTACATAGACCAAGTGCCCGCTAGGTAACCTAGATAGTCCAAGTGCCCGCTAGTTAACCTACATAGTCGAAGGGCCCCTTAGTTAACCTAGATAGTCCACGTGCCCGCTAGTTAACCTAGATTGGCCAAGTGTCCGCTAGTTGACCTACATAGTCCAAGTGCCCGCTAGTTAACCTAGATAGTTCAATTGCCCGCTAGGTGGCCGAAGTAGTCCAAATGTCCGATAGGGATCCTACATAGTCCAAGTGCCCGCTAGGTAACCTATATAGTCCAAGTGCCCGTTCGTTAACCTAGATAGTCCAAGTGCACGCTAGGTGACCTAGACTGTCCAAGTGCCCGCTAGGTTACCTGCATAGTCCAAGTGCCCGTTAGTTACCCTACGTAGTCCAAGTGTCCGCTAGTTAACCTACATAGTCCAAGTGCCAGTTAGCTAACCTAGATAGTCTAAGGGCCCGCTAGTTGACCTACATAGTCCAAGTGCCCGCTAGGTAACCTAGATAATCCAAGTGCCCGCTAGGGAACCTTCATAGTCCAAGTGCCATCTAGGTAACTTAGATAGTCCAAGTGCCCGCTCGTTAACCTAGATAGTCCTAGTGCCCGTTAGTTAACCTAGAGTGTCCAAGTGCCCACGAGGGGACGTACTTAGTCCAAGTGCCCGTTAGCTAACCTAGATAGTCCAAGGGCCCCGCTAGTTAACATTGATCATCCAAGTGCCCGCTAGTTAACCTATGTAGTCCAAGGTCCGCTAGTTAACCTAGATAGTCCAAGTGCTCGCTAGTTAACCTACATAGTACAAGGGCCCGCTAGTTGACTTAGATAGTCCAAGTGCCCGCTATTAACCTAGATAGTCCAAGTGCCCGCTAGGTAACGTAAGTAGTTCAAATGTCCGATAGGGATCCTACATAGTCCAAGTGCCCGCTAGGTAACCTATATAGTCCAAGTGCCCGTTCGTTAACCTAGATAGTGCAAGTGCACGCTAGGTAACCTAGACTGTCCAAGTGCCCGCTAGGTTACCTACATAGTCCAAGTGCCCTTTCGTTAACCTAGATAGTCCAAGTACCCGCTAGGAAACCTACATAGTCAAAGGGCCCGCTAGGTAACCTAGAGTCCAAGTGCTCGCTAGTTAACCTACATAGTCCAAGTGCCCGCTATGTAACCAAGATAGTCAAAGTGCCCGCTAGGTAACTTATATTGTCCAAGTTCCCGCTAGGTAACCTAGATACTCAAAGTGCCCGTTACCTAACCTAGATAGTCCAAGTGCCCGCTAAGCAACCTACATAGTCCAAGTCCCCGTCGTTAACCTAGAAGTCCAAGTGCCCGCTAGGTAACCTAGACAGTCCAAGTGCCCGCTAGGTTACCTGCACATACCAAGTGCCCGTTAGTTAACCTAGATAGTCCAAGTGCCCGCTAGTAAACCTAGATAGTCCAAGGGCCTGCTAGTTAACCTAGATAGTCCAAGTGCTCGCTAGTTAACGTACATAGTACAAGGGCCCGCTAGTTGACTTAGATAGTCCAAGTGCCCGCTAGTAACCTAGATAGTCCAAGTGCCCGCTAGGTAACGTAAGTAGTTCAAATGTCCGATAGGGATCCTACATAGTCCAAGTGCCCGCTAGGTAACCTATATAGTCCAAGTGCCCGTTCGTTAACCTAGATAGTGCAAGTGCACGCTAGGTAACCTAGACTGTCCAAGTGCCCGCTAGGTTACCTACATAGTCCAAGTGCCCTTTCGTTAACCTAGATAGTCCAAGTACCCGCTAGGAAACCTACATAGTCAAAGGGCCCGCTAGGTAACCTAGAGTCCAAGTGCTCGCTAGTTAACCTACATAGTCCAAGTGCCCGCTATGTAACCAAGATAGTCAAAGTGCCCGCTAGGTAACTTATATTGTCCAAGTTCCCGCTAGGTAACCTAGATACTCAAAGTGCCCGTTACCTAACCTAGATAGTCCAAGTGCCCGCTAAGCAACCTACATAGTCCAAGTCCCCGTCGTTAACCTAGAAGTCCAAGTGCCCGCTAGGTAACCTAGACAGTCCAAGTGCCCGCTAGGTTACCTGCACATACCAAGTGCCCGTTAGTTAACCTAGATAGTCCAAGTGCCCGCTAGTAAACCTAGATAGTCCAAGGGCCTGCTAGTTAACCTAGATAGTCCAAGTGCCCGCTAGTTAACATAAATCGTCCAAGTGTCCGCTAGGTAACCTAGATAGTCTAAGTGCCTGATAGCTAACCTACATAGTCCAAGTGTCCGTTCGTTAACCTAGATAGTCCAAGTGCCCATTGGGTAACCTACATAGTCCAAGTGGCCGCTAGTTAACCTACATAGTCCAAGTGCCTTCTAGGGAGCCTACATTGTCCACGTGACCGCTAGGGAACCTACATAGTCCAAGTGCCCGTTAGGGAACCTATATAGTCTAAATGTCCGCTAGGCAACCTACATAATCAAAGTGCCCGCTCTGGAACATACATAGTCCAAGTGCCCGTTAGCTAACCTAGATAGTCCAAGGGCCCGCTAGTTGACCTACATAGTCCAAGTGCCAGCTAGGTAACCTAGATAGTACAAGTGCCCGCTAGGGAACCTAGTAGTCCAAGTGCCTTTTAGCTAACCTAGATAGTCCAAGTGGTGGCTAGGTAACCTACATAGTCCAAGTGCCCGTTCGTTAACCTAGATAATCCAAGTGCCCGTTAGGTGACCTAGACAGTCCAAGTGCCCGCTACTTACCCTACATAGTCCACGTCCGTTAGTTAACCTAGATAGTCAAAGTGCCTGCTAGGTAACCTAGATAGTACAAGTGCTCGCCAGGTAACCTACATAGTCCAAGTGCCCGCTAGGCAACCTAAATAGTCCAAATGCCCGCTAGGGAAACTACATAGTCCAAGTGCCCGCTAGTTAACCTAGATAGTCCAAGTGCCCCCTAGTAAACCTACATAATCCATGGGCCAGCTAGTTAACCTACATAGTGCAAGGGCCTGCTAGTTAACCTAGATCGTGCAAGTGTCCGCTAGTTAACCTACATAGTCCAAGTGCCAGCTAGGTAACCAAGATAGTCCAATTGCCCGCTAGGGATCCTTCATAATCCAAGTGCCTGCTAGGTAACCTAGATAGTCCAAGTGCCCGCTACGGAAGGTACATAGTCCAAGTGTCCGCTAGGTAACCTAGAGAGTGCAAGTGCCCGCTAGTTAACCTACATAGTCCAAGTGCCCGCTAGTAAAGCTAGATAGTCCAAGGGCCTGCTAGTCAACCTAGATAGTCCAAGTGCCCGCTAGTTAACCTAAATCGTCCAAGTGTCCGCTAGGTAACCTACATAGTCCAAGTGCCTGCTAGGTAACCTAGATAGTCCAAGTGCCTGATAGCTAACCTACATAGTCCAAGTGTCCGTTTTTTAACCTAGATAGTCCAAGTGCCCATTGGGTAACCTACATAGTCCAAGTGCCCGCTTGGTAACCTGGTTAGTCCAAGTGCCCGCTAGTTAACCTACATAGTCCAAGTGCCTTCTAGGGAGCCTACATAGTCCACGTGACCGCTAGGGAACCTACAGAGTCCAAATGCCCGCAAGGAAACCTACATAGTCTAAATGTCCGCTAGGCAACCTACATAATCCAAGTGCCCACTCTGGAACATACATAGTCCAAGTGCCCGTTAGCTAACCTAGATAGTCCAAGGGCCCGCTAGTTGACCTACATAGTCCAAGTGCCAGCTAGGTAACCTAGATAGTACAAGTGCCCGCTAGGGAACCTAGATAGTCCAAGTGCCTGTTAGCTAACCTAGGTAGTCCAAGTGGTGGCTAGGTAACCTACATAGTCCAAGTGCCCGTTCGTTAACCTAGATAATCCAAGTGCCCGTTAGGTAACCTAGACAGTCCAAGTGCCCGCTAGTTACCCTACATAGTCCAAGTGCCCGTTAGTTAACCTAGATAGTCAAAGTGCCTGCTAGGTAACCTAGATAGTCCAAGTGCCCGCTAGATAACCTACATAGTCCAAGTGCCCGCTAGGTAACCTAAATAGTCCAAATGTCCGCTAGGGAAACTACATAGTCCAAGTGTCCGCTAGTTAACCTAGATAGTCCAAGTGCCCCCTAGTAAACCTACATAATCCATGGGCCCACTAGTTAACTTACATAGTGCAAGGGCCCGCTAGTTAACCTAGATCGTGCAAGTGTCCGCTAGTTAACCTACATAGTCCAAGTGCCCGCTAGGTAACCTACATATTGCAGGTGTCCGCTAGGTAACCTACATAGTCCAAGTGCCCGAAAGTTAACATAGATAGTCCAAGTGCCCGCTAGGGAAGGTACATAGTCCAAGTGCCCGCTAGGTAACCTAGAGAGTGCAAAGGCCCGCTAGTTAACCTACATAGTCCAAGTGCCTGCTAGGTAACCTAGATAGTCCAAGGGCCTGCTAGTTAACCTAGATAGTCCAAGTGCACGCTAGGTAACCTACAGAGTGCAAGTGTCCGCTAGTTAACCTACGTAGTCCAAGGAACCCCTAGTTAACCTAGATAGTCCAAGTACCCGCTAGTTAACCTAGATCATCAAATTGTCCGCTAGTTAACCTACATAGTCCAAGTGTCCTTTAGGGAACCTAGATAGTCCATGTGCCCACTAAGGAACCTACATAGTCCAATTGTCCTCTCTGGAACATACATAGTTCAAGTGCCTGTTAGTTAACCTAGATAATCCAAGTGCCCGCTAGTTAACCTACATAGTCCAAGTGCCAGCTAGGCAACCTACATAATCCAAGTGCCCGCTACGTAACCTATATAGTTCAAATGCCCGCTGGGGAACCTACATAGTCCAAGTGCCCGCTAGTTAACCTAGATTGTCCAAATGCCCGCTAGTTAACCTACATAGTCCAAGTGCCCGCTAGGTAACCTACATAGTCCAAATGCCCGCAAGGAAACCTACATAGTCTAAATGTCCACTAGGCAACCTACATAATCCATTGCCCGCTTGGAACATACATAGTCCAAGTGCCCGTTAGCTAACCTAGATAGTCCAAGGGCCCGCTAGTTGACCTACATAGTCCAAGTGCCAGCTAGGTAACCTAGATAGTACAAGTGCCCGCTAGGGAACCTAGACAGTCCAAGTGCCTATTAGCTAACCTAGATAGTCCAAGTGGTGGCTAGGTAACCTACATAGTCCAAGTGCCCGTTCGTTAACCTAGATAATCCAAGTGCCCGTTAGGTGACCTAGACAGTCCAAGTGCCCGCTAGTTACCCTACATAGTCCAAGTGCCTGTTAGTTAATCTAGATAGTCAAAGTGCCTGCTAGGTAACCTAGACAGTCCAAGAGCCCGCTAGGTAACCTACATAGTCCAAGTGCCCGCTAGGCAACCTAAATAGTCCAAATGCCCGCTAGGGAAACTACATAGTCCAAGTGCCCGCTAGTTAACCTAGATAGTCCAAGTGCCCCCTAGTAAACCTACATAATCCATGGGCCCGCTAGTTAACCTACATAGTGCAAGGGCCCGCTGGTTAACCTAGATCATTCAAGTGTCCGCTAGTTAACCTACATAGTCCAAGTGCCTGCTAGGTAACCTAGATAATCCAAAGGCCTGCTAGTTAACCTAGATAGTCCAAGTGCCCGCTAGGTAACCTACATAATGCAAGTGTCCGCTAGTTAACCTACGTAGTCCAAGGAACCCCTAGTTAACCTAGATAGTCCAAGTACCCGCTAGTTAACTTAGTTCATCAAATTGTCCGCTAGTTAACCTACATAGTCCAAGTGTCCTTTAGGGAACCTAGATAGTCCAAGTGCCCGCTAAGGAACCTACATAGTCCAATTGTCCGCTCTGGAACATACATAGTTCAAGTGCCTGTTAGTTAACCTAGATAATCCAAGTGCCCGCTAGTTAACCTACATAGTCCAAGTGCCCGCTAGGCAACCTACATAATCCAAGTGCCCGCTAGGTAACCTATATAGTCCAAATGCCCCCTAGGGAACCTACATAGTCCAAGTGCCCACTAGGTAACCTAGATAGTCCACGTGCACGCTAGTTAACCTACATAGTCCAAGTGTCCGCTAGGTAACCTAGACAGTCCAAGTGACCTCTAGGTTACCTACATAGTCCAAGTGCCCGTTCGTTAACCTACATAGTCCAAGTGCCCGCTAGGTAACGTAGATAGCCCAAGTGCCCGCTAGGGAACGTACATAGTCCAAGTGCCCGCTAGGTATCCTAGATAGTCCAAGTGCCCGCTAGTTAACCTACATAGTCCAAGTGCCTGCTAGGTAAACTACATAGTCCAAGTGCCCACTAGGTAACCTAGACAGTCCAATTGCCCGCTAGTTAAACTAGACAGTCCAAGTACCTGCTAGGGAACCTACATAGTCCAAGCGCCCGCTAGGGAACCTACATAGTCCAAGTGCTCGCTTGGCAACCTACATAGTTCAAGTGCCCCTTAGTTAACCAAGATAGTCAAAGTGCCTGCTAGGTAACCTAGATAGTCCAATTGCCCGCTAGGTAACCTACATAGTCCAAGTGCCCGTTAGGTAACCTTGATAGTCCAATTGCCCGTTAGCTAATCTAGATAGTCCAAGTGTCCGCTAGTTAACCTACATAGTCCAAGTGCCCGATCGTTAACCTAGATAGTCCAAGTGCCCCCTAGGTAACCTAGACAGTCCAAGTGCCCGTTAGGTTACCTACATAGCCCAAGTGCACTTTCGTTTACGTAGATAGTCCAAGTGCCCGCTGGTAACCTACATAGTCCAAGAGCCCGCTAGGTAACCTTGATAGTCCAAGTGCCTTCTAGTTAACCTACATAGTCCAAGTGCCCGCTAGGTAACCTAGATAGTCTCAGTGCCCGCTAGGTAACCTAGATAGTCCATGTGCCCGCTAGTTAACCTACATAGTCCAAGTGCCCGATAGAAACCTATATAGTCCAACTGCCCTTTAGGGAACCTACATAGTCCAAGTGCCCGTTAGGGAACCAATAGTCTTAGTGCTGGCTAGGGAACCTGTATCATCCAAGTGCCCGCTAGGTAACCTAGATAGTCCAAGTGCCCGCTAGGTAACCTACAAAGTCCAAGTGCCCGCTAGGTTATCTATATAGTCCAAATGCCCGCTAGGGAACATACATAGTCCACGTACCCGCTAATTAACCTACATAGTCCAAGTGACCATTAGCTAACCTAGATAGTCTAAGGGCCCACTAGTTAACCTACATAGTTCAAGTGCCCACTGGGTAACTTAGATAATCCAAGTGCCCGCTAGTTAACCTACATAGTCCAAAGGCCCGCTAGTTAACCTACATAGTCCAAGGGCCCGCTAGTTGACCTACATAGTCCAAGTGCCCGCTAGGTAACCTAGATTGTCCTATTACCCGTTAGTTAACCTAGATAGTCCAAGTGCCCGCTAGGTAACCCAGATAGTCCAAGTGCCCGCTAGGGTATGTACATAGACCAAGTGCCCGCTAGGTAACCTAGATAGTCCAAGTGCCCGCTAGTTAACCTACATAGTCGAAGGGCCCCTTAGTTAACCTAGATAGTCCACTTGCCCGCTAGTTAACCTAGATTGTCCAAGTGTCCGCTAGTTAACCTACATAGTCCAAGTGCCGTTAGGTAACCTACATAGTCCAAGTTCCCGCTAGGTATCCTAGATAGTCAAGGGCCCGTTACCTATCCTAGATTGTCCAATTGTCAGCTGGGCAACCTACATAGTCCGAGTGCCCGTTCGTTAACATAGAAGTCCAAGTGCCCGCTAGGTAACCTAGACAGTCCAAGTGCCCGCTAGGTTACCTGCATAGTCCAAGTGCTCGTTAGGTAACCTACATAGTCCAAGTGTCCGCTAGTTAACCTACATAGTCCAAGTGCCAGTTAGCTAACCTAGATAGCCCAAGGGCCCGCTAGTTGACCTTCATAGTCCAAGTGCCCGCTAGGTAACCTAGATAATCCAAGTGCCCGCTAGGGAACCTTCATAGTCCAAGTGCCAGCTAGGAAACTTAGATAGTCCAAGTGCCAGCTCGTTAACCTAGATAGTCCTTGTGCCCGTTAGTTAACCTAGAGTGTCCAAGTGCCCACTAGGGGACATACTTAGTCCAAGTGCCCGTTAGCTAACCTAGATAGTCCAAGGGCCCCGCTAGTTAACATTGATCATCCAAGTGCCCGCTAGTTAACCTACGTAGTCCAAGGTCCGCTAGTTAACCTAGATAGTCCAAGTGCTCGCTAGTTAACCTACATAGTACAAGGGCCCGCTAGTTAACCTAGATAGTCCAAGTGCCCGCTAGGTGGCCTAAGTAGTTCAAATGTCCGATAGGGATCCTACATAGTATAGTCCAAGTGCCCGCTAGGTAACCTATATAGTCCAAGTACCCGTTCGTTAACCTAGATAGTGCAAGTGCACGCTAGGTAACCTAGACTGTCCAAATGCCCGCTAGGTTACCTACATAGTCCAAGTGCCCGTTCGTTAACCTAGATAGTCCAAGTACCCGCTAGGAAACCTACATAGTCAAAGGGCCCGCTAGGTAACCTAGAGTCCAAGTGCTCGCTAGTTAACCTACATAGTCCAAGTGCCCGCTATGTAACCTAGATAGTCAAAGTGCCCGCTAGGTAACTTACATTGTCCAAGTTCCCGCTAGGTAACCTAGATACTCAAAGTGCCCGTTACCTAACCTAGATAGTCCAAGTGCCCGCTAAGCAACCTACATAGTCTAAGTGCCCGTCGTTAACCTAGAAGTCCAAGTGCCCGCTAGGTAACCTAGACAGTCCAAGTGCCCGCTAGGTTACCTGCACATACCTAGTGCCCGTTAGTTAACCTAGATAGTCCAAGTGCCCACTAGGTAACCTAGATAGTCCAAGTGCCCGCTAGGTAACCTAGATAGTCCAAGTGCCCGCTAGGTAACCTAGATAGTCCAAGGGCCCGCTAGTTAACCTACATAGTCCAAGGGCTCACTTGTTAACTTTGATAGTCCAAGTGCCCGCTAGTTAACCTAGATCGTCCAAATGCCTGCTAGTTAACCTAGATTGTCCAAGTGCCCGCTAGTTAACCTACATAGTCCAAGGGCCCACAAGTTAACCTAGATAGTCCAAGTGTCCTCTAGTTAACCTACATAGTCCAAGTGCCCGCTAGTTAACCTAGATCGTCCAAATGCCTGCTAGTTAACCTAGATTGTCCAAGTGCCCGCTAGTTAACCTACATAGTCCAAGGGCCCACAAGTTAACCTAGATAGTCCAAGTGCCCGCTAGGTAACCCAGATAGTCCAAGTGCCTGCTAGGGTATGTACATAGACCAAGTGCCCGCTAGGTAACCTAGATAGTCCAAGTGCCCGCTAGTTAACCTACATAGTCGAAGGGCCCCTTAGTTAACCTAGATAGTCCACTTGCCCGCTAGTTAACGTAGATTGTCCAAGTGTTCGCTAGTTAACCTACATAGTCCAAGTGCCCTTAGGTAACCTACATAGTCCAAGTTCCCGCTAGGTATCCTAGATAGTCAAGGGCCCGTTACCTATCCTAGATTGTCCAATTGTCAGCTGGGCAACCTACATAGTCCGAGTTCCCGTTCGTTAACATAGAAGTCCAAGTGCCCGCTAGGTAACCTAGACAGTCCAAGTGCCCGCTAGGTTACCTGCATAGTCCAAGTGCCCGTTAGGTAACCTACATAGTCCAAGTGTCCGCTAGTTAACCTACATAGTCCAAGTGCCAGTTAGCTAACCTAGATAGTCCAAGGGCCCGCTAGTTGACCTTCATAGTCCAAGTGCCCGCTAGGTAACCTAGATAATCCAAGTGCCCGCTAGGGAACCTTCATAGTCCAAGTGCCAGCTAGGTAACTTAGATAGTCCAAGTGCCCGCTCGTTAACCTAGATAGTCCTAGTGCCCGTTAGTTAACCTAGAGTGTCCAAGTGCCCACTAGGGGACATACTTAGTCCAAGTGCCCGTTTGCTAACCTAGATAGTCCAAGGGCCCCGCTAGTTAACATTGATCATCCAAGTGCCCGCTAGTTAACCTACGTAGTCCAAGGTCCGCTAGTTAACCTAGATAGTCCAAGTGCTCGCTAGTTAACCTACATAGTACAAGGGCCCGCTAGTTAACCTAGATAGTCCAAGTGCCCGCTAGGTGGCCTAAGTAGTTCAAATGTCCGATAGGGATCCTACATAGTATAGTCCAAGTGCCCGCTAGGTAACCTATATAGTCCAAGTACCCGTTCGTTAACCTAGATAGTGCAAGTGCACGCTAGGTAACCTAGACTGTCCAAATGCCCGCTAGGTTACCTACATAGTCCAAGTGCCCGTTCGTTAACCTAGATAGTCCAAGTACCCGCTAGGAAACCTACATAGTCAAAGGGCCCGCTAGGTAACCTAGAGTCCAAGTGCTCGCTAGTTAACCTACATAGTCCAAGTGCCCGCTATGTAACCTAGATAGTCAAAGTGCCCGCTAGGTAACTTACATTGTCCAAGTTCCCGCTAGGTAACCTAGATACTCAAAGTGCCCGTTACCTAACCTAGATAGTCCAAGTGCCCGCTAAGCAACCTACATAGCCCAAGTGCCCGTCGTTAACCTAGAAGTCCAAGTGCCCGCTAGGTAACCTAGACAGTCCAAGTGCCCGCTAGGTTACCTGCACATACCAAGTGCCCGTTAGTTAACCTAGATAGTCCAAGTGCCCACTAGGTAACCTAGATAGTCCAAGTGCCCGCTAGGTAACCTAGATAGTCCAAGTGCCCGCTAGGTACCTTGATAGTCCAAGGGCCCGCTAGTTAACCTACATAGTCCAAGGGCTCACTTGTTAACTTTGATAGTCCAAGTGCCCGCTAGTTAACCTAGATCGTCCAAATGCCTGCTAGTTAACCTAGATTGTCCAAGTGCCCGCTAGTTAACCTACATAGTCCAAGGGCCCACAAGTTAACCTAGATAGTCCAAGTGTCCTCTAGTTAACCTACATAGTCCAAGTGCCCGCTAGTTAACCTATATACCAAGTGCCCGCTACGTAACCTAGATAGTCCAAATGCCTGCTAAGGAACCTACATAATCCAAGTGCACACTAGTTAACCTAGATAGTCCAAGTGCCTGCTAGGTAACCTACATAGTGCAAGTGTCCACTAGTTAACCTACATATTCCAAGTGACCGCTAGTTAACATAGATATTCCAAGTGCCCGCTAGGGAACGTACATAGTCCAAGTGCCCTCTAGGTAACCTAAAGAGTGCAAGTGTGCGCTAGTTAACCTAGATAGTTCAAGTACCCGCTAGGTAACCTAGATCGTCCAAGGGCCCCCTAGTTAGCCTACATAGTCCAAGTGCCCGCTGAGGAACCTACATAGTCCAAGTGCCCGTTAGGGAACCTAGATAGTCCAAGTGCCCGTAGGGAACCTACATAGTCAAAGTGCCCGCTAGGGAACCTGCATTGTACAAGTGCACGCTAATTAACCTAGATAGTCCAATTGCCCGCTAGTTAACCTAGATAGTCAAAGTGCCCACTAGTTAACATTGATCATCCACGTTCTCGCTAGTTAACCTACATAGTCCAAGTGCCTGATAGGGAACCTACATAGTCCAAGTGCCCGCTGAGGAACCTACATAGTCCAATTGCCCGATAGGGAACCTACATATTCCAAGTGCCCGTTAGGGTACCTAGATAGTCCAAGTGCCCGTAGGGAACCTATATAGTCCAAGTGCCCGCTAGGGAACCTACATAGTCAAAGTGCCCGCTAGGGAACCTGCATTGTGCAAGTGCCCGCTAGTTAACCTAGATAGTCCAAGTGCCCGCTAGTTAACCAAGATTGTCCAAGTGCCCGCTAGTTAACCTACATAGTCCAAGGGCCCGCTAGTTAACCTAGATATTCCAAGTGCCCACTAGTTAACCTAGATAGTCCAAGTGTCCGCTAGTTAACCTACATAGTACAAGTTACAGTTAGGTAACCTAGATAGTACAAGTGCCCGCAATGTAACCTACATAGTCCAAGTGCCCGCTAGGTAACCTAGATATTCCAAGTTCCTGTTAGCTTACCTAGATAATCCAAGTGCCCGCTAGGTAACCTACATAGTCCAAGTGCCCTTTCGTTAACCTATATAGTCCAAGTGCCCGCTAGGTAACCTAGACTGTCCAATTGTCCGCTAGGTTACCTACATAGTCCAAGTGCACGTTCGTTAACCTAGATAGTCCACGTGCCCGCTACGTAACCTACATAGTCCAAGGGCCCTCTAGGTAACCTATATAGTCCAAGTGCCCGCTAGTTAACCTACATAGTCCAAGTGCCCGCTAAGAAACCTAGATGGTCCAAGTGCCCGTTAGGTAACCTAGATAGTCCAAGTGCCCGCTAGGTAACCTACATAGTCCAAGTTCCCGCTAGGTAACCTAGATAGTCCAAGTGCCCGTTACCTAACCTAGATAGTCCATTTGCCCGCTATGCAACATACATAGTCCAAGTGCCCGTTCGTTAACCTAGAAGTCCAAGTGCCCGCTAGGTAACCTAGACTGTCCAAGTGCCCGCTAGGTTACCTACATAGTCCAAATGCCCGTTCGGTAACCTAGATAGTGCAAGTGCCCCTTAGTTAACCTACATAGTCCAAGTGCCCAGGGGGCCAGTTTACTATACCTCAGGCTATTGGAGGGGCAGACTATAGTTAAAAAAACAACAAAAATTATGAAAAAATTCATGTGCACCATGCACATCTTGATTTGAAGTTCAAAGAAAAATAAATGCGTCACATACACCCGGCAGAAAGGCTCAATGTCCTCGGCTGTCTGGATGTGGCCCATAGGCTGTAGTTTGAGGACCCATGCTCTAGGCGGTCACCAAGAGGATGTGGTTTTCACCCAATAGCTTGGAGACACTACAATTTGTTTAAAAGTAATGGGGCAGAAGGAGTCCCTGATTGACCCACGCAAGATTAGTTTTCCCATCCCCTATTATTAAGAGTTCATAGTTATGGTTAAGGGGAACCAGGACATCCCGATCTGATCCCTTTAATTAAAGTGTGGGCTGACATTGCCACGAAGAAGCCTGCAAATATAAGACTTACTCCCTCCCTCAAAGACAGGGTCCTTGTTTCCAAGGTTTCAGGAAACATGGCAGGACCGGAAAAAAAAACGGTCCAAGTTCCCAAAACCACATAGGTGGAGGCCATCCCTCCCCTACCCCCTACCCCACCACCTCCCTCTCCCCCATCTTCCCCTCCCCTCCCCTCCCGATCTCTCTCCCCTAATCGGCTTTATCCCATTTTGCAGGAGAACTCTGGGAGTGGGAGAGCTGGCTTCAGACCCTTTGGTTCCAACCCCGCCCTATAAGTTTTCTAGGGTCCAGAAATAGAAAACTTCTAACAGGCCCTTATTGAGTCACTCCCTCCCCCACCGCCCCCACCAACCTCAGCCCCACCCCCAACCAGCAGCCCCCCACACACACTAGTACTGGTATGCCTTCCATACTCATCAGCCCACCTGTATGATTGCCAGCAACTTCTCCAGGTGCTGTTCACCACGGAGGAAGGGTAGCCCTTCCAGACAGAGGCCCAGTAAGCAGTCAGTGAACCTGATGGTCAGCTAGCGGGCACTCCCCACTTGAGAGAAACTCCTTTGGCCACTACGGATCAATGTGGGATCTCAATTCCTAGCAAGGCCCAGAGGGCTTTACCAGGTATCACCCATTGCTCTTACATGACCCTCTGCGGAAGAACTAGGAAACCTATGACTGTATCTAAGGTCAGTGAGAACTTTCAGGCTCTTATAAGAGAATGTCCGCCTGCCTTTCTAGAGTAGCTGATGTAAGCCTACGGGCTTTATACCCCTAACGGCCCCGAGAACCGGAGGGCAATAAGTATTGCCTTTATTTCTCAGTCAGTCTGTCTCAGACATGAAAAAGAAGTTGGAAGGGTTTGAACGGAAAAATCTTAGTGATTTGGTATAAGTGGCTCATTGAGTGTATAACAACAGAGATGACCCTAGCATGACAGAGACAAAGAAACTAGCTAAAATACTAGTAATTGCCATGAGAGACCCCAGAGACTCAGGAAAAGGAGAGCATGGCCCACTCACGGAGAGACTAACCTGTGGGCACCGCCAAGCCATGGGGAAGGATCAATGTGCCTACTGCAGGAAAGAAGGACACTGGGAAAAATCAGTGTCTTGAAACCCCAGGGGAGGTGCACGACCCTCCACTAGAGTGGACGGGCCTCATCTGCACCTAGAAAAACCAAGCAAGAGACAATAATGCTTGAAGAAGCTGAATGAAGGGTTCAGAGCTCTTTTTCCCTTCACCACCAAGCCCAGGCTAACTCTCCTTGTAGGGGGCCAGCCAGTAAATTTCTTGGTGGACACAGGGGCCACCTTCTCAGGTTCAGAAAGGAATACGGGCACATTTTCAAAAAGAAAGATGTGAATTACTGTGAGCCTATGATTCCTTCCACAGATCACTCACACCAGAAGGTTTTCATGGAGGTTAGGTGGGCTTCCCAAGACAACAAGATAACAAATATCTATCTGCCCTTTGTCCCAGTTAGCCACCTGGTTATGATATCACTGGCTCCTGGCTCAGCTGCTGAGCCAGTGAAGCAGTTATAGCAGGAGAAGACTAGGTGGCCAGTGGCCATCAACTGAAGGACCAAATCTCCACAGTGGGCTTCCTGTTTCAATATGGAGCCACGTATGTCACCTGCTGGACACCATCTCTATCCTGAGCTCATAATTGCCATCCCAGGTCTAGAATGCGGCGCGCAGGTACACACTATATGAAACAGTCTCTGATTAACTCCTCTGGATAACTTGCTGACATGGGAGTCTGGATAATCCAGTACATTTACTTTCAAGATGAGAAAACTCACTTAGAAACACACAGGAGTTGACCCAGAGACACACAATTGGTTAACAACAAAGTCATATTCACAACCAGCGTCTGCACCAAGAGCACGGTGCCGCAAAGAACTGTGCCCATCAAGCAGTCAATATCTCCTGGACTCTCAAAAGATCTGAGCTGCCACCCATCCCCCACATCCTTGCAGCCCCCAAAGATTGTATTTCACAGGATGGCACCGGATCTGCAGCTCGCGGAGAGGGACATATCTGATCAGAGAACACAGGGCAGAACAAGGGGGAGGAGGGGAAAATGGAGCACATCCTGGCCCTCTACACCTTGAGGATGATGTTCCCAATCAGAGAAGCCAGTCCACAGAGAAGACCACATGGGCAGCCCCACGATGAGAAACGTCCCTCAAAGACCCATAGCCCAAGAGTGGACAACACTGGAGACACAGTGTGGGAACTGCGCCCGAACTGATCCTGCCACATCGAGGCATGACACTAAGAGAGTGCAGCGGAAGAGAAAGAAAATGGAGCATCAAAGTCCCCGGGGAATGCCAAAGGTGGACTTTGTGGTCAGGGCTCGGTGCCCCAACAGACTGGACTGGAAAACACTCCTAAAGTTCACCACACAGTCCTTGTACTTTTCTTTCTTGGTTAGTGTTGTTTTCTTTTAGTGTCATTGGATTTTGGTTGGGTTTTGTTTTCATTTTTGTATGTTTTTTTTCTTTTTGCTGCTTGGATTTGCTCAGTCTTGTTTTGTGCATGTTATTACCTTTACAGGTCTGTCTAATTAAGAGAGGCTGGATGAACAATCTGGAGGAGTAAACATGTGACCGGCCCTTTCATTGGGCATGGGAGTGAGCACGCTGGGGGTAAAGGGAGTGGTGTAAAGAAACCCAGAGACAAGGGAACAACAAGTGATGGAAATCGGTGATTAGGGGGATGTAGGAGGCCTGGTAGGGCATAATCAAGGGTAATGTAACCAAGAGGAATTACTGAAACCCAAAGGAAGGCTGAGCATGGCAGTGGGCACAAGAGGAAAATCAAAGCGTATAGAAGAGCGAGCTGGGAAGCAAGGGCCAGTTATAGACGTCTAAATAAAGTCATGTACATATATTCTCAAAGAGGCATGGGGAAATAGAGCTATGTCCATATGTTTATAGATTTAGTATTAAGTAGGCAGATGGACATAGGGCCTCCGCTCAAGGACTCCCTCATTGCAAGAACAGTGTTCTATTAATTTGGCATTCTACAATGCTCACCTTCCCTACACGATCACTCAGCACAAAGCGGCTGCATAAGCAAATGTGGTGAAGAAAGCCGATGGTGTCCAGCTACCAAAAGATATAGCGTGTGGGGTCTTAAAGTCTTGAAGGTACAGAAGCAGCCATGTAGCTCAGAAGCAACAGAGCCCACATGTAGGAAGCATACCAGCCTGTGTGATCACAAAGTTTCAAAGGGATAAGGCAACAGGCATCATGAAAACAAATAAAACTTATCATGGAAAATGAGAGGGGACTGCCGGGTATAGAACCAAAACCTATTTGCAGTGCACTGGAAATCCCCTTACAGAAGAATCTCAGAGAGGAGATTAAAGAATACAGGTTATGAGACAGCAAAGATGAAACACAACTTTCCTCTAGTTCTTAATGCTTCCTCTTGCCCCACTATCATGATCCCAGTTCTACCATACTAATCTGGCCAAACTAGAGAAGGTATTCTAGTACCGATAGGAATTTCAAACACGGGGAATCCAGGGTGGATGGGCCCTTTAGGACCAGTGTTATGAGTGGAGATATTGGGAGGGTGGAGGAAGGGCAGAATGGAAAGTGGGTACCGATTACAAGGATCTTCATTGACGTCAAAAGAAAGGTGGGTGAAGATATGACAAAAGAATTAGTACATTTCAAAGGATTGATGAGGGATGGGTGGCGGGCATTGAGGGGGGAAAAATGAGGAGCTGAGGCCAGGGGCTTGGGTGAAGAGTAGATATTTTGAGAATAATGAGGGCACTTAATGTACAGATGTGCATCAAACAGCTGATGTATATATATTTTGTGGGTAGTGTTGTAGGAGCCACTAATGAAAAGATCATAAAAGAAACAAAAATAATCTGGGCAGAGGGCTCATGCAAGGATGATCTCAGGCTGGATTAGACCAGTCAAAACAGCTACTGCAGCCGCCTCACCCTGTGTCAATTCCTGAGTCAGGCATGAAGCTTAGGGCCCACAGCCCCAGCAGCTGGCTAGTGAGGGACGTGGGTCTCTGAGGCCATTCCACAGGGGGAATGGTCCTCTTTCCTGCAGGGCCCACCCTCCTATGTAAGCGTGCTGTCTGGGACAGGGCTTACATGGAGTCCACACCATGGGAGCTCTACTACTCATGGGGGATTGGCAGGAAGCCTCTGCTCATGCGCACTCACCACCAACTAGCTGGAGGATCTCTGTGAACAAAGCCTGAGGGACAACAAGCCCACTAACTGATGCTGTAAGAGATACAATCAGCATCCAGAAACCTGCAACTGGGAGTAAGAGGCAGCATACCTTGGTCCCAGCCCCTCCCACTCTAATCTACAAGGAGTGACATTGCAAAGCAGAGCGTTTTCATAAAGCACTGCCAGGACCGTGGAATTAGCAGCCTCATTTGTGGAAATGGATACTCTGTGATCCAGACGTACTACCTCCTCCCTTCCAGTCAGCTGAGACAAAAACCCTTGCAAGCAGAAAGCCATGCATCTGAACAGTATCCACCAGCCACTCATGTGCAGCCTTACTGCCTACAAAGAGCCTTCCTGAGTGACAGAGAAATCACGCAGAAGCCTGGTCTGTCACTCAAGTGTGTTTTATTAGCGCTAGGGAGGCGTGGTGGGCAAGTCTGGCCGACCCCAGTGGCTGAATTGAATTTACATGGCCTAGGTTGGTCAATACAGGTAAAGGACCCACGCAGGTGTACCTCCCCTTCATGGCCAGGACCTGGACCTCTGAGCATGCACAGGGTGCCTCTCCTAACTGGGCTCTTATCTTGGCCCTATGGGCATGCTTAACAGATGCCCCAGTCCCTAGCATAGCTACCTAACATTTGCCCCCCTGAAGAGATATGGACCCAAATCTTTGGGGTACTGGGTGACGACATCTCTAGCTACTTCCTGCTGGCAAAAGGGGTGAGGTGTGGCTTTGGGTCCATACCCTTCCTACATTGCTGGGAGGGGTTGTCCATTGAGGGCAACTTTATCTAGGATGGATAAGGTTGAGGTGCTCCAGGAGATGTTAGTCGTGGACCTGACACACTTGGTTCGGAAGCTTTAGTCACCCGATAACTTCTGGGAAAAACAAACGGTCTAAAAGGTGAGCAGTTTAACTGCGACAAGGCTAAGCTTGTGAGGTGGCAGTGGCCTTGAAATTAGGTGAGTGTCACAGGCAACAAAAAAAATCTTAGGATCACCAGACATGTGTGTTTGTTCATTGGAAGTCCAGGAAGAGGGATGAAAGCATTCACACATTCCCCTAGGTGGGCACAGGTATGGGAACTACTAGGTGCAGTGGGATCACTGATTCATTTATCATGCTAAGGTCTTGGACCCGCTGATAAGACCCATCCTTCTTTTTAACCCTATAACACTTCAATTTTAATTTTGGAAAAAAATTATTTTCTTTTTGTTGTGGACTTTCATAGTTTTAAATATATATATGTATTAATATATACATTTTAAAAAATGTTATGAAAACATCATGCTCCGCGTTATAGAGTTAAATTGCAATAATGGGCAAGCACTGGAGGAGTCAAAAGTGAACAAAATAGAGTAACTTCCTAAGTCACTTTGAAGTTTCCTGGGTTCAATTGGAGTAAAGGCTTGTAAATTACCCGTGGTCCAAATTCCCATGGTGCCTCCTACAACGGGTAGAATGTTCAGGGGTGTTTCAGGGCTGGGAGATTAGTAACCCTTAAGTCCAGGATACATTAGGGCAGAGGTCCTGAAACTGTTTACCCAGGGGGCCAGTTCACTATCCCTCAGGCCTTTTGAAGGAAAGACTATAGTTTAAAAAAACAAATATTACGAACAAATTCATGTGCACACTGCACATATTGATTTGAAGTTCAAAAAAATAATAAATGGGGCACATACACCCTGCAGAAAGGATCAACGTCCTCGGCTGTCTGCATGTGGCCCACAGGCTGTAGTTTGAGGACCCCTGCTCTAGGCGTTCACCAAGAAGATGTGGTTTCAACCCAAAAGCTTGGAGACTCTACAATTTGTTTAAAAGTGATGGGGCAGAAGGAGTCCCTGATTGACACACGCAAGACTAGTTTTCCCATCCCCTATTACTAAGAGTTCATAGTTATGGTTATGGGCAACCAGGACATCCCGATCTGATCCCTTTAATTCAAGTGTGGGCTAACATTGTCAATTAGAATCCTGCAAATATAAAAGACTTACTCCCTCCCTCAAAGAAAGAGTCCTTGTTTCCAAGGTTTCAGGAAACATGGCAGGACTGGAAAAACACACGGTCCAAGTACCCAAAACCAAATAGGGCGAGGCCATCCCTCCCCGTCCCCCACCCTGAAACCCTCCCCATCCCTTCCCCTCCCCTCCTCTCCCGATCTCTCTCCCCTAATCCGCTTTATCCCATTTTGCAGGAGAACTCTGGGAGTGGGAGAGCTGGCTTCAGACCCTTTAGTTCCACCCCCGCCCTATAAGGTTTCTAGGGGACACAAATAGAAAACTTCTAACAGGCCCTTATTGAGTCATGCCCTCCCTCACCGGCACCCCACCCCATCCCTCGCCCTACCAGCAGCCCCCCCCACACACACTAGTCCTGGTATGTCTTCCATACTCATCAGCCCACCTGGAATGATTGCCAGCAACTTCTCCAGGTGCTGTTCACAACGGAGGAAGGGTAGCCCTTCCAGACTGAGGACCAGTAAGCAGTCAGTGAACCTGATGGTCAGCGAGCGGGCACTACCCACTTAAGAGAAACTCTTTTGGCCACTACACGAACAATGTGGGATCTCAATTCCTAGCAAGGCCCAGAGGGCTTTACCAGGTATCACCCGTTGCTCTTACATGACCCTCTGTGGAAGAGTTAGGAAACATATGAATTTATCTAAGGTCAGTGAGAATTTTCAGGCTCTTATAAGAGAATGTCCGCCTGCCTTTTTAGAGTGGCTGATGTAAGCCTACGGGCTTTATACCCCTAACTGCCCAGAGGCCCCGAAACAGGAGGGCAATAAGTATTGCCTTTATGACTCAGTCAGTCTGCCTAAGACATGAAAAAGCAGTGGGAAGGGTTTGAACGGAAAAATCTTAGTGATTTGGTACAAGTAGCTCATTGAGTGTATAACAACAGAGATGACCCTAGCACGACAGAGACAAAGAAACTAGCTAAAATACTAGTAATTGCCATGAGAGACCCCAGAGACGCAGGAAATGGAGAGCTTGGCCCACTCACGGATAGACTAACCTGTGGGCACCGACAAGCCATGGGGAAGGATCAATGTGCCTACTGCAGGAAAGAAGGACACTGGAAAAATCAGTGCCTTGAAAATCCCAGGAGAGGTGCACGACCCTCCACTAGAGTGGACGGGCCTCATCTGCACCTAGAAAGACCCAAGCAAGAGACAATAATGCTTGAAGAAGCTGAGTGAAGGGGGTCAGGGCTCTGTTTAACTTCACCACCAAAAGCCCAGGCTAACTCTCCATGTAGGGGGTCAGCCAGTAAATTTCTTGGTGGACACAGGGGCCACCTTCTCAGGTTCAGAAAGGAATACGGACACATTGTCAAAAAGAAAGATGTGAATTACTGTGAGCCTATGATTCCTTCCACAGATAACTCACACCAGAAGGTTTGCATGGAGGTTAGGTGGGCTTCTCAAGACAACAAGATAACAAATATCTATCTGCCCGTTGTCCCAATTAGCCACCTGGTTATGATGGCACTGGCTCCTAGCTCAGCTGCTGAGCCATTGAAGCAGTTATACCAGGAGAAGACTAGGTAGACGGTGGCCATCAACGGAAGGACCAAATCTCCACAGTGGGCTTCCTGTTTCAATATGGAGCCACGTATGTCACCTGCAGGACACCATCTCTATCCCGAGCTCAAAATTCCCACCCCAGGTCTAGAATGCAGCGCGCAGGTACACACTATATGAAACAGTCTCTGATTAACCCCTCTCGATAACTTGCTGACATGGAAGTTGGATAATCCAGTTCATTTACTTTCCAGATGAGAAAACTCACTCAAAAACACACAGGAGTTGACCCAGAGACACACACCTGGTTAACAACAAAGTCATATTCACAACCAGCATCTGGACTTAGAGCACGGTGCCCCAAAGTACTATGCCCATCGAGCAGTCAATATCTCCTGGACTCTCAAAAGATCTGAGCTGACACCCACCCACCCCCACATGCTTGCAGCCCCCGAAGATTGTATTTCACAGGATGGCACCGGATCTGCAGCTCGCGGAGAGGGACATATCTGATCAGAGAACACAGGGCAGAACAAGGGGGAGGAGGGGAAAATGGAGCACATCCTGGCCCAATATACCTTGAGGATGATGTTCCCAATCAGAGAAGCCAGCTCACAGAGAGAAATACATGGGCAGCCCCACGATGAGAAACGTCCCTCAAAGACCCATAGCCCTAGAGGGGACAACACTGGAGACACAGTGTGGGAACTGCGCCCGAACTGATCCTGCCACATCGAGGCATGATACTAAGAGAGTGCAGCGGAAGAGAAAGAAAACGGAGCATCAAAGTCCCCGGGGAATGGCAAAGGTGGACTTTGTGGTCAGGGATCGGTTCCCCAACAGACTGGACTGGAAAACACTCCTAAAGTTCACCACACAGTCCTTGTACTTTTCTTTCTTGGTTAGTGTTGTTTTCTTTTAGTGTCGTTGGATTTTGGTTGGGTTTTGTTTTCATTTTTGTTTGTTTTTTTTTCTTTTTGCTGCTTGGGTTTGCTCAGTCTCGTTTTGTGCATGTTATTACCTTTACAGTGTCTGTCTAATTAAGAAAGGCTGGATGAATTATCTGGAGGAGTAAACATGTGACCAGCCCTTTCCATTGGGCATGGGAGTGTGCACGGTGGGGGGAAAGGAAGTGGTGTAAGGAAACCCAGAGAGAAGGGAACAAAAAGTGATGGAAATCGGTGGTGAGAGGTATGTAGGAGGCCTGGTAGGGGGTGATCAAGGGTAATATAACCAAGAGTAATTACTGAAACCCAAAGGAAGACTTAGCATGGCAGTGGGCACAAGAGGAAAATCAAAGGGTATAGAAGAGTGAGCTGGGAAGCAAGGGCCAGTTATAGATGTCTAAATAAAGGCATGTACATATATTTACAAAGGGGCATGGGGAAATAGATCTATGTCCATATGTTTATAGATTTAGTATTAAGGTAGCAAATACACTTTGTGCCTCTGCTCAAGGACTCCCTCATTGCAAGAACATTGTTCTATTAAATTGGCATTAATTGATGCTCACCTTCCCTACACGATCACTGACCACAAAGAGGCTGCATAAGCAAGTGTGGTGAAGAAAGCCGATGGTGTCCAGCTACCTAAAGATATAGCGTGTGGGGTCTTAAAGGCTTGAAGGTACAGAAGCAGCCATCTAGCTCAGAACTAACAGAGCCCACATGGAGGGAGCATACCAGTCTGTGTGATCACAAAATTTCAAAGGGATAAGGCAACAGGCATCATGAGAACAAAAAAATCTTATCATGGAGAATGAGAGGGGACTGCCGGGTATAGACCCAAAACCTATTTGCAGTGCACTGGACATCCCCTTACAGAAGGAGCTCAGAGAGGAGATTAAACAATACAGGGTATGAGACAGCAAAGTTGAAACACAACTTTCCTCTAGGTCTTAATGCTTCCTCTTGCCCCACTATCATGATCCCAGTTCTACCATACTAATCTGGCCAAACTAGAGAAGGTATTCTACTACAGATAGGAATTTCAAACACGGGGAATCCAGAGTGGATGGGCTCTTTAGGACCAGTGTTTTGAGTGGAGATACTGGGAGGGTGGAGGAAGGGCAGGATGGAAAGTGGGAACCGATTACAAGGATCTTCATTGACCTCAAAAGAAAGTTGGGTGAAGAAATGACAAAAGAATTAGTACATTTTCAAGGATTGATGAGGGATGGGTGGTGGGCTTTGAGGGGGAAAAAATGAGAAGCTGAGGCCAGGGGCTTGGGTGGAGAATGGAGATTTTGAGAATAAGGAGGGCAATTAATGTACAGATATGCTTCAAACAGCTGATGTATATATGGATTGTGGTTAGTGTTGTAGGAGCGACTAATAAAAAGATCATAAAAGAAACAAAAATAATCTGGCCAAAGGGTTAATGCAAGCATGATCTCAGGCTGGATTAGACCAGTCAAAACAGCTACTAGAGTCGCCTCACCCTGTGTCTATTCCTGAGTCAGGCATGAAACTTAGGGACCACAGCCCCAGCAGCTGTCCAGTGAGGGAGGTGGGTCTCTGAGGCAATTCCACAGGGGGAATGGTCCTCTGTATTGCAGGGCCCAACCTCCTTTGTAAGCGTGCTGTCTGGGGCACGGCTTTCATGGAGTCCACACCATGGGAGCTCTACTACTCATGGGGGATTGGTAGGAAGCCTCTGCTCATGCGCACACACCACCAACTAGCTGGAGGATTTCCGTGAACAAAGCCTGAGGCAGACAAGTAGCCCACTAACTGATGCTGTAAGAGATACAATCAACATCCAGAAACCTGCAAGTGGGAGTAAGAGGCAGCATACCTTGGTCCCAGCGCCTCCCACTCTAATCTACAAGGAGTGACATTGCAAAGCACAGGGTTTTCATAAAGCACTGCCAGGACTGTGAAATGAGCAGCCTCATTTGTGGACATGGATACTCTGTGATCCAGACGCACTACCTCCTCCCTTCCAGTCAGCTGAGACAAAAACCCTTGCAAGCAGAAAGCCATGCATCTGAACAGTATCCACCAGCCACTCATGTGCAGCCCCGCTGCCTCCAAAGAGCCTTCCTGAGTTAGAGAGAAATCACGCAGAAGCCTGGTCAGTCACTCACGTGAGTTTTATGAGCGTTAGGGAGTTGTGGTGGGGAAGCCTGGCGGACCCCAGTGGATGAATTTAATTTACATGGCCTAGGTTGGTCAATCCAGGTACAGGACCCACCCAGGTGTACCTCCCCTTCATGGCCAGAACCTGGATCTCTGAGCATGCACAGGGTGCCTCTCCTAACTGGGCTCTTATCCTGGCCCTATGGGCATGCATAACGGATGCCCCAGTCCCTAGCATAGCTACCTAACATTTGCCCCCCTGAAGAGATATGGACCCAAATCTTTGGGGTACTGGCCGACCATATCTCTAGCTACTTCTTGCTGGCAAAAGGGGCAAGGTGGGGCTTTGGGTCCATACCCTTCCTACACTGCTGGGAGGGGTTGTCCATTGAGGGCAACTTTATCCAGGATGGATAAGGTTGAGGTGGTTCAGGAGATGGTAGTCGTGGAGCTGGCACACTTGGTTCGGAAGCTTTAGTCACCCGATAACTTCTGGGAAAAACAAACTGTCAAAAAGGTGAACATTTTGAATGCGACAAGGCTAAGCTTGTGCGGTGGCAGTGGCCTTGAAATTAGGTGAGTGTCACAGGAAACAAAAAAAATCTTAGGATTACCAGACATGTGTGTTTGTTCATTGGAAATACAGGAAGAGAGATAAAAGAATTCACACTTTCCCCTAGGAGGGCACAGGTTTGGGCACTACTAGGTGCAGTGGGATCACTGACACATTTATGATGTTAACGTATTGGACCCGCTGATAAGACCCATCCTTCTTTTTTCCCTATAACGCATTACGTTTAATTTAGGGAAAAAAATATTTCCTTATTGTTGTGGACTTTCATAGTTATAAATATATATATATATGAATATATACATTTTTAAATGTTATGAAAACATCATTCTCCGCGTTATAGAGTTAAATGTAAATAATGGGCTAGTACAGGAGGAGTCAAAAGTGACCAAATAGAGTAACTGCCTAAGTCATTTTGAATTTTCTTGGGTTCAATTGGAGTAAAGGCTTGTAAATTACCCGGGGTCCAAATTCCCATGGTGCCTCCTACAATGGGTAGAATGTTCAGGGATGTTTCAGGGCTGGGAGATTAGTAACCTCTAAGTCCAGGATACCTTAGGGCAGCGGTCCTGAAACTGTTTGCCCAAAGGGCCAGTTCACTGTCCCTCAGGCCATTGGAGGGACAGACTAGAGTTTAAAAAAAAAACAAAAATTACGAACAAATTCATGTGCACACTGCACATCTTGATTTGAAGTTCAAAAAAAAATTAATGGGGCACATACAAACGTCAGAAAGGATCAATGTCCTCGGCTCTCTGCATGTGGCCCACAGGTTGTAGTTTGAGGACTCCAGCTCTAGGCGTTCACCAAGAGGATGTTGTTTCAACCCAAAAGCTTGTAGACTCTACAATTTGTTTAAAAGTGATGGGGCAGAAGGAGTCCCTGATTGACCCACACAAGACTAATTTTCCCATCCCCTATTACTAAGAGTTCATAGTTATGGTTAAGGGGAACCAGGACATCCCGATCTGATCCCTTTAATTCAAGTGTGGGCTGACTTTGCCACTAAGAAGCCTGCAAATATAAAAGACTTCCTCCCTCAAAGAAAGGGTCCTTGTTTCCAAGGTTTCAGGAAACATGGCACCGGAAAAAGAAACGGTCCAAGTTCCCAAAACCACATAGGTGGAGGCCCTCCCTCACTTTCCCCCTCCCCAACCCCCTCCCCTTGCCCCTCCTTTCCGCTCCCCTCCCCTCCCGATCTCTCTCCCTAATCGGCTTTATCCCATTTTGCAGGAGAACTCTGGGAGTGTGAGAGCTGGCTTCAGACCCTTTGGTTCCACCCCCGCCCTATAAGGTTTCTAGGGGCCAGAAATAGAAAACTTCTAACAGGCCGTTATTGAGTCACTCCCTCCCACACCGGCCCCCCAACCTCACCCACACCCCTAACCAGCAGCCCCCCACACACACTAGTACTGGTATTTCTTCCATACTCATTAGCCCACCTTGAATGATTGCCAGCAACTTCTCCAGGTGCTGTTCACAACGGAGGAAGGGTAGCCCTTCCACACAGAGGCCCAGTAAGCAGTCAGTGAACCTGATGGTCAGCGAGCGGGCACTACCCACTTGAGAGAAACTCTTTTGGCCACTACACGGAGAATGTGGGATCTCAATTCCTAGCAAGGCCATGAGCGCTTTACCAGGTATCACCCGTTGCTGTTACATGACACTCTGCGGAAGAGCTAGGAAACCTATGAATTTATCTAAGGTCAGTGAGAATTTTCAGGTTCCTATAAGAGAATGTCCGCCTGCCTTTCTAGAATGGCTGATGTAAGCCTACGGGCTTTATACCCCTAACGGCCCGGAGGCACTGAGAACAGGAGGGCAGTAAGTATTGCCTTTATTACTCAGTCAGTCTGCCTCAGACATGACAACGAAGTGGGAAGGGTTTGAAGGGAAAACCTTAGAGATTTGGTACAAGTGGCTCATTGAGTGTATAACAACAGAGATGACCCTAGCACGACAGAGACAAAGAAGCTAGCTAAAATAATCATAATTGCCATGAGATACCCCAGAGACTCAGGAAAAGGAGAGCATGGCTCACTCACGGAGAGACTAACCTGTGGGAACCGCCAAGCCATGGGGAAGGACCAATGTGCCTACTGCAGGAAAGAAGGACACTGGAAAAATCAGTGCCTTGAAAACCCCAGGAGAGGTGCACGACCCTCCACTAGAGTGGATGGGCCTCATCTGCACGTAGAAAGACCCAAGCAAGAGACAATAATGCTTGAAGAAGCTCAATGAAGGGGTCAGGGCTCTGTTTCACTTCGCCGCCAAAAGCCCAGGCTAACTCTCCAAGTAGGAGGCCAGGCAGTAAATTTCTTGGTGGACACAGGGGCCACCTTCTCAGGTTCAGAAAGGAATATGGGCACATTTTCAAGAAGAAAGATGTGAATTACTGTGAGCCCATGATTCCTTCCACAGATAACTCACACCAGAAGGTTTGCATGGAGGGTAGGTGGGTTTCCCAAGACAACAAGATAACAAATATCTATCAGCCCTTTGGCCCAGTTAGCCACCTGGTTATGATATCACTGGCTTCTGGCTCAGCTGCTGAGCCAGTGAAGCAGTTATAGCAGGAGAAGACTAGGTGGCCGGTGGCCATCAACGGAAGGACCAAATCTCCACAGTGGGCTTCCTGTTTCAATATGGAGCCACGTATGTTACCTGCTGGACACCATCTCTATCCTGAGCTCATAATTGCCATCCCAGGTCTAGAATGCGGCGCGCAGGTACACACTATATGAAACAGTCTCTGATTAACTCCTCTGGATAACTTGCTGACATGGGAGTCTGGATAATCCTGTACATTTACTTTGCAGATTAGAAAACTCACTAAAAAACACACGGGAGTTCACCCAGAGACACACAACTGGTTAACAACAAAGTCATATTCAAACCAGCGTCTGGACCAAGAGCACGGTGCCCCACAGAACTGTGCCCATCGAGCAGTCAATATCTCCTGGACTCTCAAAAGATCTGAGCTGACACCCACCCCCCCCCACATCCTTGCAGCCCCAAAAGATTGTATTTCACAGGATGGCACCGGATCTGCAGCTCGCGGAGAGGGACATATCTGATCAGAGAACACAGGGCAGAACAAGGGGGAGGAGGGAAGAATGGAGCACACCCTGGCCCAATACACCTTGAGGATGATGTTCCCAGTCAGAGAAGCCAATCCACAGAGAAGACTACATGGGCAGCCCCACGATGAGAAACGTCCCTCAAAGACCCATAGCCTTAGAGGGGACAACACTGGACACACAGTGTGGGAACTGCGCCCGAACTGATCCTGCCACTTCGAGGCATGATACTAAGAGAGTCAGCGGAAGAGAAAGAAAACGGAGCATCAAAGTCCCCGGGGAATGCCAAAGGTGGACTTTGTGGTCAGGGTTCGGTGCCCCCACAGACTGGACTGGAAAACACTCCTAAAGTTCACCACACAGTCCTTGTACTTTTCTTTCTGGTTAGTGTTGTTTTCTTTTAGTGTCATTGGATTTGGGTTGGGTTTTGTTTTCATTTTTGTTTGTTTTTCTTTTTGCTGCTTGGTTTAGCTCAGTCTTGTTTTGTGCATGTTATTACCTTTACAGGTCTGTCTAATTAAGAGAGGCTGGATGAAGAATCTGGAGGAGTAAACATGTGACCGGCCCTTTCCATTGGGCATGGGAGTGAGGAGGGTGGGGGGAAAGGAAGTGGTGTAAAGAAACCCAGAGACAAGGGTACAACAAGTGATGGAAAACGGTAGTGAGGGGGATGTAGGAGGCCTGGTAGGGCGTGATCAAAGGTAATGTAACCAAGAGGAATTACTGAAACCCAAAGGAAGACTGAGCATGTCAGTGGGCACAAGAGGACAATCAAAGGGTATAGAAGAGTGAGCTGGGAAGCAAGGGTCAGTTATAGACGTCTAAAAAAAGGCATGTACATATGTACATATATTTACAAAGGGGCATGGGGAAATAGATCTATGTCCATATGTTTATAGATTTAGTATTGAGGTAGCAGATGGACATAGGGCCTCCGCTCAAGGAATCCCTCATTGCAAGAACACTGTTTTATAAAATTGGCATTCTAAGATGCTCACCTTTCCTACACAATCACTGACCACAAAGCGGCTGCATAAGCAAATGTGGTGAAGAAATCCGATGGTGTCCAGCTACCTAAAGATATAGCGTGTGGGGTCTTAAAGGCTTGAGGGTAAAGAAACAGCCATCTGGCTCTGAAGCAACAGAGCCCACATGGAGAAAGCATACCAGCCTGTGTGATCACAAAGTTTTAAAGGGATAAGGCAACAGGCATCATGAAAACAATAAATCTTATCATGGAGAATGAGAGGGGACTGCCGGGTATAGACCCAAAACCTATTTGCAGTGCACTGGACATCCCCTTACAGAAGGATCTCAGAGTGGAGATTAAAGAATACAGGGTAAGAGACAACAAAATGAAACACAACTTTCCTCTAGTTCTTAATGCTTCCTCTTGCCCCACTATCATGATCCCAGTTCTACCATACTAATCTGGCCAAACTAGAGAAGGTATTCTAGTACCGATAGGAATTTCAAACACGGGGAATCCAGAGTGGATGGGCCCTTTACCAGTGTTATGAGTGGAGATACTGGGAGGGTGGAGGAAGGGCAGGATGGAAAGTGGGAACCGATTACAAGGATCTTCATTGACCTCAAAAGAAAGGTGGGTGAAAATATGACCAAAGAATTAGTACATTTCCAAGGATTGATGAGGGATGGGTGGCGGGCATTGAGGGGGCAAAAATGAAGAGCTGAGGCCAGGGGCTTGGGTGGAGAGTGGATATTTTGTGAATAAGGAGGGCAATTAATGTACAGATGTGCTTCAAACAGATGATGTATTTATGGATTGCGGTTAGTGTTGTAGGAGCCACTAATGAAAAGATCATAAAAGAAACAAAAATAATCTGGGCAGAGGGCTCATGCAAGGATGATCTCAGGCTGGATGAGACCAGTCAAAACAGCTACTGGAGTGGCCTCACCCTGTGTCTATTACTGAGTTAGCCATGATGCTTAGGACCCACAGCCCCAGCAGCTGGCCAGAGAGAGAGGTGGATCTCTGAGGCCATTCCACAGGGGGAATGGTCTTCTGTCCTGCAGGGCCCACCCTCCTTTGTAAGCGTGCTGCCTGGGGCAAGGCTTTCATGGAGTCCACACCATGGGAGCTCTACTACTCATGGGGGATTGGCAGGAAGCCTCTGCTCATGTGCATACACCACCACCTAGCTGGAGGATCTCCGTGAACAAAGCCTGAGGCAGACAACAAGCCCACTAACTGATGCTGTAAGAGATACAATCAGCATCCAGAAACCTGCAACTGGGAGTAAGAGGCAGCATACCTTGGTCCCAGCCCCTCCCACTCTAATCTACAAGGAGTGACATTGCAAAGCAGAGGGTTTTCATAAAGCACTTCCAGGACAGTGGAATGAGCAGCCTCGTTTGTGGACATGGATACTCTGTGATCCAGACGTACTACCTCCTCCCTTCCAGTCAGCTGAGACAAAAACCCTTGCAAGCAGAAAGCCATGCATCTGAACAGTATCCACCAGCCACTCTTGTGCAGCCCAGCTGCCTCCAAAGAGCCTTCCTGAGTGTGAGAGAAATCATGCAGAAGCCTGGTCTGCACTCAAGAGAGTTTTATGAGCGTTAGGGAGGCGTGGTGGGCAAGTCTGGCCGACCCCAGTGGCTGAATTGAATTTACATGGCCTAGATTGGTCAATCCAGGTACAGGAACCACCCAGGTGACCTCCCCTTCATGGCCAGAAATCTGGACCTCTGAGCATGCACAGGGTGCCTCTCCTAACTGGGCTCTTATCTTGGCCCTATGGGCATGCATAACGGATGCCCCAGTCCCTAGCATAGCTACCTAACATTTGCCCCCCTGAAGAGATATGGACCCAAATCTTTGGGGTACTGGGCGACGACATCTCTAGCTACTTCCTGCTGGCAAAAGGGGCGAGGTGGGGCTTTGGGTCCATACCCTTCCTACACTGCTGGGAGGGGTTGTCCATTGAGGGCAACTTTATCCAGGATGGATAAGGTTGAGGTGGTCCAGGAGATGGTAGTCGTGGACCTGGCACACTTGGTTCAGAAGCTTTAATCACCCGATAACTTCTGAGAAAAACAAACGGTCTAAAAGGTGAACAGTTTGACTACGACAAGGCTAAGCTTGTGAGGTGGCAGTGGCCTTGAAATTAGGTGAGTGTCACAGGAAACAAAAAAAATCTTAGGATTACCAGACATGTGTGTTTGTTCATTGGAAGTACAGGAAGAGGGATAAAAGCATTCACACTTTCCCCTAGGAGGGCACAGGTTTGGGCACTACTAGGTGCAGTCGGATCACTGATTCATTTATGATGCTAAGGTCTTGGACACGCTGATCAGACCCATCCTTCTTTTTAACCCTATAATGCTTCAATTTTAATTTTGGGAAAAAATTTTCTTTTTGTTGTGGACTTTCATAGTTATAAATATATGTATTAATATATACATTTTTAATGTTATGAAAACATCATGCTTCGCGTTATAGAGTTAAATGGAAATAATGGGCTAGTGCAGGACGAGTCAAAAGTGACCAAAATAGAGTAACTGCCTAAGTCATTTTGAATTTTCTTGGGTTCAATTGGAGTAAAGGCTTGTAAATTACCCGGGGTCCAAATTCCCATGGTGCCTCCTACAACGGGTAGAATGTTCAGGGATGTTTCAGGGCTGGGAGATTAATAACCCCTAAGTCCAGGATACCTTAGGGCAGGGGTCCTGAAACTGTTTACCCAGGGGGCCAGTTCACTATCCCTCAGGCCTTTTGAAGGAAAGACTATAGTTTAAAAAAACAAATATTACGAACAAATTCATGTACACACTGCACATATTGATTTGAAGTTCAAAAAAAAATAAATGGGGCACATACACCCGGCAGAAAGGATCAACGTCCTCGGCTGTCTGCATGTGGCCCACAGGTTGTAGTTTGAGGACCCCTGCTCTCAGCATTCACCAAGAGGATGCGGTTTCAACCCAAAAGCTTGGAGACTCTACAATTTGTTTAAAAGTGATGGGGCAGAAGGAGTCCCTGATTGACCCACGCAAGACTAGTTTTCCCATCCCCTATTACTAAGAGTTCATAGTTATGGTTAAAGGGAACCAGGATATCCCGATCTGATCCCGTTACTTCAAGTGTGGGCTGACATTGCCACTAAGAAGCCTGCAAATATAAAAGACTTACTCCCTCCCGCAAAGAAAGGGCCCTTGTTTCCAAGGTTTCAGGAAACATGGAAGGACCGGAAAAACAAACGGTCCAAGTTCCCAAAACCACATAGGTGGAGGCCATCCCTCCCCATCACCCTCCCCCACCCCTCCCCTCCCCTCCCCAACCCCTCCCCTCCCCAACCCCTCCCCTCCCCAACCCCTCCCCTCCCCAACCCCTCCCCTCCCCTCCCCAACCCCTCCCCCCTCCCCTCCCCTCCCCTCCCCTCCTCTCCCCTCCCCTCCCCTCACGATCTCTCTCCCCTAATCGGCTTTATCCCATTTTGCAGGAGAACTCTGAGAGTGGGAGAGCTGGCTTCAATCCCTTTCTTTCAACCCCCGCCCTATAAGGTTTCTAGGGTCCAGAAATAGAAAACTTCTAACAGGCCCTTATTGAGTCACTCCCTCCCCCACCGGCCCCACAACCTCACTCCCACCCCTAACAAGCAGCCCCCCCCACACACTAGAACTGGTATGACTTCCATACTCATCAGCCCACCTGGAATGCTTGCCAACAACTTTTCCAGGTGCTGTTCACAACGGAGGAGGGTAGCCCTTCCAGACAGAGGCCCAGTAAGCAGTCAGTGAACCTGATGGTCAGCGAGCGGGCACTCCCCACTTGAGAGAAACTCTTTTGGCCACTACACCAACAATGTGGGATCTCAATTCCTAGCAAGGCCCAGAGGGCTTTACCAGGTATCACCCATTGCTCTTACATGACCCTCTGCGGAAGAGCTAGGAAACCTATGAATTTATCTAAGGTCAGTGAGAATTTTCAGGTTCCTATAAGAGAATGTCCGCCTGCCTTTCTAGAGTGGCTGATGTAAGCCTACGGGCTTTATACCCCTAACGGCCCGGAGGCACTGAGAACAGGAGGGCAATAAGTATTGCCTTTATTACTCAGTCAGTCTGCCTCAGACATGACAACGAAGTGGGAAGGGTTTGAAAGGAAAATCTTAGCGATTTGGTACAAGTGGCTCATTGAGTGTATAACAACAGAGATGACCCTAGCACGACAGAGACAAAGAAGCTAGCTAAAATAATCATAATTGCCATGAGATACCCCAGAGACTCAGGAAAAGGAGAGCATGGCTCACTCACGGAGAGACTAACCTGTGGGCACCGCCAAGCCATGGGGAAGGACCAATGTGCCTACTGCAGGAAAGAAGGACACTGGAAAAATCAGTGCCTTGAAAACCCCAGGAGAGGTGCACGACCCTCCACTAGAGTGGATGGGCCTCATCTGCACGTAGAAAGACCCAAGCAAGAGACAATAATGCTTGAAGAAGCTCAATGAAGGGGTCAGGGCTCTGTTTCGCTTCGCCGCCAAAAGCCCAGGCTAACTCTCCAAGTAGGAGGCCAGGCAGTAAATTTCTTGGTGGACACAGGGGCCACCTTCTCAGGTTCAGAAAGGAATATGGGCACATTTTCAAGAAGAAAGATGTGAATTACTGTGAGCCCATGATTCCTTCCACAGATAACTCACACCAGAAGGTTTGCATGGAGGGTAGGTGGGTTTCCCAAGACAACAAGATAACAAATATCTATCAGCCCTTTGGCCCAGTTAGCCACCTGGTTATGATATCACTGGCTTCTGGCTCAGCTGCTGAGCCAGTGAAGCAGTTATAGCAGGAGAAGACTAGGTGGCCGGTGGCCATCAACGGAAGGACCAAATCTCCACAGTGGGCTTCCTGTTTCAATATGGAGCCACGTATGTTACCTGCTGGACACCATCTCTATCCTGAGCTCATAATTGCCATCCCAGGTCTAGAATGCGGCGCGCAGGTACACACTATATGAAACAGTCTCTGATTAACTCCTCTGGATAACTTGCTGACATGGGAGTCTGGATAATCCTGTACATTTACTTTGCAGATTAGAAAACTCACTAAAAAACACACGGGAGTTCACCCAGAGACACACAACTGGTTAACAACAAAGTCATATTCAAACCAGCGTCTGGACCAAGAGCACGGTGCCCTACAGAACTGTGCCCATCGAGCAGTCAATATCTCCTGGACTCTCAAAAGATCTGAGCTGACACCCACCCCCCCCCACATCCTTGCAGCCCCAAAAGATTGTATTTCACAGGATGGCACCGGATCTGCAGCTCGCGGAGAGGGACATATCTGATCAGAGAACACAGGGCAGAACAAGGGGGAGGAGGGAAGAATGGAGCACACCCTGGCCCAATACACCGTGAGGATGATGTTCCCAATCAGAGAAGCCAATCCACAGAGAAGACCACATGGGCAGCCCCACGATGAGAAACGTCCCTCAAAGACCCATAGCCTTAGAGGGGACAACACTGGACACACAGTGTGGGAACTGCGCCCGAACTGATCCTGCCACTTCGAGGCATGACACTAAGAGAGTGCATTGGAAGAGAAAGAAAACGGAGCATCAAAGTCCCCAGGGAATGCCAAAGGTGGACTTTGTGGTCAGGGTTCGGTGCCCCCACAGACTGGACTGGAAAACACTCCTAAAGTTCACCACACAGTCCTTGTACTTTTCTTTCTGGTTAGTGTTGTTTTCTTTTAGTGTCATTGGATTTGGGTTGGGTTTTGTTTTCATTTTTGTTTGTTTTTCTTTTTGCTGCTTGGTTTAGCTCAGTCTTGTTTTGTGCATGTTATTACCTTTACAGGTCTGTCTAATTAAGAGAGGCTGGATGAAGAATCTGGAGGAGTAAACATGTGACCGGCCCTTTCCATTGGGCATGGGAGTGAGGAGGGTGGGGGGAAAGGAAGTGGTGTAAAGAAACCCAGAGACAAGGGTACAACAAGTGATGGAAAACGGTAGTGAGGGGGATGTAGGAGGCCTGGTAGGGCGTGATCAAAGGTAATGTAACCAAGAGGAATTACTGAAACCCAAAGGAAGACTGAGCATGTCAGTGGGCACAAGAGGACAATCAAAGGGTATAGAAGAGTGAGCTGGGAAGCAAGGGTCAGTTATAGACGTCTAAAAAAAGGCATGTACATATGTACATATATTTACAAAGGGGCATGGGGAAATAGATCTATGTCCATATGTTTATAGATTTAGTATTGAGGTAGCAGATGGACATAGGGCCTCCGCTCAAGGAATCCCTCATTGCAAGAACACTGTTTTATAAAATTGGCATTCTAAGATGCTCACCTTTCCTACACAATCACTGACCACAAAGCAGCTGCATAAGCAAATGTGGTGAAGAAATCCGATGGTGTCCAGCTACCTAAAGATATAGCGTGTGGGGTCTTAAAGGCTTGAGGGTAAAGAAACAGCCATCTGGCTCTGAAGCAACAGAGCCCACATGGAGAAAGCATACCAGCCTGTGTGATCACAAAGTTTTAAAGGGATAAGGCAACAGGCATCATGAAAACAATAAATCTTATCATGGAGAATGAGAGGGGACTGCCGGGTATAGACCCAAAACCTATTTGCAGTGCACTGGACATCCCCTTACAGAAGGATCTCAGAGTGGAGATTAAAGAATACAGGGTAAGAGACAACAAAGATGAAACACAACTTTCCTCTAGTTCTTAATGCTTCCTCTTGCCCCACTATCATGATCCCAGTTCTACCATACTAATCTGGCCAAACTAGAGAAGGTATTCTAGTACCGATAGGAATTTCAAACACGGGGAATCCAGAGTGGATGGGCCCTTTACCAGTGTTATGAGTGGAGATACTGGGAGGGTGGAGGAAGGGCAGGATGGAAAGTGGGAACCGATTACAAGGATCTTCATTGACCTCAAAAGAAAGGTGGGTGAAAATATGACAAAAGAATTAGTACATTTCCAAGGATTGATGAGGGATGGGTGGCGGGCATTGAGGGGGCAAAAATGAAGAGCTGAGGCCAGGGGCTTGGGTGGAGAGTGGATATTTTGTGAATAAGGAGGGCAATTAATGTACAGATGTGCTTCAAACAGATGATGTATTTATGGATTGCGGTTAGTGTTGTAGGAGCCACTAATGAAAAGATCATAAAAGAAACAAAAATAATCTGGGCAGAGGGCTCATGCAAGGATGATCTCAGGCTGGATGAGACCAGTCAAAACAGCTACTGGAGTGGCCTCACCCTGTGTCTATTACTGAGTTAGCCATGATGCTTAGGACCCACAGCCCCAGCAGCTGGCCAGAGAGAGAGGTGGATCTCTGAGGCCATTCCACAGGGGGAATGGTCTTCTGTCCTGCAGGGCCCACCCTCCTTTGTAAGCGTGCTGCCTGGGGCAAGGCTTTCATGGAGTCCACACCATGGGAGCTCTACTACTCATGGGGGATTGGCAGGAAGCCTCTGCTCATGTGCATACACCACCACCTAGCTGGAGGATCTCCGTGAACAAAGCCTGAGGCAGACAACAAGCCCACTAACTGATGCTGTAAGAGATACAATCAGCATCCAGAAACCTGCAACTGGGAGTAAGAGGCAGCATACCTTGGTCCCAGCCCCTCCCACTCTAATCTACAAGGAGTGACATTGCAAAGCAGAGGGTTTTCATAAAGCACTTCCAGGACAGTGGAATGAGCAGCCTCGTTTGTGGACATGGATACTCTGTGATCCAGACGTACTACCTCCTCCCTTCCAGTCAGCTGAGACAAAAACCCTTGCAAGCAGAAAGCCATGCATCTGAACAGTATCCACCAGCCACTCTTGTGCAGCCCAGCTGCCTCCAAAGAGCCTTCCTGAGTGTGAGAGAAATCATGCAGAAGCCTGGTCTGCACTCAAGAGAGTTTTATGAGCGTTAGGGAGGCGTGGTGGGCAAGTCTGGCCGACCCCAGTGGCTGAATTGAATTTACATGGCCTAGATTGGTCAATCCAGGTACAGGAACCACCCAGGTGACCTCCCCTTCATGGCCAGAAATCTGGACCTCTGAGCATGCACAGGGTGCCTCTCCTAACTGGGCTCTTATCTTGGCCCTATGGGCATGCATAACGGATGCCCCAGTCCCTAGCATAGCTACCTAACATTTGCCCCCCTGAAGAGATATGGACCCAAATCTTTGGGGTACTGGGCGACGACATCTCTAGCTACTTCCTGCTGGCAAAAGGGGCGAGGTGGGGCTTTGGGTCCATACCCTTCCTACACTGCTGGGAGGGGTTGTCCATTGAGGGCAACTTTATCCAGGATGGATAAGGTTGAGGTGGTCCAGGAGATGGTAGTCGTGGACCTGGCACACTTGGTTCAGAAGCTTTAATCACCCGATAACTTCTGAGAAAAACAAACGGTCTAAAAGGTGAACAGTTTGACTACGACAAGGCTAAGCTTGTGAGGTGGCAGTGGCCTTGAAATTAGGTGAGTGTCACAGGAAACAAAAAAAATCTTAGGATTACCAGACATGTGTGTTTGTTCATTGGAAGTACAGGAAGAGGGATAAAAGCATTCACACTTTCCCCTAGGAGGGCACAGGTTTGGGCACTACTAGGTGCAGTCGGATCACTGATTCATTTATGATGCTAAGGTCTTGGACACGCTGATCAGACCCATCCTTCTTTTTAACCCTATAATGCTTCAATTTTAATTTTGGGAAAAAATTTTCTTTTTGTTGTGGACTTTCATAGTTATAAATATATGTATTAATATATACATTTTTAATGTTATGAAAACATCATGCTTCGCGTTATAGAGTTAAATGGAAATAATGGGCTAGTGCAGGACGAGTCAAAAGTGACCAAAATAGAGTAACTGCCTAAGTCATTTTGAATTTTCTTGGGTTCAATTGGAGTAAAGGCTTGTAAATTACCCGGGGTCCAAATTCCCATGGTGCCTCCTACAACGGGTAGAATGTTCAGGGATGTTTCAGGGCTGGGAGATTAATAACCCCTAAGTCCAGGATACCTTAGGGCAGGGGTCCTGAAACTGTTTACCCAGGGGGCCAGTTCACTATCCCTCAGGCCTTTTGAAGGAAAGACTATAGTTTAAAAAAACAAATATTACGAACAAATTCATGTACACACTGCACATATTGATTTGAAGTTCAAAAAAAAATAAATGGGGCACATACACCCGGCAGAAAGGATCAACGTCCTCGGCTGTCTGCATGTGGCCCACAGGTTGTAGTTTGAGGACCCCTGCTCTCAGCATTCACCAAGAGGATGCGGTTTCAACCCAAAAGCTTGGAGACTCTACAATTTGTTTAAAAGTGATGGGGCAGAAGGAGTCCCTGATTGACCCACGCAAGACTAGTTTTCCCATCCCCTATTACTAAGAGTTCATAGTTATGGTTAAAGGGAACCAGGAAATCCCGATCTGATCCCGTTACTTCAAGTGTGGGCTGACATTGCCACTAAGAAGCCTGCAAATATAAAAGACTTACTCCCTCCCGCAAAGAAAGGGCCCTTGTTTCCAAGGTTTCAGGAAACATGGAAGGACCGGAAAAACAAACGGTCCAAGTTCCCAAAACCACATAGGTGGAGGCCATCCCTCCCCATCACCCTCCCCCACCCCTCCCCTCCCCTCCCCCACCCCTCCCCTCCCCATCACCCTCCCCCCCCTCCCCTCCCCTCCCCAACCCCTCCCCTCCCCAACCCCTCCCCTCCCCAACCCCTCCCCTCCCCAACCCCTCCCCTCCCCTCCCCAACCCCTCCCCCCTCCCCTCCCCTCCCCTCCCCTCCTCTCCCCTCCCCTCCCCTCACGATCTCTCTCCCCTAATCGGCTTTATCCCATTTTGCAGGAGAACTCTGAGAGTGGGAGAGCTGGCTTCAATCCCTTTCTTTCAACCCCCGCCCTATAAGGTTTCTAGGGTCCAGAAATAGAAAACTTCTAACAGGCCCTTATTGAGTCACTCCCTCCCCCACCGGCCCCACAACCTCACTCCCACCCCTAACAAGCAGCCCCCCCCACACACTAGAACTGGTATGACTTCCATACTCATCAGCCCACCTGGAATGCTTGCCAACAACTTTTCCAGGTGCTGTTCACAACGGAGGAGGGTAGCCCTTCCAGACAGAGGCCCAGTAAGCAGTCAGTGAACCTGATGGTCAGCGAGCGGGCACTCCCCACTTGAGAGAAACTCTTTTGGCCACTACACCAACAATGTGGGATCTCAATTCCTAGCAAGGCCCAGAGGGCTTTACCAGGTATCACCCATTGCTCTTACATGACCCTCTGCGGAAGAGCTAGGAAACCTATGAATTTATCTAAGGTCAGTGAGAATTTTCAGGTTCCTATAAGAGAATGTCCGCCTGCCTTTCTAGAGTGGCTGATGTAAGCCTACGGGCTTTATACCCCTAACGGCCCGGAGGCACTGAGAACAGGAGGGCAATAAGTATTGCCTTTATTACTCAGTCAGTCTGCCTCAGACATGACAACGAAGTGGGAAGGGTTTGAAAGGAAAATCTTAGCGATTTGGTACAAGTGGCTCATTGAGTGTATAACAACAGAGATGACCCTAGCACGACAGAGACAAAGAAGCTAGCTAAAATAATCATAATTGCCATGAGATACCCCAGAGACTCAGGAAAAGGAGAGCATGGCTCACTCACGGAGAGACTAACCTGTGGGCACCGCCAAGCCATGGGGAAGGACCAATGTGCCTACTGCAGGAAAGAAGGACACTGGAAAAATCAGTGCCTTGAAAACCCCAGGAGAGGTGCACGACCCTCCACTAGAGTGGATGGGCCTCATCTGCACGTAGAAAGACCCAAGCAAGAGACAATAATGCTTGAAGAAGCTCAATGAAGGGGTCAGGGCTCTGTTTCGCTTCGCCGCCAAAAGCCCAGGCTAACTCTCCAAGTAGGAGGCCAGGCAGTAAATTTCTTGGTGGACACAGGGGCCACCTTCTCAGGTTCAGAAAGGAATATGGGCACATTTTCAAGAAGAAAGATGTGAATTACTGTGAGCCCATGATTCCTTCCACAGATAACTCACACCAGAAGGTTTGCATGGAGGGTAGGTGGGTTTCCCAAGACAAAAAGATAACAAATATCTATCAGCCCTTTGGCCCAGTTAGCCACCTGGTTATGATATCACTGGCTTCTGGCTCAGCTGCTGAGCCAGTGAAGCAGTTATAGCAGGAGAAGACTAGGTGGCCGGTGGCCATCAACGGAAGGACCAAATCTCCACAGTGGGCTTCCTGTTTCAATATGGAGCCACGTATGTTACCTGCTGGACACCATCTCTATCCTGAGCTCATAATTGCCATCCCAGGTCTAGAATGCGGCGCGCAGGTACACACTATATGAAACAGTCTCTGATTAACTCCTCTGGATAACTTGCTGACATGGGAGTCTGGATAATCCTGTACATTTACTTTGCAGATTAGAAAACTCACTCAAAAACACACGGGAGTTCACCCAGAGACACACAACTGGTTAACAACAAAGTCATATTCAAACCAGCGTCTGGACCAAGAGCACGGTGCCCTACAGAACTGTGCCCATCGAGCAGTCAATATCTCCTGGACTCTCAAAAGATCTGAGCTGACACCCACCCCCCCCCCACATCCTTGCAGCCCCAAAAGATTGTATTTCACAGGATGGCACCGGATCTGCAGCTCGCGGAGAGGGACATATCTGATCAGAGAACACAGGGCAGAACAAGGGGGAGGAGGGAAGAATGGAGCACACCCTGGCCCAATACACCTTGAGGATGATGTTCCCAATCAGAGAAGCCAATCCACAGAGAAGACCACATGGGCAGCCCCACGATGAGAAACGTCCCTCAAAGACCCATAGCCTTAGAGGGGACAACACTGGACACACAGTGTGGGAACTGCGCCCGAACTGATCCTGCCACTTCGAGGCATGACACTAAGAGAGTGCATTGGAAGAGAAAGAAAACGGAGCATCAAAGTCCCCAGGGAATGCCAAAGGTGGACTTTGTGGTCAGGGTTCGGTGCCCCCACAGACTGGACTGGAAAACACTCCTAAAGTTCACCACACAGTCCTTGTACTTTTCTTTCTGGTTAGTGTTGTTTTCTTTTAGTGTCATTGGATTTGGGTTGGGTTTTGTTTTCATTTTTGTTTGTTTTTCTTTTTGCTGCTTGGTTTAGCTCAGTCTTGTTTTGTGCATGTTATTACCTTTACAGGTCTGTCTAATTAAGAGAGGCTGGATGAAGAATCTGGAGGAGTAAACATGTGACCGGCCCTTTCCATTGGGCATGGGAGTGAGGAGGGTGGGGGGAAAGGAAGTGGTGTAAAGAAACCCAGAGACAAGGGTACAACAAGTGATGGAAAACGGTAGTGAGGGGGATGTAGGAGGCCTGGTAGGGCGTGATCAAAGGTAATGTAACCAAGAGGAATTACTGAAACCCAAAGGAAGACTGAGCATGTCAGTGGGCACAAGAGGACAATCAAAGGGTATAGAAGAGTGAGCTGGGAAGCAAGGGTCAGTTATAGACGTCTAAAAAAAGGCATGTACATATGTACATATATTTACAAAGGGGCATGGGGAAATAGATCTATGTCCATATGTTTATAGATTTAGTATTGAGGTAGCAGATGGACATAGGGCCTCCGCTCAAGGAATCCCTCATTGCAAGAACACTGTTTTATAAAATTGGCATTCTAAGATGCTCACCTTTCCTACACAATCACTGACCACAAAGCAGCTGCATAAGCAAATGTGGTGAAGAAATCCGATGGTGTCCAGCTACCTAAAGATATAGCGTGTGGGGTCTTAAAGGCTTGAGGGTAAAGAAACAGCCATCTGGCTCTGAAGCAACAGAGCCCACATGGAGAAAGCATACCAGCCTGTGTGATCACAAAGTTTTAAAGGGATAAGGCAACAGGCATCATGAAAACAATAAATCTTATCATGGAGAATGAGAGGGGACTGCCGGGTATAGACCCAAAACCTATTTGCAGTGCACTGGACATCCCCTTACAGAAGGATCTCAGAGTGGAGATTAAAGAATACAGGGTAAGAGACAACAAAGATGAAACACAACTTTCCTCTAGTTCTTAATGCTTCCTCTTGCCCCACTATCATGATCCCAGTTCTACCATACTAATCTGGCCAAACTAGAGAAGGTATTCTAGTACCGATAGGAATTTCAAACACGGGGAATCCAGAGTGGATGGGCCCTTTACCAGTGTTATGAGTGGAGATACTGGGAGGGTGGAGGAAGGGCAGGATGGAAAGTGGGAACCGATTACAAGGATCTTCATTGACCTCAAAAGAAAGGTGGGTGAAAATATGACAAAAGAATTAGTACATTTCCAAGGATTGATGAGGGATGGGTGGCGGGCATTGAGGGGGCAAAAATGAAGAGCTGAGGCCAGGGGCTTGGGTGGAGAGTGGATATTTTGTGAATAAGGAGGGCAATTAATGTGCAGATGTGCTTCAAACAGATGATGTATTTATGGATTGCGGTTAGTGTTGTAGGAGCCACTAATGAAAAGATCATAAAAGAAACAAAAATAATCTGGGCAGAGGGCTCATGCAAGGATGATCTCAGGCTGGATGAGACCAGTCAAAACAGCTACTGGAGTGGCCTCACCCTGTGTCTATTACTGAGTTAGCCATGATGCTTAGGACCCACAGCCCCAGCAGCTGGCCAGAGAGAGAGGTGGATCTCTGAGGCCATTCCACAGGGGGAATGGTCTTCTGTCCTGCAGGGCCCACCCTCCTTTGTAAGCGTGCTGCCTGGGGCAAGGCTTTCATGGAGTCCACACCATGGGAGCTCTACTACTCATGGGGGATTGGCAGGAAGCCTCTGCTCATGTGCATACACCACCACCTAGCTGGAGGATCTCCGTGAACAAAGCCTGAGGCAGACAACAAGCCCACTAACTGATGCTGTAAGAGATACAATCAGCATCCAGAAACCTGCAACTGGGAGTAAGAGGCAGCATACCTTGGTCCCAGCCCCTCCCACTCTAATCTACAAGGAGTGACATTGCAAAGCAGAGGGTTTTCATAAAGCACTTCCAGGACAGTGGAATGAGCAGCCTCGTTTGTGGACATGGATACTCTGTGATCCAGACGTACTACCTCCTCCCTTCCAGTCAGCTGAGACAAAAACCCTTGCAAGCAGAAAGCCATGCATCTGAACAGTATCCACCAGCCACTCTTGTGCAGCCCAGCTGCCTCCAAAGAGCCTTCCTGAGTGTGAGAGAAATCATGCAGAAGCCTGGTCTGCACTCAAGAGAGTTTTATGAGCGTTAGGGAGGCGTGGTGGGCAAGTCTGGCCGACCCCAGTGGCTGAATTGAATTTACATGGCCTAGATTGGTCAATCCAGGTACAGGAACCACCCAGGTGACCTCCCCTTCATGGCCAGAAATCTGGACCTCTGAGCATGCACAGGGTGCCTCTCCTAACTGGGCTCTTATCTTGGCCCTATGGGCATGCATAACGGATGCCCCAGTCCCTAGCATAGCTACCTAACATTTGCCCCCCTGAAGAGATATGGACCCAAATCTTTGGGGTACTGGGCGACGACATCTCTAGCTACTTCCTGCTGGCAAAAGGGGCGAGGTGGGGCTTTGGGTCCATACCCTTCCTACACTGCTGGGAGGGGTTGTCCATTGAGGGCAACTTTATCCAGGATGGATAAGGTTGAGGTGGTCCAGGAGATGGTAGTCGTGGACCTGGCACACTTGGTTCAGAAGCTTTAATCACCCGATAACTTCTGAGAAAAACAAACGGTCTAAAAGGTGAACAGTTTGACTACGACAAGGCTAAGCTTGTGAGGTGGCAGTGGCCTTGAAATTAGGTGAGTGTCACAGGAAACAAAAAAAATCTTAGGATTACCAGACATGTGTGTTTGTTCATTGGAAGTACAGGAAGAGGGATAAAAGCATTCACACTTTCCCCTAGGAGGGCACAGGTTTGGGCACTACTAGGTGCAGTCGGATCACTGATTCATTTATGATGCTAAGGTCTTGGACACGCTGATCAGACCCATCCTTCTTTTTAACCCTATAATGCTTCAATTTTAATTTTGGGAAAAAATTTTCTTTTTGTTGTGGACTTTCATAGTTATAAATATATGTATTAATATATACATTTTTAATGTTATGAAAACATCATGCTTCGCGTTATAGAGTTAAATGGAAATAATGGGCTAGTGCAGGACGAGTCAAAAGTGACCAAAATAGAGTAACTGCCTAAGTCATTTTGAATTTTCTTGGGTTCAATTGGAGTAAAGGCTTGTAAATTACCCGGGGTCCAAATTCCCATGGTGCCTCCTACAACGGGTAGAATGTTCAGGGATGTTTCAGGGCTGGGAGATTAATAACCCCTAAGTCCAGGATACCTTAGGGCAGGGGTCCTGAAACTGTTTACCCAGGGGGCCAGTTCACTATCCCTCAGGCCTTTTGAAGGAAAGACTATAGTTTAAAAAAACAAATATTACGAACAAATTCATGTACACACTGCACATATTGATTTGAAGTTCAAAAAAAAAATAAATGGGGCACATACACCCGGCAGAAAGGATCAACGTCCTCGGCTGTCTGCATGTGGCCCACAGGTTGTAGTTTGAGGACCCCTGCTCTCGGCATTCACCAAGAGGATGCGGTTTCAACCCAAAAGCTTGGAGACTCTACAATTTGTTTAAAAGTGATGGGGCAGAAGGAGTCCCTGATTGACCCACGCAAGACTAGTTTTCCCATCCCCTATTACTAAGAGTTCATAGTTATGGTTAAAGGGAACCAGGATATCCCGATCTGATCCCGTTACTTCAAGTGTGGGCTGACATTGCCACTAAGAAGCCTGCAAATATAAAAGACTTACTCCCTCCCGCAAAGAAAGGGCCCTTGTTTCCAAGGTTTCAGGAAACATGGAAGGACCGGAAAAACAAACGGTCCAAGTTCCCAAAACCACATAGGTGGAGGCCATCCCTCCCCATCACCCTCCCCCACCCCTCCCCTCCCCTCCCCCACCCCTCCCCTCCCCATCACCCTCCCCCCCTCCCCTCCTCTCCCCAACCCCTCCCCTCCCCAACCCCTCCCCTCCCCAACCCCTCCCCTCCCCTCCCCAACCCCTCCCCCCTCCCCTCCCCTCCCCTCCCCTCCTCTCCCCTCCCCTCCCCTCACGATCTCTCTCCCCTAATCGGCTTTATCCCATTTTGCAGGAGAACTCTGAGAGTGGGAGAGCTGGCTTCAATCCCTTTCTTTCAACCCCCGCCCTATAAGGTTTCTAGGGTCCAGAAATAGAAAACTTCTAACAGGCCCTTATTGAGTCACTCCCTCCCCCACCGGCCCCACAACCTCACTCCCACCCCTAACAAGCAGCCCCCCCCACACACTAGAACTGGTATGACTTCCATACTCATCAGCCCACCTGGAATGCTTGCCAACAACTTTTCCAGGTGCTGTTCACAACGGAGGAGGGTAGCCCTTCCAGACAGAGGCCCAGTAAGCAGTCAGTGAACCTGATGGTCAGCGAGCGGGCACTCCCCACTTGAGAGAAACTCTTTTGGCCACTACACCAACAATGTGGGATCTCAATTCCTAGCAAGGCCCAGAGGGCTTTACCAGGTATCACCCATTGCTCTTACATGACCCTCTGCGGAAGAGCTAGGAAACCTATGAATTTATCTAAGGTCAGTGAGAATTTTCAGGTTCCTATAAGAGAATGTCCGCCTGCCTTTCTAGAGTGGCTGATGTAAGCCTACGGGCTTTATACCCCTAACGGCCCGGAGGCACTGAGAACAGGAGGGCAATAAGTATTGCCTTTATTACTCAGTCAGTCTGCCTCAGACATGACAACGAAGTGGGAAGGGTTTGAAAGGAAAATCTTAGCGATTTGGTACAAGTGGCTCATTGAGTGTATAACAACAGAGATGACCCTAGCACGACAGAGACAAAGAAGCTAGCTAAAATAATCATAATTGCCATGAGATACCCCAGAGACTCAGGAAAAGGAGAGCATGGCTCACTCACGGAGAGACTAACCTGTGGGCACCGCCAAGCCATGGGGAAGGACCAATGTGCCTACTGCAGGAAAGAAGGACACTGGAAAAATCAGTGCCTTGAAAACCCCAGGAGAGGTGCACGACCCTCCACTAGAGTGGATGGGCCTCATCTGCACGTAGAAAGACCCAAGCAAGAGACAATAATGCTTGAAGAAGCTCAATGAAGGGGTCAGGGCTCTGTTTCGCTTCGCCGCCAAAAGCCCAGGCTAACTCTCCAAGTAGGAGGCCAGGCAGTAAATTTCTTGGTGGACACAGGGGCCACCTTCTCAGGTTCAGAAAGGAATATGGGCACATTTTCAAGAAGAAAGATGTGAATTACTGTGAGCCCATGATTCCTTCCACAGATAACTCACACCAGAAGGTTTGCATGGAGGGTAGGTGGGTTTCCCAAGACAAAAAGATAACAAATATCTATCAGCCCTTTGGCCCAGTTAGCCACCTGGTTATGATATCACTGGCTTCTGGCTCAGCTGCTGAGCCAGTGAAGCAGTTATAGCAGGAGAAGACTAGGTGGCCGGTGGCCATCAACGGAAGGACCAAATCTCCACAGTGGGCTTCCTGTTTCAATATGGAGCCACGTATGTTACCTGCTGGACACCATCTCTATCCTGAGCTCATAATTGCCATCCCAGGTCTAGAATGCGGCGCGCAGGTACACACTATATGAAACAGTCTCTGATTAACTCCTCTGGATAACTTGCTGACATGGGAGTCTGGATAATCCTGTACATTTACTTTGCAGATTAGAAAACTCACTAAAAAACACACGGGAGTTCACCCAGAGACACACAACTGGTTAACAACAAAGTCATATTCAAACCAGCGTCTGGACCAAGAGCACGGTGCCCTACAGAACTGTGCCCATCGAGCAGTCAATATCTCCTGGACTCTCAAAAGATCTGAGCTGACACCCACCCCCCCCCCCCCACATCCTTGCAGCCCCAAAAGATTGTATTTCACAGGATGGCACCGGATCTGCAGCTCGCGGAGAGGGACATATCTGATCAGAGAACACAGGGCAGAACAAGGGGGAGGAGGGAAGAATGGAGCACACCCTGGCCCAATACACCTTGAGGATGATGTTCCCAGTCAGAGAAGCCAATCCACAGAGAAGACCACATGGGCAGCCCCACGATGAGAAACGTCCCTCAAAGACCCATAGCCTTAGAGGGGACAACACTGGACACACAGTGTGGGAACTGCGCCCGAACTGATCCTGCCACTTCGAGGCATGACACTAAGAGAGTGCAGCGCAAGAGAAAGAAAACGGAGCATCAAAGTCCCCAGGGAATGCCAAAGGTGGACTTTGTGGTCAGGGTTCGGTGCCCCCACAGACTGGACTGGAAAACACTCCTAAAGTTCACCACACAGTCCTTGTACTTTTCTTTCTGGTTAGTGTTGTTTTCTTTTAGTGTCATTGGATTTGGGTTGGGTTTTGTTTTCATTTTTGTTTGTTTTTCTTTTTGCTGCTTGGTTTAGCTCAGTCTTGTTTTGTGCATGTTATTACCTTTACAGGTCTGTCTAATTAAGAGAGGCTGGATGAAGAATCTGGAGGAGTAAACATGTGACCGGCCCTTTCCATTGGGCATGGGAGTGAGGAGGGTGGGGGGAAAGGAAGTGGTGTAAAGAAACCCAGAGACAAGGGTACAACAAGTGATGGAAAACGGTAGTGAGGGGGATGTAGGAGGCCTGGTAGGGCGTGATCAAAGGTAATGTAACCAAGAGGAATTACTGAAACCCAAAGGAAGACTGAGCATGTCAGTGGGCACAAGAGGACAATCAAAGGGTATAGAAGAGTGAGCTGGGAAGCAAGGGTCAGTTATAGACGTCTAAAAAAAGGCATGTACATATGTACATATATTTACAAAGGGGCATGGGGAAATAGATCTATGTCCATATGTTTATAGATTTAGTATTGAGGTAGCAGATGGACATAGGGCCTCCGCTCAAGGAATCCCTCATTGCAAGAACACTGTTTTATAAAATTGGCATTCTAAGATGCTCACCTTTCCTACACAATCACTGACCACAAAGCGGCTGCATAAGCAAATGTGGTGAAGAAATCCGATGGTGTCCAGCTACCTAAAGATATAGCGTGTGGGGTCTTAAAGGCTTGAGGGTAAAGAAACAGCCATCTGGCTCTGAAGCAACAGAGCCCACATGGAGAAAGCATACCAGCCTGTGTGATCACAAAGTTTTAAAGGGATAAGGCAACAGGCATCATGAAAACAATAAATCTTATCATGGAGAATGAGAGGGGACTGCCGGGTATAGACCCAAAACCTATTTGCAGTGCACTGGACATCCCCTTACAGAAGGATCTCAGAGTGGAGATTAAAGAATACAGGGTAAGAGACAACAAAGATGAAACACAACTTTCCTCTAGTTCTTAATGCTTCCTCTTGCCCCACTATCATGATCCCAGTTCTACCATACTAATCTGGCCAAACTAGAGAAGGTATTCTAGTACCGATAGGAATTTCAAACACGGGGAATCCAGAGTGGATGGGCCCTTTACCAGTGTTATGAGTGGAGATACTGGGAGGGTGGAGGAAGGGCAGGATGGAAAGTGGGAACCGATTACAAGGATCTTCATTGACCTCAAAAGAAAGGTGGGTGAAAATATGACAAAAGAATTAGTACATTTCCAAGGATTGATGAGGGATGGGTGGCGGGCATTGAGGGGGCAAAAATGAAGAGCTGAGGCCAGGGGCTTGGGTGGAGAGTGGATATTTTGTGAATAAGGAGGGCAATTAATGTACAGATGTGCTTCAAACAGATGATGTATTTATGGATTGCGGTTAGTGTTGTAGGAGCCACTAATGAAAAGATCATAAAAGAAACAAAAATAATCTGGGCAGAGGGCTCATGCAAGGATGATCTCAGGCTGGATGAGACCAGTCAAAACAGCTACTGGAGTGGCCTCACCCTGTGTCTATTACTGAGTTAGCCATGATGCTTAGGACCCACAGCCCCAGCAGCTGGCCAGAGAGAGAGGTGGATCTCTGAGGCCATTCCACAGGGGGAATGGTCTTCTGTCCTGCAGGGCCCACCCTCCTTTGTAAGCGTGCTGCCTGGGGCAAGGCTTTCATGGAGTCCACACCATGGGAGCTCTACTACTCATGGGGGATTGGCAGGAAGCCTCTGCTCATGTGCATACACCACCACCTAGCTGGAGGATCTCCGTGAACAAAGCCTGAGGCAGACAACAAGCCCACTAACTGATGCTGTAAGAGATACAATCAGCATCCAGAAACCTGCAACTGGGAGTAAGAGGCAGCATACCTTGGTCCCAGCCCCTCCCACTCTAATCTACAAGGAGTGACATTGCAAAGCAGAGGGTTTTCATAAAGCACTTCCAGGACAGTGGAATGAGCAGCCTCGTTTGTGGACATGGATACTCTGTGATCCAGACGTACTACCTCCTCCCTTCCAGTCAGCTGAGACAAAAACCCTTGCAAGCAGAAAGCCATGCATCTGAACAGTATCCACCAGCCACTCTTGTGCAGCCCAGCTGCCTCCAAAGAGCCTTCCTGGGTGTGAGAGAAATCATGCAGAAGCCTGGTCTGCACTCAAGAGAGTTTTATGAGCGTTAGGGAGGCGTGGTGGGCAAGTCTGGCCGACCCCAGTGGCTGAATTGAATTTACATGGCCTAGATTGGTCAATCCAGGTACAGGAACCACCCAGGTGACCTCCCCTTCATGGCCAGAAATCTGGACCTCTGAGCATGCACAGGGTGCCTCTCCTAACTGGGCTCTTATCTTGGCCCTATGGGCATGCATAACGGATGCCCCAGTCCCTAGCATAGCTACCTAACATTTGCCCCCCTGAAGAGATATGGACCCAAATCTTTGGGGTACTGGGCGACGACATCTCTAGCTACTTCCTGCTGGCAAAAGTGGCGAGGTGGGGCTTTGGGTCCATACCCTTCCTACACTGCTGGGAGGGGTTGTCCATTGAGGGCAACTTTATCCAGGATGGATAAGGTTGAGGTGGTCCAGGAGATGGTAGTCGTGGACCTGGCACACTTGGTTCAGAAGCTTTAATCACCCGATAACTTCTGAGAAAAACAAACGGTCTAAAAGGTGAACAGTTTGACTACGACAAGGCTAAGCTTGTGAGGTGGCAGTGGCCTTGAAATTAGGTGAGTGTCACAGGAAACAAAAAAAATCTTAGGATTACCAGACATGTGTGTTTGTTCATTGGAAGTACAGGAAGAGGGATAAAAGCATTCACACTTTCCCCTAGGAGGGCACAGGTTTGGGCACTACTAGGTGCAGTCGGATCACTGATTCATTTATGATGCTAAGGTCTTGGACACGCTGATCAGACCCATCCTTCTTTTTAACCCTATAATGCTTCAATTTTAATTTTGGGAAAAATTTTTCTTTTTGTTGTGGACTTTCATAGTTATAAATATATATATGTATTAATATATACATTTTTAATGTTATGAAAACATCATGCTTCGCGTTATAGAGTTAAATGGAAATAATGGGCTAGTGCAGGACGAGTCAAAAGTGACCAAAATAGAGTAACTGCCTAAGTCATTTTGAATTTTCTTGGGTTCAATTGGAGTAAAGGCTTGTAAATTACCCGGGGTCCAAATTCCCATGGTGCCTCCTACAACGGGTAGAATGTTCAGGGATGTTTCAGGGCTGGGAGATTAATAACCCCTAAGTCCAGGATACCTTAGGGCAGGGGTCCTGAAACTGTTTACCCAGGGGGCCAGTTCACTATCCCTCAGGCCTTTTGAAGGAAAGACTATAGTTTAAAAAAACAAATATTACGAACAAATTCATGTACACACTGCACATATTGATTTGAAGTTCAAAAAAAAAATAAATGGGGCACATACACCCGGCAGAAAGGATCAACGTCCTCGGCTGTCTGCATGTGGCCCACAGGTTGTAGTTTGAGGACCCCTGCTCTCGGCATTCACCAAGAGGATGCGGTTTCAACCCAAAAGCTTGGAGACTCTACAATTTGTTTAAAAGTGATGGGGCAGAAGGAGTCCCTGATTGACCCACGCAAGACTAGTTTTCCCATCCCCTATTACTAAGAGTTCATAGTTATGGTTAAAGGGAACCAGGATATCCCGATCTGATCCCGTTACTTCAAGTGTGGGCTGACATTGCCACTAAGAAGCCTGCAAATATAAAAGACTTACTCCCTCCCGCAAAGAAAGGGCCCTTGTTTCCAAGGTTTCAGGAAACATGGAAGGACCGGAAAAACAAACGGTCCAAGTTCCCAAAACCACATAGGTGGAGGCCATCCCTCCCCATCACCCTCCCCCACCCCTCCCCTCCCCTCACCGACCCCTCCCCTCCACATCACCCTCCCCCCCCTCCCCTCCCCTCCCCAACCCCTCCCCTCCCCAACCCCTCCCCTTCCCAACCCCTCCCCTCCCCAACCCCTCCCCTCCCCTCCCCAACCCCTCCCCCCTCCCCTCCCCTCCCCTCCCCTCCTCTCCCCTCCCCTCCCCTCACGATCTCTCTCCCCTAATCGGCTTTATCCCATTTTGCAGGAGAACTCTGAGAGTGGGAGAGCTGGCTTCAATCCCTTTCTTTCAACCCCCGCCCTATAAGGTTTCTAGGGTCCAGAAATAGAAAACTTCTAACAGGCCCTTATTGAGTCACTCCCTCCCCCACCGGCCCCACAACCTCACTCCCACCCCTAACAAGCAGCCCCCCACACACACTAGTACTGGTATGACTTCCATACTCATCAGCCCACCTGGAATGCTTGCCAACAACTTTTCCAGGTGCTGTTCACAACGGAGGAGGGTAGCCCTTCCAGACAGAGGCCCAGTAAGCAGTCAGTGAACCTGATGGTCAGCGAGCGGGCACTCCCCACTTGAGAGAAACTCTTTTGGCCACTACACCAACAATGTGGGATCTCAATTCCTAGCAAGGCCCAGAGGGCTTTACCAGGTATCACCCATTGCTCTTACATGACCCTCTGCGGAAGAGCTAGGAAACCTATGAATTTATCTAAGGTCAGTGAGAATTTTCAGGTTCCTATAAGAGAATGTCCGCCTGCCTTTCTAGAGTGGCTGATGTAAGCCTACGGGCTTTATACCCCTAACGGCCCGGAGGCACTGAGAACAGGAGGGCAATAAGTATTGCCTTTATTACTCAGTCAGTCTGCCTCAGACATGACAACGAAGTGGGAAGGGTTTGAAAGGAAAATCTTAGCGATTTGGTACAAGTGGCTCATTGAGTGTATAACAACAGAGATGACCCTAGCACGACAGAGACAAAGATGCTAGCTAAAATAATCGTAATTGCCATGAGATACCCCAGAGACTCAGGAAAAGGAGAGCATGGCTCACTCACGGAGAGACTAACCTGTGGGCACCGCCAAGCCATGGGGAAGGACCAATGTGCCTACTGCAGGAAAGAAGGACACTGGAAAAATCAGTGCCTTGAAAACCCCAGGAGAGGTGCACGACCCTCCACTAGAGTGGATGGGCCTCATCTGCACGTAGAAAGACCCAAGCAAGAGACAATAATGCTTGAAGAAGCTCAATGAAGGGGTCAGGGCTCTGTTTCGCTTCGCCGCCAAAAGCCCAGGCTAACTCTCCAAGTAGGAGGCCAGGCAGTAAATTTCTTGGTGGACACAGGGGCCACCTTCTCAGGTTCAGAAAGGAATATGGGCACATTTTCAAGAAGAAAGATGTGAATTACTGTGAGCCCATGATTCCTTCCACAGATAACTCACACCAGAAGGTTTGCATGGAGGGTAGGTGGGTTTCCCAAGACAAAAAGATAACAAATATCTATCAGCCCTTTGGCCCAGTTAGCCACCTGGTTATGATATCACTGGCTTCTGGCTCAGCTGCTGAGCCAGTGAAGCAGTTATAGCAGGAGAAGACTAGGTGGCCGGTGGCCATCAACGGAAGGACCAAATCTCCACAGTGGGCTTCCTGTTTCAATATGGAGCCACGTATGTTACCTGCTGGACACCATCTCTATCCTGAGCTCATAATTGCCATCCCAGGTCTAGAATGCGGCGCGCAGGTACACACTATATGAAACAGTCTCTGATTAACTCCTCTGGATAACTTGCTGACATGGGAGTCTGGATAATCCTGTACATTTACTTTGCAGATTAGAAAACTCACTAAAAAACACACGGGAGTTCACCCAGAGACACACAACTGGTTAACAACAAAGTCATATTCAAACCAGCGTCTGGACCAAGAGCACGGTGCCCCACAGAACTGTGCCCATCGAGCAGTCAATATCTCCTGGACTCTCAAAAGATCTGAGCTGACACCCACCCCCCCCACACATCCTTGCAGCCCCAAAAGATTGTATTTCACAGGATGGCACCGGATCTGCAGCTCGCGGAGAGGGACATATCTGATCAGAGAACACAGGGCAGAACAAGGGGGAGGAGGGAAGAATGGAGCACACCCTGGCCCAATACACCTTGAGGATGATGTTCCCAGTCAGAGAAGCCAATCCACAGAGAAGACCACATGGGCAGCCCCACGATGAGAAACGTCCCTCAAAGACCCATAGCCTTAGAGGGGACAACACTGGACACACAGTGTGGGAACTGCGCCCGAACTGATCCTGCCACTTCGAGGCATGACACTAAGAGAGTGCAGCGCAAGAGAAAGAAAACGGAGCATCAAAGTCCCCAGGGAATGCCAAAGGTGGACTTTGTGGTCAGGGTTCGGTGCCCCCACAGACTGGACTGGAAAACACTCCTAAAGTTCACCACACAGTCCTTGTACTTTTCTTTCTGGTTAGTGTTGTTTTCTTTTAGTGTCATTGGATTTGGGTTGGGTTTTGTTTTCATTTTTGTTTGTTTTTCTTTTTGCTGCTTGGTTTAGCTCAGTCTTGTTTTGTGCATGTTATTACCTTTACAGGTCTGTCTAATTAAGAGAGGCTGGATGAAGAATCTGGAGGAGTAAACATGTGACCGGCCCTTTCCATTGGGCATGGGAGTGAGGAGGGTGGGGGGAAAGGAAGTGGTGTAAAGAAACCCAGAGACAAGGGTACAACAAGTGATGGAAAACGGTAGTGAGGGGGATGTAGGAGGCCTGGTAGGGCGTGATCAAAGGTAATGTAACCAAGAGGAATTACTGAAACCCAAAGGAAGACTGAGCATGTCAGTGGGCACAAGAGGAAAATCAAAGGGTATAGAAGAGTGAGCTGGGAAGCAAGGGCCAGTTATAGACGTCTAAAAAAAGGCATGTACATATGTACATATATTTACAAAGGGGCATGGGGAAATAGATCTATGTCCATATGTTTATAGATTTAGTATTGAGGTAGCAGATGGACATAGGGCCTCCGCTCAAGGAATCCCTCATTGCAAGAACACTGTTTTATAAAATTGGCATTCTAAGATGCTCACCTTTCCTACACAATCACTGACCACAAAGCGGCTGCATAAGCAAATGTGGTGAAGAAATCCGATGGTGTCCAGCTACCTAAAGATATAGCGTGTGGGGTCTTAAAGGCTTGAGGGTAAAGAAACAGCCATCTGGCTCTGAAGCAACAGAGCCCACATGGAGAAAGCATACCAGCCTGTGTGATCACAAAGTTTTAAAGGGATAAGGCAACCGGCATCATGAGAACAAAAAAATCTTATCATGGAGAATGAGAGGGGACTGCCGGGTATAGACCCAAAACCTATTTGCAGTGCACTGGACATCCCCTTACAGAAGGAACTCAGAGTGGAGATTAAAGAATACAGGGTATAAGTCAGCAAAGATGAAACACAACTTTCCTCTAGTTCTTAATGCTTCCTCTTGCCCCACTATCATGATCCCAGTTCTACCATACTAATCTGGCCAAACTAGAGAAGGTATTCTAGTACCGATAGGAATTTCAAACACGGGGAATCCAGAGTGGATGGGCCCTTTACCAGTGTTATGAGTGGAGATACTGGGAGGGTGGAGGAAGGGCAGGATGGAAAGTGGGAACCGATTACAAGGATCTTCATTGACCTCAAAAGAAAGGTGGGTGAAGATATGACAAAAGAATTAGTACATTTCCTAGGATTGATGAGGGATGGGTGGCGGGCATTGAGGGGGGAAAAATGAGGAGCTGAGGCCAGGGGCTTGGGTGGAGAGTGGATATTTTGTGAATAAGGAGGGCAATTAATGTACAGATGTGCTTCAAACAGATGATGTATTTATGGATTGCGGTTAGTGTTGTAGGAGCCACTAATGAAAAGATCATAAAAGAAACAAAAATAATCTGGGCAGAGGGCTCATGCAAGGATGATCTCAGGCTGGATGAGACCAGTCAAAACAGCTACTGGAGTGGCCTCACCCTGTGTCTATTACTGAGTCAGCCATGATGCTTAGGACCCACAGCCCCAGCAGCTGGCCAGAGAGGGAGGTGGATCTCTGAGGCCATTCCACAGGGGGAATGGTCTTCTGTCCTGCAGGGCCCACCCTCCTTTGTAAGCGTGCTTCCTGGGGCAAGGCTTTCATGGAGTCCACACCATGGGAGCTCTACTACTCATGGGGGATTGGCAGGAAGCCTCTGCTCATGTGCATACACCACCACTTAGCTGGAGGATCTCCGTGAACAAAGCCTGAGGCAGACAACAAGCCCACTAACTGATGCTGTAAGAGATACAATCAGCATCCAGAAACCTGCAACTGGGAGCAAGAGGCAGCATACCTTGGTCCCAGCCCCTCCCACTCTAATCTACAAGGAGTGACATTGCAAAGCAGAGGGTTTTCATAAAGCACTTCCAGGACAGTGGAATGAGCAGCCTCGTTTGTGGACATGGATACTCTGTGATCCAGACGTACTACCTCCTCCCTTCCAGTCAGCTGAGACAAAAACCCTTGCAAGCAGAAAGCCATGCATCTGAACAGTATCCACCAGCCACTCTTGTGCAGCCCAGCTGCCTCCAAAGAGCCTTCCTGAGTGTGAGAGAAATCATGCAGAAGCCTGGTCTGCACTCAAGAGAGTTTTATGAGCGTTAGGGAGGCGTGGTGGGCAAGTCTGGCCGACCCCAGTGGCTGAATTGAATTTACATGGCCTAGATTGGTCAATCCAGGTACAGGAACCACCCAGGTGACCTCCCCTTCATGGCCAGAAATCTGGACCTCTGAGCATGCACAGGGTGCCTCTCCTAACTGGGCTCTTATCTTGGCCCTATGGGCATGCATAACGGATGCCCCAGTCCCTAGCATAGCTACCTAACATTTGCCCCCCTGAAGAGATATGGACCCAAATCTTTGGGGTACTGGGCGACGACATCTCTAGCTACTTCCTGCTGGCAAAAGTGGCGAGGTGGGGCTTTGGGTCCATACCCTTCCTACACTGCTGGGAGGGGTTGTCCATTGAGGGCAACTTTATCCAGGATGGATAAGGTTGAGGTGGTCCAGGAGATGGTAGTCGTGGACCTGGCACACTTGGTTCAGAAGCTTTAATCACCCGATAACTTCTGAGAAAAACAAACGGTCTAAAAGGTGAACAGTTTGACTACGACAAGGCTAAGCTTCTGAGGTGGCAGTGGCCTTGAAATTAGGTGAGTGTCACAGGAAACAAAAAAAATCTTAGGATTACCAGACATGTGTGTTTGTTCATTGGAAGTACAGGAAGAGGGATAAAAGCATTCACACTTTCCCCTAGGAGGGCACAGGTTTGGGCACTACTAGGTGCAGTCGGATCACTGATTCATTTATGATGCTAAGGTCTTGGACACGCTGATCAGACCCATCCTTCTTTTTAACCCTATAACGCTTCAATTTTAATTTTGGGAAAAAATTTTCTTTTTGTTGTGAACTTTCATAGTTATAAATATATATATGTATTAATATATACATTTTTAATGTTATGAAAACATCATGCTTCGCGTTATAGAGTTAAATGGAAATAATGGGCTAGTGCAGGACGAGTCAAAAGTGACCAAAATAGAGTAACTGCCTAAGTCATTTTGAATTTTCTTGGGTTCAATTGGAGTAAAGGCTTGTAAATTACCCGGGGTCCAAATTCCCATGGTGCCTCCTACAACGGGTAGAATGTTCAGGGATGTTTCAGGGCTGGGAGATTAATAACCCCTAAGTCCAGGATACCTTAGGGCAGGGGTCCTGAAACTGTTTACCCAGGGGGCCAGTTCACTATCCCTCAGGCCTTTTGAAGGAAAGACTATAGTTTAAAAAAACAAATATTACGAACAAATTCATGTGCACACTGCACATATTGATTTGAAGTTCAAAAAAAAATAAATGGGGCACATACACCCGGCAGAAAGGATCAACGTCCTCGGCTGTCTGCATGTGGCCCACAGGTTGTAGTTTGATGACCCCTGCTCTCAGCATTCACCAAGAGGATGTGGTTTCAACCCAAAAGCTTGGAGACTCTACAATTTGTTTAAAAGTGATGGGGCAGAAGGAGTCCCTGATTGACCCACGCAAGACTAGTTTTCCCATCCCCTATTACTAAGAGTTCATAGTTATGGTTAAAGGGAACCAGGATATCCCGATCTGATCCCGTTACTTCAAGTGTGGGCTGACATTGCCACTAAGAAGCCTGCAAATATAAAAGACTTACTCCCTCCCGCAAAGAAAGGGCCCTTGTTTCCAAGGTTTCAGGAAACATGGAAGGACCGGAAAAACAAACGCTCCAAGTTCCCAAAACCACATAGGTGGAGGCCATCCCTCCCCATCACCCTCCCCCACCCCTCCCGCACCCCTCCCCCACCCCTCCCCCATCCCTCCCCAACCCCTCCCCTCCCCAACCCCTCCCCTCCCCTCCCCTCACGATCTCTCTCCCCTAATCGGCTTTATCCCATTTTGCAGGAGAACTCTGAGAGTGGGAGAGCTGGCTTCAAACCCTTTCTTTCAACCCCCGCCCTATAAGGTTTCTAGGGTCCAGAAATAGAAAACTTCTAACAGGCCCTTATTGAGTCACTCCCTCCCCCACCGGCCCCACAACCTCACTCCCACCCCTAACAAGCAGCCCCCCACACACACTAGTACTGGTATGACTTCCATACTCATCAGCCCACCTGGAATGCTTGCCAACAACTTTTCCAGGTGCTGTTCACAACGGAGGAGGGTAGCCCTTCCAGACAGAGGCCCAGTAAGCAGTCAGTGAACCTGATGGTCAGCGAGCGGGCACTCCCCACTTGAGAGAAACTCTTTTGGCCACTACACCAACAATGTGGGATCTCAATTCCTAGCAAGGCCCAGAGGGCTTTACCAGGTATCACCCATTGCTCTTACATGACCCTCTGCGGAAGAGCTAGGAAACCTATGAATTTATCTAAGGTCAGTGAGAATTTTCAGGCTAAGAGAATGTCTGCCTTCCTTTCTAGAGTGGCTGATGGAAGCCTACAGGCTTTATACCCCTAACAGCCCGGAGGCCCCGAGAACAGGAGGGCAATAAATATTGCCTTTATGACTCAGTCAGTCTGCCTCAGACATGAAAAAGAAGTGGGGTTTCAAGGGAAAAATCTTAGTGATTTGATACAAGTGGTTCATTGAGTATATAACAACCGAGATGACCCTAGCACGACAGAGACAAAGAAACTAGCTAAAATACTAGGAATTGCCATGAGAGACCCCAGAGACTCAGGAAAAGGAGAGCATGGCCCACTCACGGAGAGACTAACCTCTGGGCACCTCCAAGCCATGGGGAAGGATCAATGTGCCTACTGCAGGAAAGAAGGACACTGGAAAAATCAGTGCCTTGAAAACCCCTGGAGAGGTCCACGACCCTCCACAAGAGTGGACGGGCCTCATCTGCAACAAGAAAGACTCAAGCAAGAGACAATAAGGCTTGAAGAGCTGAATGAAGGGGTCAGGGCTCTGTTTCACTTCGCCGCCAAAACCCAGGCTAACACTCCATGTAGGAGGCCAGGAAGTAAATTTCTTGGTGGACATAGGAGCCACCTTCTCAGGTTCAGAAAGGAATACGGGCACATTTTCAAAAAGAAAGATGTGTATTACTGTGAGCCTATGATTCCTTCCACAGATAACTCACACCAGAAGGTTTGCATGGAGGTTAGGTGGGCTTCCCAAGACAACAAGATAACAAATATCTATCTGCCCTTTCTCCCAGTTAGCCACCTGGTTATGATGGCACTGGCTCCTGGCTCAGCTGCTGAGCCAGTGAAGCAGTTATAGCAGGAGAAGACTAGGTGGCCGGTGGCCATCAACGGAAGGACCAAATCTCCACAGTGGGCTTCCTGTTTCAATATGGAGCCACGTCTGTCACCTACTGGACACCATCTCTATTCTGAGCTCATAATTGCCACCCCAGGTCTTGAATGCAGCGCGCAGATACACACTATATGAAACAGTCTCTGATTAACCCTTCTCAATAACTTGCTGATATGGGCTTCTGGATAATCCAGTACATTTACTTTCCAGATGAGAAAACTCCCTCAAAACACACAGGAGTTGACCCAGAGACACACAACTGGTTAACAACAAAGTCATATTCACAACCAGCTTCTGGACCAAGAGCACGGTGCCTCACAGAACTGTGCCCATCGAGAAGTCAATATCTCCTGGACTCTCAAAAGATCTGAGCTGATGCCCCCCCTCCCACCTCCTTGCAGCCCCCAAAGATTGTATTTCACAGGATGGCACCGGAGCTGCAGCTCGCAGAGAGGGACATATCTGATCAGAGAACACAGAGCAGAACAAGGCGGAGGAGGGGAGAATGGAGCACATCCTGGCCCACTACACCTTGAGGATGATGTTCCCAATCAGAGAAGCCAGTCCACAGAAAAGACCACATGGGCAGCCCCACGATGAGAAACGTCCCTCAAAGACCCATTGCCCTAGAGGGGACAACACTGGAGACACAGTGTGGGAACTGCGCCCGAACTGATCTTGCTACATCGAGGCATGACACTAAGGGAGTGCAGCGGAAGAGCTAGAAAACGGAGCATCAAAGTTCCCGGGGAATGCCAAAGGTGGACTTTGTGGTCAGGGCTCGGTGCCCCAACAGACTGGACTGGAAAACACTCCTAAAGTTCACCACACAGTCCTTGTAGTAACTATGAGCTTTTCTTTCTTGGTTAGTTTTGTTTTCTTTTAGTGTCATTGGATTTTTGTTGTCTTGGTTTTTTTGCGTTGCTTGTCTTGGTTTTGTGCATGTTATTACCTTTTCTGGTCTGTCTAAATTAGATAGGCTGGATGTCCAATCTGGAGGACAAAACCCAGGACCAACACTTCTGGGGGGTGGGGCATGGGAAAGAGGGAGGTGGGCATAAAGGAAGCGGTGTTAAGAAACCCAGAAACAAGAGAACAGGAAGTCATGCATATCCGTGGTGAGGTAGATGTAGGAGGCCTGGTAGGGTGGGATCAAGGGTAATGGAACCAAGAAGAATTACTGAAACCCAAAGGAAGACTGAGCATGGCAGTGGGCACAAGAGGAAAATGAAAGGGAAATAGAAGAGCAAGCGAGGAAGCACGGGCCTGTTATAGAGGTCTTTAAAAAAGTATGTCCATATGTAAATATATTCATATATGAGCATGGGGAAATAGACCTACGTCCATATATTTATAGGTTTCGTATTAAGGTAGCAGATGGACTCTGGGCCTCCACTCAAGTACTCCCTCATTGCAAGAATACTTTGTTCTATTAAATTGGCATTCTATGGTGCTCACCTTCCCCACAGGTACACTGAAGACAAAGCTGATGGTGCCCAGCTGTCAAAAGATATAGCGTCTGAGGTCTTAAAAGCTTGAATGTAAACAAGCGGCCACCTAGCTCAGAAGCAACAAAGCCCACATGGAATAATCACACCAGCCTATGAGATCACGAGGTTTCGAAGGGATCAGGTGTCAGGCATCGTCAGAACAAAAACATCTTATTGGGAATGAGAAGAGTGCTTGGTAGAGACCCAAAGCCCATTTCCAGACCACTGGACAATACCTTACAGAAGGGTCTCAGAGAGGAGATGAGCCAAGACTAGGTACGAGATAGCAACGATGAAACACAACTTTCCTCTCGTTGCTAAATGCTTTCTCTCCCCCCATTATCATGACCCCAATTCTACCTTACAAATCTGGCTAGACCAGAGAATGTACACTGGTACAGATAGCAACTGGAAACACAGGGAATCCAGGGTGGATGAGTCCTTTAGGACCAGTATTATGAGTGAAGACACTGAGAGGGTAAGAGGGAGGGCAGTTTGGAAACGGGGAACTGATTACAAGGATGTACATTTTACTTCAACAGAAAAGTGGGTGAAGGGGGATATCAGACAGTGCAAGATATGACAAAAATTAGTAAATTACCAAGGATTGATGAGCGAGGGGTAGCGCACATGGGGGGTGGGGATGGGAATGAGGAGCTGAGGCCATGGGCTTGGGTGGAGAGTGGATATTTTGAGAATGAGGGAAATGAATGTACAAATGTGCTTTACACAACTGATGTATGCATAGAATGTGTTTAGTGTTGTATGAGCCCCTAATAAAACGTTAAAAAAAAAGATCTGGGCAGAGGACTCATTCAAGGATTATCTCAGGCTGGATTAGACCCTTCTAAGTAGAAAGTCCTGCATCTGAACAGTATCCACCAGCCATTCATGTCCAGTTATGCTGCCTCCAAAGAGCCTTCCTGGGTTTGTCAGATCTCTCTGAGGACAGACAGACCTTGGTCCTCTGCTCTGCGTGAGAAAGAATGCATGTAGAAGCCTGATTGTCATCCAAGTGGGTTTTATGAGCATTAGGGAGGCATGGTGGGCAACCCTGGTCAACCCCAGCAGCTGATTTTAATTTACTTGGCTTTGGTGGGTCAATCAAGTTGCAGCACTCACCCAGGTGTACCTCCTCTTCCTGGCCGGAAACCTGAACCTCTGAGCACGCACAGTGTGCCACTCCTTCTTGGGCTGCTACCTTGGCCCTCTGGGCATGCATAATGGACACCCCAGTCCCTAGGATAGCTACCTAACATTTGCCCCCTGAAGAGGTATGGACCCAAATCTTTGGGGTACTGGGCGACGACATCTCTAAGTACTTCCTGCTGCAAAAGGGGCAATGGGGCTCAGAAGGGATTGTCCACTCAGGTCCCAGGATGGATAAAGTTGAGGTTGTTCAGGAAATCGTGGTCCTGCAGCTGGCACACTTGGTTTGGAGGCCTTGGTAACCTGAGAACTTCTGGAAAAACAAACAAAAAGACAAAAGGTTGAAGAGTTTAAGTGAGACAAGTCTAAGATTCGGAGGAGGTCGTTCCCTTCAAGTTAGGTGAGTGTCACAAGAAATAAATATACTTAGGATTATCAGGCATGTGTTTGTTCACTCTAAGTACAGGAACGGGGATTAAAGCATTCACAATTTCCCTAGGAGGGCACAGGGTTTGGGCACTACTAGGTGCAGTGGGATCACTGCTTCATTTATGATCCTAAGGTCTTACACCTGCTGATAAGACCCATCCTTTTTAACCCTATAATGGCTCAATTTTCAATTTGGGGGAAATGTTTTTGTTTTTATTCTTTATTTTCAAAGTTATCTACCTATTTATCTGTCTGTTTATCTATCTATCTATTAATATATACATTTCTTTATATGTTATGGAAATATGCTCAGCGTTATAGAGTTAAATGGTAATATTGGGGTACTACAGGGGGAGTCAACCGTAATCAAAAGTAGAGTAACTGCCTAAGTCATTTTTAATTTTCTTGGCTTCAATTTGAATAAAAGGCTGGTAAATTACCCAGGGACCAAATTTCCCTGGTGCCTCTACTATGGGTAGAATGATCAGGGGTGTGTCAGGGCTGCGAGAATAGTAACCCCTAAGTCCAGGATCCCTTAGGGCAGGGGTCCTCAAACTGTTTACCTAGGGGGCCAGTTCTGTCCCTCAGATCATTGGAGGGTCAGACTATAGTTTTTTAAAAACCTATGAACAAGTTCCTATGCACACTGCACGAGTCGGCTGCTAAGCAGGACAGGCAGAGGCAGCAAAAACACCCTGAGGGTGGAATAAATATCGTCAGGCCACATGTGTCCCACGGGCCACAGTTTGAGGACGCCTGCCTTAGGGGTTCCTGTGTGCACTGGGGATGAAGGTCTCTACTGCTCCTCAAAAGGAGAAATGCTCTAACTTCTGGCATCTCCGCCCATTTCCCATCACTCTACAGAACTGTTCCAGGTGAATCAGGGTTGGAAGGAAAAGTGTGCCATTCTCTGGCCACCATTCTCCTTTCTCAAATAAAGTTGCATAGTGTATCAGCTTTTGTTTGTCTAGCCTCTGTGTCAACTCTATCCCAATTGGACAGGATTCATGCAAGGGGGCAATTCCTGAGTATGAAGCTGCTAAGTCCCATCTGGAAAGCACAAAACAAGGCTATTTAGAGCTTGCTGCCTCAAGGTCAATAACCCCGCTTCAGAGCAGACCCCTGGTGTGCTATTAAACTGATGCCTCTGACAGGTGCCCCCACCATAGACAAAGGGTCAAAGAGCAGTCGCTGTGGGTGACTTTAGGTCCAACCATTTTCTAGACAATAAGCTAGGAGGACCACTGCTTGGGATGGCCCCACAGCCTTCTAAGATGCCTGCTGGCAGGAGCAGACTCTCAAATCTCTGAAGGGAAGGGGCATCTGGCAGCTCAGGGAACCTTTAGGAAAATAGGAATTTCTGGCTGGAACATCATGGCAGCTGAGCTATATTAAGAGCTGTCCCCAAAAGTGCATGAAGAAACACCACTGAAAGCCTAAAAGTAAGGGTTACCCAGGCTAGGCTTCCGAACGCCTTTGTCTTAAGACTGAGCAACGGAAAACCAGCCAGTAACAAGGAACAAACCTACACTGGTAGAACACTAACCCTAGAACACCTGAAGTTTTCAATGCAGGAAATAATATTTTTTTGTTTTTATTCTTTACTTTCATTGTTATCAATATATATGACAACCAAAGTATATTTTAAAAGTATAAATTTTCAAAAATATAACCAAATTGTCATATTTATAATATATAATTTTGGTACCAGATACATTTTAATTAAATGTTACAAAAAAGTCCTGCTCAGTGTTATAGGGCTCAAGCAGCTTGTTTTAAAAACCAGGAGAAAGGCAAAGGGAACGGAGGGGAAAAGGGAAACATTTGGCTGCCGGGACAAGGCAGGGCTATCTCCCAGGCCTAAATCAACCAGCTCCCGAGGCAGTGCCCTTCCACGTGTTTGGACTGGTGGGCACCATTTTGGCCAGGGTCATAGGCCCTGTTTCCCCATGGCGGCTATGTAGGTTCTCTGGTAAAACCATAAAGAGCCTTGATAATGGTGAAGCCATTCTGAACTGACAGAAGCCACCATGAAAGGTAAATAAAGTAGCTATGAACTGTCAATGAACTAGCTGATATTGGGGTGGTAGGTCGTGCAGACGTAGCCCAAGGGAATGTCCCAAAGGAAATGGATGTTCAGAAGGCTTTTGAGAACAAGAGCAGTTTTTGTTCAACTAAGAATGGCTAACCGCAACACCCCACTTCTCTACTCTGCCTGCTTGCACACCTGCACATTGCACAAGTATAAAAACCTTTGGAAAATTCAACTGGGGGCTGCTCAGTCTCCTCTCAAGAGGGCTGACAGACCCTGTGCAGAAAATAAAACTTTTTCTGTTGAACTTGCCGGTGGTCGGAGATGCTTTCTTTCTGGGAATGGACAGTAGCTACAACATTTCGAGGTGCACCGAGATCCGAGTGCCACTGTCGGAGCCTGCTTAGAAAGGGGAACCAGGACATCCTGATCTGATCCCTTAAATTCATGTGTGGATTGACATTGCCACTAAGAAGCCAACATATATAAAAGACTTCCTCCCCCAACATAAAGAGTTCTTGTTTCCAAGATTTCAGTAAACATCGCAGGACCGGAAAAACAACCTGTCCAAGTTCCTAAAACCACCAAGGTGGAGGCTGTCCCTGTCCCTCCCCCTCCCTTCCCCCTTTCCCTCCCTGTCTGATTTATCCCATTTTGCAAGAGGACTCTGGGAGCAGGAGAGCTGGCTTCCGACCCTTGGTGCCGCTGCCACCCTATCAGGTTCCCAAGGGGCCGGAGAGAGGAATACTCACAGCCTCTTTTTGAGCCCCCCCCACCCCACAACAAATACACTAGGGCAGGCATGTCTTAACAACCCCCAGAGAAAGATCACTCAGCAGCAGCCATTCTCCCCTTAAGGCAAGCAGCCCCCAAACCTGGGAAGACTCCCGAATCCCTTTTTCAGTATATGTTCCCTTTTGTTCCAGGGATTTGTATAATTGGAACCAACAAAACCCCTTTTTTCTGACAAACCATTAGGTCTGATTTCTTTGCTAGATATGGTTTTCCATACGCATCAGCCCACCTGAGGTGATTTCCTGCAACTTCTCCAGGTGCTGTTCATATCAGAGGAATGGGACCCCTTCCAGAGAGGCCCAGAAGGCAGTCAATGGACCTAATGGTCAGCCAGCGGGCACTCCCCACTTGAGAGAAATTTTTTTCCCCACTGCACAACCAATGTGGGATCCAAACTCCTAGCAAGGCCCAGAGGGCTTAAGCAGATATCACCAGTTGCTCTTGCAGGGCCTCCGCTTAACCTCTAGGAAGCCTATAAATTTATCTAAGGTCAGTGAGAATTCTCAGGCTCCTACAAGAGAATGTCCGCCTGCCTTTTTAGAGTGGCTGATGGACGCCTACGGGCTTTATACCCCTATTGACCTGAAAGCCCCCTGAGAACAGGAGGGAAGTAAGTATTGCCTGTATTATTCAGTCAGTCTGCCTCAGACATGAAAAAGAAGTGGGAAGGGTTTGAAGGGAAAAATCCTAGTGATTTGGTAGAAGTGGCTCATTGAGTGTATAACAACAGAGACAAAGAAACTAGCTAAAATACTAGTAATTGCCATGAGAGACCCCAGAGGCTCAGGAAATGGAGAGCATGGCCCACTCACGGAGAGACTAACCTGTGGGCACCACCAAGCCCCGAAGAAGGATCAATGTGCCTACTGCAGGAAAGAAGGACATTGGAAACATCAGTCCCTTGAAAACGCCAGGAGAGGTGCACGACCCTCCACTAGAGAGGACGGGCCTCATTCACACCTAGAAAGACCCAAGCGAGAGACAATAATGCTTGAAGAAGCTGAATGAAGGTGTCAGGGCTGTTTCACTTGGCCTCCAGGATCCCACGCTAACACTCCAAAAAGGGGGCCAGCCAGTAAATTTCTTGGTGGACACAGGGGCCACCTTCTTGGTTTTGGAAAAGACTACAGGTGCATTGTCAAAAGGAAAGATTTTAATTACAGGTGCCACATGGCAGACCCAAGCATACCCATGGACAACAGCCAGAATAACAGATTTAGCACAAGAGACAGTTCCACACTCCTTCCTGGTAATGCCTCAGGGCCCCTTTCCCCTAATTGGTCGGGATTTATTCGATAAATGGTGGCCATGATTACTTTCTCATCTGCTGCAACCACCTTAACCCTTGAACTTGAAAAGGCAAAGGTTTTGCTCACCGCTCCACTGCCAGAGGGATATGTGTTTTATCAAAGAGCAGAAGAAACCTCCTCAAAGGAACTTCTTGATAAATGGCTAAAAGATATTCCTTTTGTTTGGGCAGAGAACAACCTGCCAGACCTTGCTGAACATCAGGTGCCTGCGGTCGTACAACTTCTGAGCTCAGCCACACTGGTGAGTGTCAAGCAAAACCCTACTCCCTGGAAAGCACAGGTGGGTATTGCTGTTCACATATGCAGACTAAAGAGGACAGGCATTTTGGTGCCCTGCAAGTCCACATGGAACGCTCCCCTGCTGCCCATGCCGAAACCGGGAACTGAGGACTTCCAAATGGTGCAGGATCTCGGAGAGGTAAATGCGAGGGTAGAAACTGTCCACTCCACGGTACCAAACTCCGAGACCCTCCTGAGTACTATCCCATCAAACTGAATTTGTTATACTGTTTTGGACTTAAAGGATGCTTTGTTCTCCATACCCTTGTCCTCTGTACGTCAACCCAATGAAGACTTACAGGAATACAAGGAGGAACACCCCCAAACCCCCTTGCTCCAGTATGCAGATGACCTCCTCCTGGCCTCCGAAACCCTGGAGGAATGCCCAAGTGCTACCGAGGACCTGTTAATAGTCCTTGGCCAATTGGGGTCCAGGGAATCTGAAAGAGAGGCTTAACTGTGTGTCAATAAAGCTGTATACCTAGGCTACCAACTGGAGGAGGGAAAACAGACCTTGTCCCCCAGCCGCACTGAGGTGATCCTCAAAATCCCAGTCCCTGAGACTAAGAGGCAGGTGTGAGAGTTTCTAGGATTTGTGGGGTACTGTCCATTGTGGAATTTGGGATTTGATGGATTAGCCAAACTCCTATATGCAAGTACTGGGGAAAGGAAAAAACTTCAATGGACTGAAGTAGAACAGCAAGCCTTTGAATCCTTAAAAACGTCGTTCATATGGGCACCCTCTCTTCCCCTTCCAGACATAGAAAATCCCTTCCAATTGTCTATCAGGCCAGGGGCACAGCAAAAGGAATGCTAACTCAGAACTTGCAGCCATGAAAGAGACCTGTGGCCGATCTTTCAATCACACTAGACTCTGCAACTGCAGGATGGCCGAGCTGCATGCGAGCTGAGGCTGCCATGGCCATCCTAGTTATAGAAGCTAGGAAGCTTACACTGGGGCAGGATATTGCTGGGGTAGGGGGACCTATGGTTGAGCCCCTCCTAACAAGTCCCCTGGACCGGTGGATCTCGAATGCCAGGATTATACCACAAATCCCCAAGGTAATGGCCATGACCATGCCATCCCCAGTGTTACTGCCACAACCTACATACTCGGAAAATGATCTAAAGGTAAGCCAAGAGCTGGGCTGCCAAAGAAACTCGGAGCATCCAGGTGGCTGCTGCATCCTGATGGAAGAAGATTCATGCCAGAAGCTCTGGGAGAGATCTGATTCAAGGACTACATGAAGGTATGCACTCAGGATCCTCTAAATGGTCTCAGTTGCTCCTCAGGTACTTTTACATACCCAGGCTTGGACACTGGGTGGCAGATGACACCACTGTTGCTTGCACTGTGCTCGCTCGGGGAAACATCCCTACAAAAGAAAAGGAGCAACCCCAACCACAAGCTCGAGGTAGTACTCCTGGAGAATTCTGGGAGGTGGACTTTATGGATATCAAACTTAGAAAGTATGGCTACGGGTATTTGCTGGTGCTAGTGGACACCTATTCTGGATGGGTGGGAGACTTCCCAACGAAGAAGGACACTGCTGCCACTGGGTGTAAATTATTAGTAACTAAAATTGTCCCTAGATTTGGCTTCCCACCACCTTGGGGTCCAACAATGGCCCAGTATTCATTGCTCAAATTACTAAAGTATTAGCAATGCTTCTAAATATTAACTGGAAGCTCTACTGGGCTTATAGGCCCCAAAGTTCAAGGCAAGTAGAAAGAATAAACAGAACCCTAAAGGAATTGTTAGTTAAGTTGCATTTAGAAACTGGCGAGAACTGGATTGATCCTTTCTTTACCTTTTGCCCTACTTCGAGTCCGATGCACTCCCTATGTGAAAAGCACGACCCCGTTTCAATTTAAGTTTGGCAGACCTTCCCCAATCCTCCCAAGACTGAAGGAAGTAGAAGTAATGGAAGTCACTACTTGTTCCTTCATGAAGTGCCTGCAGGCTGTCCAGCAGGTGAGACAAATCATCTGCTCCGACACCTTCATTTTGGGCCCAACCAAGGGAAAAGTGAAGAGGCAGCCCACAACTTGCAACCTGGAGACTGAACGTGGGTAAAGAAGCACTGACCCGAGACCTTAGAACCTAGGGGGAGTGGCCCATACTAGGTGATACTTATAACACCAACTGCTATTAAAGTAGTGGGGAAGGGGCCGTGGATTCATCAGTCACAAGTCAAAAAAAGCCCTCCCTGAGCATATCCTGAAAAGATGAACACTCAGAAAGACAGAAAAACCCTCAAAATTAAGGCTTTACAGAACTTAATTGTTTTTGTCTGAGCATTGCTGTCAGCACCCGCCATTTCGCCCAACCACAAACACATCTGTGGACTGCTACTCGAACCTCCAACAGTGAATATGTAACTTCTTACACTGGGTCTGACCCCGTTTCTGCTTTGATTTGTTTGATTTGCTAGGAAAGAGCTGGCATTCCGGATCCTTTAAAGGTAAAGGGCACAATGGGGCCCATAACCGGAATCCCGTCCTATGGGTGCGGAATACCCTCTATAGAAAGAAGGCTCCAAACACACCATTTCTATAGATGCCCGGCTCATGGGCTCCCTAACTGCCAAGGGGAGGGACATTGCCATTGTGCAGCTTAGGGTTGTGAAACTATCATCTTCAGGGTGGAAACTTGTTAAAGACGACCCTATTGTTTTTACAAGAATGGGACTCAAGTCGGAGGGGTTTGATCCCACCACGTGTATGGTTTCCAAATGTAACCCAATAAGAACTGGATTCAAGCGTTATTGGGTTCACTGGGAACACATGGGGAATTCAGTATTATGTAAATGATAGAGATCCCGGGACAACCTTTACTATGCAGCAAAGTAAAATATGGCAACTTCCTGTCCATAAATAGGCCCAAACCTGGTGATAAATCCTGAAGAGCCACAGCTGGGTATCATTAAGATTCCTTTGCCGCACCCTCCAGACTCTTCAGTAACTTTCCCGTTCACTGCCAGCCCAACTCAAAGGGCCCTTCCCATTCAGGAGCCACCTCAAGGTTCTGTGTTTGATACTCTGGATGCTGTATTCCAATTTATGAACTCAAATCCTAACCTCGCAACTGATTGTTGGCTTTGTCTGAACCCTGCTCCCCCTTACTCGGTAGGCACAGCTACAAATAGCACTATTGGTGCAGAGCGTAATCCAATTAGAAATGTTAGTAAGAAGGATTACACGAAGCAGCAGTCTGTAGGTGAGGTTAGAGTGGACTCAACTCTAGCTCACTTTAAAAGATTACCAAGGGCGAAGACTGTTTTTATTCATCTAATTATCCCTTTAATATATCAAAATATCAAGATTTTTGCCTTCAAGCTGTTCCTATTGAACCAAATGGTGATCCTTATTTGTTATCTGCCACAACGGGTACTTGCTTTACTTGTTCCACAGGACTAGCACCCTGTCTCCTTTCCCCAGTATTAGCAGCAGACCCGGGTATTTGTGTCCTAGTGCATGTCATTCCTCAAGTGTACCTCTGTTCTGGTGAAGGAGGTAGGGATAACTTTGGAATTTCTGGATGAGCTAAAAGAGCCCCAATGTCAGTCCCACTGTTAACGGTGCTTGGGATTATGGGATTAGCTGCAGTCGGGTCAGTTGCTTTAATACAAGGAAACTTAAACTATCAGACTCTTTGTCAGCAAATTGCTTTAGATATACAGGGATAAAAATACCATGTTTCCCATTTAGAAAGATCCTTACACTCCCTTGTAGAAGTGTGTTGCCAAACCGCCGAGGGCTTGACTTGCTCCTTTTGAAACAAGGAGTGTTGTGCATGGCATTAGGAGAAACTTGTTTTAGGCAAACCATTCAGGAATCATTAAAGATAGTTTAGCCCTGGTTAGGAAAAGATTAGAGGAAAGAGTCAAGAAAAGAAATGAAGAAACCAATTGGTTTGAAAAGCTACTTAATTGGGCAACCTGGCGAACCACCCTAGTAACGCCCCTAGCCGGACCCCTAATCCTCCTCCTGCTAAACCTCACGTTTGGACCAATAATAACCAATAAGCTAGTGGCAGTCCTCACACAGAAAGTACAAACCATAAAACTCTTAGTGCTGAGCCCACCATACACTGGGCTGGCTACCGCAGATTCAATGATTTGAACTCGGCTAAGAAGAGGAGGGAATGTAGCAGCTCTGGGCAAAGCTTAAACAGCCTTGACAAGAGAAGTCATTTTGAGCTGATAGAAGCCATTATGAACAGTAAATAAACTAGCTATGAACTGTCAGTGAACTAGCTGATATTGGGGAGGTAGGCTGTGCAGACATAGCCCAAGGGAACGTACAGAAGGAAAGACCAGAGCATGTAATGTTCAACTAACAATGGCTAACTGCAACACCCTGCTTCTCTACTCTACCTGCTTGCACACCTGCACATTGCAAAAGTATAAAAACCTTTGGAAAATTAGACTGGGGGCCACTCAGTGTCCTCTCAAGAGAGCTGACAGTCTCTGCGCAGAAAATAAAACTTGTTCTGTTGAACTTGCCCGCGGTCTGGGTGACTTTCTTTCTGGGAAGAGACAGTAGCTACAACAGACACAGGTGGCGCCATTCTGCCTGGGAGTGGAGTCATGTGGCTGGGAAAATGGAAGCCGCAGATTGTGGCCTAGCCGAAAGCCAGCCTGGAGCCAACCACCCAGCCAGAGACCTGCCCAAACCAACAGGGTAGATGTGGGCGCTCCCAGCCATCTTGCTTGGCGGAGCTGCAGCACACCACTGTGTCCCAGTCTTGGTGCAACAGACTCCATTTAGAGGCCTGCACCTCCATCTTAGCTCTCAAGACTGACCCCTAACCGACCTGACCTCCCCTCCCCTGCTCTACCCCAAATTCCTGGAACCAGCTCGTCCCAAAGCCAGAATGTTTTCTGAATATATGGTCACTCCAACCCTCCCTCACATATAGATAAGATTAACGACCCCTCTGAAGCACCTATGTGTGCAGATCCTCCCCAGCCATGATCGAAATACTCTACGGACAACCTTTTCTTTTCTCGCCTCTTCCTGCAACTGATTGCCCTCCGCTAGCTTCGTACCTTCCATACTTGTCCTTGCTCCGCAACCTTCTTAGACAACACGAAAACTCCCCCATCCCTGAACCATCTCCGACCTCTGCTGATCACCAAAAACCAGTGCATCCTGGAAATGCTGTGTTAATTAAATCCCTAGCACCCAGACCCTTAGCACCCCGGTGGGAAGGCCCTTACACCGTAGTGCTCACCACTCCCTTGGCAGTCAAGGGTCTTGGAATAGATTCCTGGGTACATTTGTCCCGAGTCAAGGCAGCAGTGAACTCTGACCATGGCTCCCAGTGGTCTGGCTCAGTCTACTGGTCCTATGTCTCTCCACCTCACTCGCCTCACCAAGCCAGCCAGTTAAACCTAATATAATTTCCCCTTTTGCTGGCGATTTTACTTGACTGAAAACTATACCAATTACGCCCACACTAAGCGTTATGATTATTTGCTGGCCACCGCTGACTGCCCACCCACAGGGTGCAGAACACCCATATACTTAAATTTCACTGACTTTAAGCGGCATCAAGGAAAAGCTGATCCCATCATTTGCTACCTGTATGACCAGAAGGCAACTACCCAATGTGCAAAAAGGTGAATACAGAAAAATGTAGGGCGTCCTTGGTCTTCCTGCCAGATACTTTACCTTTCCCTTTGTCCCCAGGGATGATTCTACTACCATCAATCTAAATACACTCTCACAATCCCAGACCCCTGGGATAGCCGCTGGACACCTCTGGTTCCAGGAGCGTGGTACGACACTCGCCGAGAGAAATTTCCAGACGCCAAACTCTATGTATGGAGGTCGCTACTCCAGGTCCAATCCACCATCCACTGTAATATTCAGATCCAAGACCTTCAACTCACTAAGCAAATTTCTAAACCTTCTGAGTCTCCCTTCTCCCAGCTTACCCTGCTACAGCAGGGACTGGCCATCGCCACTTTGCTGGACTAGGCAACCTCTCCACCTGCTGCATGTGTGCAGCCCTAGAACGCCCTCCTCTGGTAGCAGTACCAGGTCCTGCCCTGTCATTTTCATCCAACGTAAAGACCACAAAACCCATAACCATCCCCAATATTCCTCTGTACATCCAACCAGAAAACACTCAAGTGCCCTTTTGCTACTCCAATCCATCGACACAGACATGTAATGTCACCCAAATCCCCTCCAAACCACTAACAGCGCCAGAAAAAAATTTTCTTTTGGTGCAACTATACACTAAGCATTTAAACATCAGTTCTACCTTACCCTTTTGTGCCTGCCCGTCACTCTGGTTCCGCAGCTCACTACATACACTCCGGCTGAGGTCCAGGACAAATACATCCAGGTATACAGTCGCCAAACTAAAAGAGCAGTTTTTCTTCCGATAGCAGTGAGAATCTCCTTAGCCTCAGCAGCAGGTGCAGTAGGACTCAGCGGCGGGACCCTTAGACCCTCTATCACCACAGCAGACAAGTTATCCACACGCTTCCAGCTGGCAGTCGATGCCTCTGCCAAATCTCTAGCCTCCCTGCAGAAACAAACAACCTCTGTTGCCCAAGTTGCCTTGCAGAGCCGTTGCACTTTAGACCTCATCACTGCTGAAAAAGGAGGAACCTGCTTATTCCTCCAGGAGGAATGCCGTTATTACATCAATAAGCTGGGAATTGTGGAAACTAGAGTCCAGACCCTCAACAAGCTAAACCGTGAGCTGCAAAACAACAGATTCAGAACAGACGGATCCTCTTCCTGGTGGAACTCTTCTCTGTACTCCTTCCTAGCCCCCATACTCGAACCCATAATTTTAGTAGTAATTTTGCTCTTAATTGCTCCTTGTCTCATTCAGCTCCTGCAAAGTCGACTCCGCGAAATCACCCGTATAGCAGTCCACCAGCAACAACAACCTCTCCACCCTGTGCCAGGCCGCAACTCCCAGTACTCTGCCTGGAAAAGCCCCTCCCCTTGCTCTTCGCCCACTACCCACAGGAAGCAGTTACAGAAATGGACTAATGTTGTCCCTTTTCCCTATAGGGTCAGTCTAAAACGTCCTGTCTTGGCACAACAGACTCCATTTTAGCTCTCAAGACTGACCCCTAACTGACCTCCCCTCCTCTGCTCAACCCCAAATTCCTGGAACCAGCTCCTCCCAAAGCCAGAAGGTTTTCTGAAGATATGGTCACTCCATGCGTCCCTGACATATATAGGTAAGATTAACGACCTTCTCCCTTCGGAAGCACCTGTGTGCGCAGATCCAAACCCCCCCCCCCAAGCTATGATTCTCCCCAGCTGTGCCTGCCAGCAGTGGGCATAAAAACGCCGCCAGGATTTTTTCCCTGGTGTGGCTTCAATAGCTCAATACCCTGTGTTGCTGAACCCGCCACAAGTTCGCAATAAAGTCTGCTTCTAAAACTTAATTAATTGGGTCTTTGATTCTGTTTTCGAGTCCAAATAAACTTTTACACTGAGCCTCGAGAAGGCTTTGGGAGTCAAAATCCTCCCAGCCTCCAGGCAGTAGCGTCCCAGCCCCCTCCCAAATGCAGCCCGGGAAGGCAGGCACAGAGAGGCACATCAAGTCCCGCACACCAGCAAGGAACGGCGCAAAGACCGACACCAGCAAGAAACGGCGCAAAGACCGACACCAGCAAGAAACGGCGCAAAGACAGACCCCAGCAAGGAACGGCGCAAAGACCGACACCAGCAAGAAACGGCCCAAAGTCCGACACCAGCAAGAAACGGCGCAAAGACCGACACCAGCAAGAAACGGCACAAAGACCAACACCAGCAAGAAACGGCGCAAAGACCAACACCAGCAAGAAACGGCGCAAAGACCGACACCAGCAGGAAACGGCGCAAAGACTGACACCAGCAAGAAATGGCGCAAAGACCGACACAAAAGGCTGGGGCTGCGGCAATACGCTACAAGCGTCCCCAGGGGCCTCCACCGTATTGGGTGGGGCGCCACTTGGATTGGCTCACCTAGGCCAGGTGAACTCAACCCAACAATTGTCCCAAGGGTGGTGAGGTGAAAGGAGCCCAGAGGGGCCCACAACCCGTGAGACCAGCATGGGAAGGCCCACTCCTGGGGCCGGCTTACCTCATAGCTTCCAGTCACACAGCACCGCTTCTGTTGGACCTCACCTGGGGCAGGTGTGCCTCGGTCCACGGCTCCACCCAGAAACAGCTCACGCCGAGGCCTGGTTTGGGATCCTCTTGAGTTTTATGAGCGGTTAGGGAGGCGTGGTCGATGACGTAGTTCGACCTCATTGGCTGTATTGTTGAATTGAATTCACCTGGCCTAGGTGAGCCAATGCAGGTACAGCGCCCACCCAGGCGTAGCTCCCCCTGCTGGCTGGAAACCTGAACTTCTGAGCATGCAGTGAGCCTCTACTTCATGAGCCGGTAGCTCAGACCTCTGAGCTTGTGTAATGGGCCTGCCAGTCCCTATGCTAGCTCCCTAACAGGTTTTCCAGCCAAAGGTCTGCCTTCTGGGGCTGTTCTACAGAAAGCACTTGGTTCATGACCCCTACGCATTCGGGGTGGTGGATGCCCTTGCTTCCATGCTTGCTTCTATGTAATTCTGGAATGGTCCTTGTTTCACACGGTCGGCGAGGTCAGGAATTCAAAGAGAGCGAGCTTGTCTTTGAAAAAGGTGCCTGGGTCTCTTTTCCGGTTGCCGCAGCGCTAGGAACCATGAGTACCAAAGTCTCTCGCGACACCCTCTACGAGGCGGTGCGGGAAGTCCTGCACAGGAACCAGCACAAGTGCCGGAAGTTTTTGGAGACGGTGGAGCTGCAGAGCAGCCTGAAGAACTACGACCCTCAGAAGGACAAACGCTTCTCTGGCACCGTCAGGCTTAAGTCCACCCCGCGCCCCAAGTTCTCAGTGTGTGTCCTTGGGGACCAGCAGCACTGCGACAAGCGAAGGCCGTGGAGATCCCTCACATGGACATCGAGGCGCTCAAGAAGCTCAACAAGAATAAGAAGTTGGTCAAAAAGCTGGCCAAGAAGTATGATGCCTTTTTGGCCTCAGAGACCCTGATCAAGCAGATTCCTCGAATTCTGGGCCCGGGCCTGAACAAGGCCGGGAAATTCCCTTCCCTGCTGACCCACAATGAGAACATGGTGGCCAAGGTCGACGAGGTGAAGTCCACCGTCAAGTTCCAGATGAAGAAGGTGCTGTGTCTGGCAGTGGCAGTTGGCCATGTGAAGATGACAGATGATGAACTCGTGTACAACATCCACTTGGCTGTCAACTTTTTGGTTTCGCTGCTGAAGAAGAATTGGCAGAATATCCGTGCTTTGTACATTAAGAGCACCGTGGGGAAACCCCAGCGCCTGTACTAAGCTACGGTTCAATAAACTTTATTGTTCCTGTTTAAAAAAAAAAAAAGAAAGAAAAAAGTGCCTGGGTTTGGTAGCTGCTCACAGGATGGCAGGTGTAACGTATTATGAGAATTTAACAAGGCTCTGAGAAGACGGTTATTGGAAGTTCTGGCTGGAGGGCAAGGCCATGACTCCTGAAAGATTCTGGATCCAAAAGTCAAGTCAGAACTGGATGCCACAGACTTTCTCAATCCAGCCCTCTTTGCCCCTCCCCTAAGGCCAATACATTTCTTTTTTTTTTTCTTTCATTCTTTATTTATTTATTTTAATCGTTTTATTGGGGCTCATAAGGCTCTTATCACAATCTGTACATACATCAATTGAGCAAAGCACCCTTATACATTCGTTGCACTCATCACTCTCATAATTCACCTTCCACTTGGGTTCCTGGAATCAGCTCGGTTTCCCTTTTTTTCCCCCCATCCCCCTCCCTCCCCGATCCCACCCCTGGTCCCTTGATAATTTATAAATAATTATTATATCTTATCTTACACTCCCCGGCGTCTCCCCTCACCCGCCTCCCCCTTGCCAATCTCCCAGAGAGGAGGTAACACATAGATCTCTGAGATCGGTTCTCCCTTTCTACATGCCCTTCCCTCCTGGTGTCGCCACTCCCACAGCTGGTGTTGAGGGGTTCGTCTGTCCTAGATTCCCTGTGCCTCCAGATCCCCACTGCACCGCTGTACATCCTCTGGTATAACCAGGTCCGCAAGGCAAGGTAGGATTGGGGTCATGATGATTGGGAGGGGAGGAAGCGTTCAGGAACTAGAGGAAGGTTTTGAGTTTCATTGTTGCTACACTGAACCCTGAGTGGCCCATCTCCTCCTCACTACCCCTCTGGAAGGGGTGTCCAGCTGTCTACAGGTGGGCGTTGGGTCCCCATCATGCACTCCCCCTCTTTCACGGTGATGTGATTCTCACCACCACCCCACCTTTGATGTTGGAGACCTGGTCTCCTCTGTCCTTCATGATCACCTATGTTGGTGTGCTGCTTCCGTGTGGGCTCGGTTGCTTCTGGGCTAGATGGCCGCTTGTTTGCATTCAAGCCTTTAAGTCCCCAGACGCTATATCTCTCAGTAGCCGGGCACCATCCGCCTTCTTCACCACACTTGCTTATGCACACTTTCGTCTTCAGCCATTATGTGAGGGAGGTGATCACACAATGATTGTTTTTGTTCCTTTGTATCTGCTACATGGTCCATTCAACACTTTGTATTCGCTTAGGCAGTGTGCTTCTTCTCTGTGGGCTTTGTTGCTTCTGAGCTAGATGGCCGCTTATTTGCCTTCAAGCCTTTAAGACCCCAGACGCTATATCTTTTTTTGATAAGCCGGGCACCATCAGCTTTCTTCACCACATTTGCTTACACACACGGCTGTCTTCAGTGATCATGTCGGGAAGATGGGTATCCTGCAATGGCTGCTTAGCAGGGCGAGGTGCTATTGTATTGGGGGATTATGCATGAGGAGGCCCAATGTCCATCTGCTACCCTACTACTGAACCTATAAATATATGCATATAAATCTATTGCCCCCATAATCATAAATATGTTTACATATGTACATGTCTGTATTTAGGCTTCTCTGTATGCACTTTGCCTCCTACTCCTTTCCTCTATTTCCTTTCGCTTTCCTCCCGACCCATTACCATGTTTAGCCTTCATTCTGGATTCAGTAGTTCCTCTCAGTTACCTTGCTCTTGGTCACTCCCTTCCAGTCCTCCCCTCCCCTCCCTCCTCTGGTTTTGAACCATTCGCTGTTCCCTTGTCCCTGTGTTGGGCGACACCTCCTCCCTTCCCCTACCTCCCACGCTCTCATGTCCCTCCAGGACCGTTGGTCCTGTTGTTTTCTTCTCTCATTATTTGTCCAGCCTATCTTGTCTAGGTGGACCTGCTGCCATAGTAATACGTGCATACAAATGGATATGACTTTGACTGCGCCCAAGTGGCCCATAAGAACATGGCTTTGACAGAAGCAACATTGACACGCTGATAAGCAGAAAAGCCACTAACATACAAAATTTACTGGGTAAAAAAACAAAACAAATTTTAAAAGACTAAACAAAAAGATAGCAAATATTAAAAGAAAAAATTGCTAGTAGTTCAAGGTCCTTTCATTGGCCTTTAGGAGTGTTTTCTAGGTGTAGCTTGTGAGGCGCCACGTCCTGGCCCAGAAGACCATCCTTTCTACTCCCTCGGGCTCCCTTTGCTCTGCTTCCTCCGCTGCTCCATTGCATGTCCCCAGTGTTTGCCTCAGTGTGGCGGGGTCAGCTCAGTTGCCCATCCCCCATTGTGTCTCAGGTGCTGTCCCGTGTAGGGCCATGTGTTGGTGCAGGATGTCATATCTCGTAGTGTGGTCAGCTGAATGGTCCTCTCTGTATGATGGGCTCTTCTAGCTGGTCTATCGACTTTGGGCTTGGTGGACCCAGGTGTACTCCACTATGTCCTTTCTCCTTCTTTTGTTTCAGCTTCCTTCTGGATGTGGTGTGGTGGGTCAGTTCCTTTCCCACTCCAGACAATCTATTTTTGTTTTCTGTGGTATTCCCTTCGAGTGTGGGGGTCGGCCTAATTCTGGTTTGGGCCGGCTTGTCGTCCAGCCTCTTTGTGTAGACCTCTGTACTTTGCGTTGTCCTCCTTGTTTGGTGTGTCGTGTTGGGGTCCGTATGCATGTTCCAAATCTGTGGGGACATAACCGATACTCTCCCCCGGGTGGGTTAGTACCCTGCCCCCCCCCATACCATCCATTCGGATTCTCCCCCTCCCGGTTCTCCCTCTCCCTACCCCACTACCCCTTCTTTATGCTGGGCTCTTATGTACCTCCCTAGGTGTGGCCTGTCCTCCCTCCAACTATCTATGCTTCCTCCCGTTTATTGTGGGATGGATGTTTATTCTTCTATTTCTGTCATGCTGATTGTACTTACCTCAGGGGACTCATGTTGTACCTGTCCCTTTGGGTCTGGCTTACCTCGCTTAACATAATTCCTTCCAGCTCTTCCCATGAAATAACGTGTTTCATGTGCTCATCGGTGCTTTTCAGTGCTGCATAATACTCCATTGTGTGTATGTGCCAAAGTTTGCTAATCCACTCGTCTGTCGATGGAAACTTAGGCTGTTTCAAAGTCTTTGCCATTGTGAATTGTGCCGCAATAAACATTGGAGCGCATATGACTGGTCGTGTTTTATTTGCTGCTTCAACCGGGTATATGCCCAGTAGAGGGATGGCTGGGTCATGAGGTAGATCAATTTCCATTTTCTTTAGGTATCGCCAGATTGCTTTCCACAGTGGCTGTACAAATGTACACGACCACCAGCAGTGGAGGAGGGTTCCTACTTCACCACAGCCCCTCCAACACTTGTTGCTCTCTGATTTACTGATCTGGGCTAGCCTCAGGGGTGTTAGGTGGTATCTCATGGTTGTTTTGATTTGCATTTCTCCTATGGCAAGGGACTTCGAGCACTTTCTCATATGTTTATTGGCCATATTGATCTCCTCTCTAGTGAAAGTTCTTCTCATTTCTTTTGCCCACTTCCTTAGGGGGTTAACTGTTTTCCTCTTTTTGCAGGTCACGATGGTGTTGTAGATTTTAGTAATGAGCCCTTTGTCTGATGTGTCATTACTAAAAATCTTCTCCCAGTCTGTGGGTTGCCTTGTCACCCTCTTGGCAAAGTCTTTCGAGGTGCACATGCATTTTATTCTTATTAGATCCCATTTGTCGATTTCCAATTCACCTGTGTGTGTCCCCTTCCCTGTTGCAGTGAGCCTATGTGCTCCCTGGGCCAGTACTCTGAGATTAGTCCCGATTCCCTCCTTAATGGTCCTGATGGTTTGGGGTTTGACTTCTAGATCTGTGATCCACCTTGAGTGTATTCTTGTGCATGGGGTGAGGTAGACGTCTTATTTCAACTTTCTACATGTGGATATCCATTGTTTCCAGCACCACTTATTAAAGAGGGCATCTGCTTCCCACTTGACATTTTTGGGACCCTTGTCGAAGATCAGTTGTCTATATGCTGATGATTTTACTCCTGGGCTTTCTATTCTTTTCCACTGGTCTGAGTGTCTATCATTGTGCCAGTACCATGCTGTTTTGACCACTGTAGCTGTGTAGTAGGCATTGAAATCAGGTAGGGCGAGTCCTCCAATTGTGTCCTTCTTCTTGAGGAGTTCTCTGCTAATTCTGGGTTTCTTCCCTCTCCATATGAAGTTGGTGGTCAGTTTTTCCAATTCTTTGAAGAAGGTTGAGGGTAATTGGATTGGTATAGCAGGCCAATACATTTCTAAGGGTTATGGATTCTACTTCAGAATCATTCTCAATCTCAATCCCAGGGCCCTCTTCACCATTGCTGGCTAGACCTGTTCACCTCTTGCCATATATGTGTGTGTGTGTGTGTGTGTGTATCACACACACACACACACACACACATATGGGTTTATTGTAAGTCTGGGTCTGTAGGTTTCTCGGGTGGGAAATGTCTCGGTCCTTGGCTACACACTAGAAAGAAATTCACACCAAAGCCTGGTTGGTGATCCGAGTGGGTTTATATACAGGAGAGAAGAAGGTTCCGGTGTTAGAGTAAACTGAACACGGGCACCCTCATGAAACTGCACACCCAGCCCTGCTGAGTGGAAGGCAGAGAAGCAGCTGAAGGGAAGGTTCCAGCCTTTTAAGGGCTTTCAGCTGTGAGGCGTCAATTAAGCTCTCCTGGCTTGGCCTTGAATTGGTGCATGCCCTTTAGCCTGCATTGGCTTCCAACCTCCTGTAGGGGGCCCCCTAAGCATGGAGAGGAACAACCCCTTGTCTTGCTACCTAACAGGTCTACATTCCTGTATGGTTACATTGAGATGGAAGTAGCCCCTTTAGACAGCCTGTGAGGTTCACCAGGAGCCACAGGCCCCAGCGTTCCCTGTTACCACCTTAAACCTTAAACTACTGTTGGAGTTTATATTATCTGTGCAGGTCTGTGGACATGGAATGTTTCCATGCCAGACCCTGAAGTTGCACAAATAGGCATCCAGAACAGAACTCATACAGGCTCTAATAAGATGCTCAGATGCTTCTTGCTAGGATGAGAATTCATCGAAGTTTGTGAGCAGTTCAGATCTTGTAAGGGAGAACAGGTCAGTAGTGTATCCAGAGAAGAGAGCAAAGGTCAGGGGAAAGGGAGGAGGCCCACAGACATCTGTGCTCTGTGTTTGGCCACAAGACAAGAAACCAGGTCTCCCTGAAAAAGAAAGCAGAACAGCAAGTCCCTCGGAACTAGGACATCTTTAAACCTGACCTATACAACACTCGGCTCAGGGAGGCGCCTTGGAAAACCGTAAAAGCCCAAAAAGAGGGACAAGGAGGAAGCCCAAGTCTTTGGTTTTCCCTGCTGTGCTTTCAGTGTTGAAATGTCTGTGCACGGAGCCTTTGAAATTTCAGAATCAGAGAGTGGATTCATAAGCCAAGCTCCTGCTTTATTCTTCAATGCATTTTAGCCCAACTCCTCCTTGGTGACACATGTAACAGAAATTCTGGACTTAGGAGCCACTTGGTCCTTGGACACTAGGAGATTACAGTGGAATCTGAAACAGGGCTCTAACCACCAACTGGACTGGCCTAGGAAGCCCAAGTATTCAGTCTCCCAAACACCAACCTCCCGTTGCTCTTCATCTGCCTCCACCTTGTTCAGCTTTAGTTGTCCGTGGAAGCGTTTGGCACCCATCTGATGCTTCAGAACCCAGAAAGGAGGAAAGGTAAAACTGGGATTCAAATGAAACAAGATGTGCCCGGGGCTCCTCGTGGCATTTGTCACCTTCAGTTCCCTCTTCGGACGCAGATGTGGCAAGGTTCACAAACAAGCTTTACCAGAAAGAACAGCCTGCTTCCAAGTGAGAAAAAGCCCTTTACACATGAGTTCCTGAGGTCAGCCCAGCCCTGTGCGCCCCCCACCCCTCCCAGAGTCCCCTGCTCTCCGGCGAAGCATTAAAGCAAGTGGAAGCAGAGATTTGCTCAGAATAAAAAATCATTTTTCACAATAGCATGCCACATTCTGGATGGCAATCACGGCTGCACAAACCGTGTCCGTCCCCCAGTCATAATGTTGCCGCCTCAGTGACCACACACACACATTGTGTGGTGAGACTCAGAGTCTATTCCATTTGTGATCAATTGTTTCCTCCCTCTCCACACTTTGCACTTAGGAGACATGCTCTCTGGAGGCGGTTGAGGCTTGTCTTGTGGCCAATAATCATCTCCTACGCCTTCCTTTCCAGTCACTAATTTGATGTCTTCACTCAAAGAAATGCCCATAAGTTGAGGTTTCAGAGGAGAGCTCCTTGAGCTCCCCAGACAACAAGGGGGCCGAGTGTCACCGTCATTATCCTGAGCTGGGAGGGAACACTAGTGTTCCGGAGGCTGGGAATCCGTCACTGCCTGCCCATCGCACAGACAGAGCAGGTGCTGGTTATAATTGCTTCTAGACGTCCTGCCATGCTCAGTTGAACGTCAAAGCCATAAACGCTGCCCGACTACAATAAAACTGGAGTACGCAGACATTTCTGCATCATTGCCGGGTGAAAATACACTGAGTGGAGTTGGATGAGATGGCAGCAAGCGCTTAAGGAGGGGGTGCTGTGGGAATACCAACAAGATGACTGCCAGTCTCCGTTTCCTCCTCTCGTCTGCTTTGTGTTTTCTTTCAGGACCAGAAGAAATGATGCATATGTAAGGATAAAAAAATTTTCCATTTCCAGAGGAGTTTTCCACCCCCCAATCTACCCGCAGCCTCCTTTGAGCAAGCCAGTAAAAGCTTTTTTTTTTTTTCTTTTAAACCTGCCTTCTCACTATGGCAATTTCCGGAGCTGCTATGTGGCTGTGTTTAAAAGTCCCCCTTGGGATCCAGAGTGCAATCCATATCACAAAGGCATCCTCCCAGTCCCAAATAGCAATGCGACCTCAATTCAGAAGGTTGTTCTTGTTTCCATAGACCCAGAATGGAGTTTAAGCTGTTGATCTTGACTGTGGTTGTCGCGTCAGCCTCTCATGGGCACCTCATGGGCAGTGGAGCAAACTGTGCCTATCTGTGCTACCACCAGGACTGGGAGAGGAAGCCAACAGTGGTGGGCCATAGGTCAATGTGTGGATGGGGATGATCAGGTCTTTCTTCATTATTCTGTTTCAGTCTGGAAACACCACTGAAGCCTGCTCAGTGTCATAGCAACACACAAACCTTCACTGACAGTCTGGGGCACATTGGCTGCAAATCAAACCCGGGTCTTCCCGGTGAAAGTCGATGAGAGGTCTACCACTGAAGCACCGTGGCCCTCACCTCAAACCAGGGCAGTCATTTCCGGAGTTCAAACCAGACCACAATGCAGGATGACTGAGATTGCCACCAGAATCTGATACTGATGCAGAAAAAAACCTAACTACCATTTTATTGACTCCCAATAGGACAAAGATCTGCCCCTTTGGGGTTTTGAGACTTTAAATCCTTACAGCAGGGGTCGCAACCTGTGGGTCGCGACCCCTTTGGGGATCAAATAACCCTTTAACAGGGGTCATCCAATTCATAACGATAGCAAAATTACAGTTATAAAGTAGCAATGAAAGTAATTTTATGGTTGCAGGTGACCACAACATGAACTGTATTAAAGGGTGGCGGCATTCATAAGGTTGAGAACCATTGCCTTACAGAAATAGACAACCTCATATTTCTCCCACGGACGGGCTAGTCAGTTCAAACCCCTGACCTTGCGATTAGCAGGTTAATGCATAGTCCACTACACCACCAGGGCTCCTAATGATATAATAAGAGATACTATTGTTAGATCTCTCGTGGGAGAAATATACCTCAGTCCTTGGCTTCGCGTGAGAAAGAATTCACTCCGCAGCTTGGATTGTGATCCAAGGGAGTTTTTTGAGAGAAGAAGTTTCAGGTTTACACAGGCACCTCAGGGCCCCTCACCCCTGCACAGCTTGCCTAGAAGCTGCTGGAGAGAAAGTCACTACGTGGGCTCCAGGATCCTGCCTTTTTTTTTTTTAAATCGTTTTATTAGGGGCTCATACAATTCTTATCACAATCCATACATACATCAATTGTGTAAAGCACATTGTACACTCACTGCCCTCATTATTCTCAAAACATTTGCCTCCACTTAAGCCCCTGGCATCAATCAAGTCCTCATTTTTACCCCTTCCTCCCCGCTCCCCCATCCCTCAAGAAACCTTGATAATTTGTGAGTGGTGATAGTGGGAGGGTAGAGGGAGGGTGGATTGGAAAGAGGAAACCGATTACAAGTATCTACATGTGACCTCCTCCCTCCCTGGGGGACGGACAACAGAAAAGTGGGTGAAGGGAGACATCGGAGAGGTCAAGATCCTGCCTTTTCAATTCCACCATAGGGAGGCATGGTTGATGGTCCTGGTCAACCCCATTGGCTGGATTGAATTCACCTGGCCCAGATGGGCCAATCCAGGTGTAACACCCACCTAGGTGTACCACCCCTTCCTGGCCGGAAGTTTGAACCTGAGCATATGTAATGGATGACCCAGTCCCTATGCTAAGCTACCTAACAGTATTTGCAAGATGCCGAGCAATGTTCTAAGCTTTTTGTATATAATAATTCAATTATTTCACTTAACAAGCCTATGTGTGGACTCTATTCTTGCCTCATTTTACAGATGAAAAATCAGTGGCACAGGATGATAAAGTCATGAGCCTATGACCACACAGTGAGGAAGTGGAAAGGAGAGATTTGAACCCAGGCTGCAGAGTCCATGCCTTGGGTGCCTACAGCGCCACATAGGACACAGGAAAGCATGGAGCAGACTCGGCGTAAGACCTAGCATGTATGTGCTAGCACTGCATGAGAGTAGCTGCTACTCAGATCCAGAAGAGAATACAAGGCTATTGCAAAAATTATTTTTTCCAAGAGAGGGTGGAATTCTGCATCTTGTGCGAAATCCCCCAACCTGCACATGGCACAGCTACTTCAGAAGGTTCCCAACAATGTGTGCTGTGTGGCAAACCAAACTGAGCTCAGGGGGAGCTGGTCTGTGGGTTATGTTACCCAGAAGGTGAGCAGTTTGAACTCACCAGCCACCACTCCAAGGGAGAAAGAGAAGGCTTTCTGCTCCCATGGACTTACAGTCTTTGAAGTGGCAGGGAGCATTTCCATGCAGCCTATGATTAGGATCTAGGAGGGTGAGGGTGGATGGAGTTGGTTGAGACCTGGCTTCAGGGCATTTCCCAGAAGGGCTTCCTGCAGTGACTCTGCCTTCAGGAATGTCTGGTGACCCTGAGGGCAGCAAAGTCCTAAGCACACTCAGGCAGTGGTTCTCAACCTTCCTAATACAGGTCCTTTTGTTGTGGTGACCCCCCGACCATTAAATGATTTTCTTGCTACTTCATCACTGTAATTTTGCTACAGTTATGAATTGGACGAGCCCTGTGAAAGGGTCATATGACTCCCAAAGGGGTCGCAACCCACAGGGTGAGAACCACTGCACTAAGGGTTCCCCTTCCGGGCAGCTCTACCAGTGTCTGGTGTGCATAGTTCTGTGAGGTGAGAGAAATGAACTTAGTGTCTGCTTCTGGTGACAGTTGATGTGGGTGGGCTTTCTCCCTATGTCAAATCCCTCTCAAGCCATTTGTCACCACAACATAAAGCAAGAAGAGGAGGCAGCATAGCAGGACGGTAAGCAGAACAAAGATTGAATAAACACAATTCACTTCAATCATGAATCGGGTGCCCTTGAGATGTGAGGAAGACCCCAGTCTAGTGACATTAGATCAGGTTTAGGGATTGAGTGACGGGACCCTCTTGGCTCCCCTCAGCCCCTATCTTGCTTTCCCATTGACCCTGCCCCTTACATCGTGATTGGTCCTTATTCCAGCATGATGGTTGGTTTCATAAGCACGACATGTGGGAATGTGTTAGTCGATAGGTTATACAGGCACAGTCTCTGGAATGGGTAAGTGAGGAGGCGTGACTGGTGACATGACTGGTGGAATGGATCATGTGAAGTGATTTGAGATCGTTGTTCAGACCTGATAGGTCATCCAGGCCTCTAGTTGATCCTGGCAGTACTCTAGTTTAAGGAAACAGAATGTTAGGCATTTAAGTCATATTTGAGCTTAAATTTTGAGCAATAGGCTGTGGCTCACAGTGAGAGTCTATGTGGAGACCCTGAATCCATTTTGAGGGGCCACACATTCAGCCACCATTGAGTTCTTTCCTACTGCTGACTGGCAGTAGAAAGCTTGTCCATCAGGCAGTGTGCTTGCGTCCACTCCCCGGGCCAGACTCAGCGATATACGGTCGTGTGCACATCCCAATGAAGGTCCCGCTCATGCTCTCACAGGCCCTCCCGCAACTCCATGAATTGATCCGTCTTCAGGGACAGTTTTGTGACAAAGGTGTTTGTTTTCCATGTCTCATTTAAGCTTTCAGGAGCTCAGGTGGTGATGCTGGATAGTGTTGGACTATTAACAGCAAGGTCGCTGGTTCAAAGCCACTAGTCATTCCACAGGAGAAAGATGAGGTTATTGCTTCCTGTAAAGGTAGCAACTTCAGGATCCCTACACAGAGTCACTATGAGTCAGAGTCAGCAGGACAGAATGGGTGTCATTTTATTTAAGTAACTGTGGCTGTGGGTCCTTCCGACACCATTGGGGCCTCATGCGGATGCCCTCCTTCATCCAGAACAGCGGTTTGTGCCTTTTTCTTGTGTAAAACATAGCAAAGGAGTTCCTAATAAAATATAGTTGAATTGGGAGTCTTTTTTCCCTCAAACAAAGTAAATCCATAAATAGAAATGAGACTATGGTGCTAATAACCAGTTGGAGAGTTGAGAGAGCTGAACTCTCAATCCTGGTAGAAACCCATTGTGACTTTAAAAACTTGCTCAAGGTCATCCATAGCCTATGAGGTTGAGTTGAGCAGACACAAAACAGATGTGTTGGGGAGTAATTGTGTACATTAAGTAAACAATTTATCTTTCTAAAGATTCTGTCTAAAACTTACTTTAAATAGTAAGTTTTCCCCTGGGCTAGGGAAAGGTCAGGGAGCTTAACCCCCTAGCATCCACCCCCTCTCAGCATTCATCATGTTAGGCCAGAGGAGCCAAATCACACCCACTACCCAGGGAGCACTGCTTCCAAAAGCCCATTGCCTGTGCCGGGGCAGAGGGCAGGTACCCGGACCAGAAATGCTGACGGAGTGGAACCAGCGGGCTCAGCCCCCAGCTTCCTGAGAGAGCAGCTGTGATGGTTCACTTTTGGAAAAATGTCAATGCATGACTTGGGCAGCACGAAAAGCAGATGTGCAGAGGTTGTTCGCTGTATTCCAGAAGTTCACACACTCTCCGGAGGCTCCTTGGCTCAATGGCAGGAAGTCGTTGGTGGCTTCCACCTTCAATCCCAAAAGGCCACTGCCGTCCAGTGGATTCCAACCACAGTGACCCTATATGGAGTTTTCAAGACTGTAAATCTTCATGGGAGCCAGCAGTCTCATTGTCCTCCTTGGGACAGGGAGCTAGCAGCCCGTTTCACCTCCAGCACCCCTTCCTCTCTAATTCTGGATCCAGTCCCTCCAAATATCCTGCCCTGCCCTTGTCTAGGCTTCTTAAATGCGTTCCATGCTGCTTATGTTAGTCTGGGTGCCTTAGCGAAACAAATCCACAGAAACGCGTATGTATAAGAGAGAGTTTTATGTAAAGGGTGAGTGCACATCAAGAAAACATGCCCACATTTGCTTATGCACCCGCTTTGTCTTCAGCGATCATGTTGGGGTAGGCTGGTGTGCTTTTTCCATGTGGGCTTTGTTGTTTCTTAGCTAGATGGCCCCTTGTTTATCTTCCAGTCTTTAAGACCCTGGACACTATATCTTTTGATAGCCGGGCCCCAGGGTGCTTAACCAATACACCACAAGGGTTCATTAGCATGTGACTTATCTCCTGCCATTCACACTAGATGCTCAAAATAGCAGGAAACCAGGTTTCTCCTTTGTGGCCACACCAGGTACTGACAGAACCTAGAACAGAGACATGCTTAGTTATATATCTTGACTATCATTAGCATATTATATGCCAGGCAATCTGTAAGCCTTCGCTCCCCTGACCTCTCACAGCCTTGGTAAAATGAAGCTAACAAAAGTAGTGCTCTCACAAGCTTGGTAGGAGATTAAACAACTCATGTAAGGCTACACAGCCTATCAACGAGGAGGCGAGATGAGGCAGTGTGTGGCTGCTGAACCCACACCCTTCACAACACCTCCATTAAAATGACTGAGGGCTATGAGGAACCAGACAGAAGCAGGTTCACACCCCAGATTGAGTCAATTTAACTGCCTATTGTGCCTGACCCTTCTATCTCTGATCTTAGAAATGGGGTTAACAACAACAAAACACTGTAGAAGAAATGTCCAGCAGATGACAGGCATGCGATTAAACAACAAAAAATAAATCACTTAAGTTGAAATTCGAACTCCTGGAAACCCCTCACATGCGTGCAGAGAAGGATTGAGCCCATACGGTGTTTCCAGTGCCCCCGTCCTTCCCACCTAAAATGAGCAGTTGATAAGGTAATGCCTGGATTGTTCCAAGCCCAAGACTGTGGAGAACTAAAGGAAAACCCAGCATTATGAATCTTTGAGCACAGCCCTGCTGGGAAACCGCCCTGCAGTCACTTGTTGAAGACTGGAGGAGGGACAAGAGTAGGGAGAAGAACGAGGACTGAATGTGACACATAAGCAGGGGTGGCCTACATTCCATAAAGGAAAAAACTCAAGGTCTGCTTTTCTGGTGCCGGAAAGTTAAAACCCATCTGGTGCAGTTGAAAAGGTGTGTGTGTGTATTGGGGGGGGGGGTGTGTGTGTGTTAGGGAGGAGGGGCGATGAGTCCAAAGGATGAACTCTCCATCTGCAATTGTGTCCTCAACTGCTTTCCCCTGCTAGCCACACGATATTTGTGTCTGGCCTGCCCTGCTTTTGTTATCAAGCCCAGAGAGGGCAAGAGACTAGCTCGAAGTCACACTGCAAGTTGGCAGCAGAATCAGGCCGAGAACTCTGGATGCTTAGAAAGCTTCACACAGACCTGAGAAAGTACCAAGGGAAGACCTGTTCGCTAACTGGGCAGCACTCACTGCATGCCAGCGCTGTTCCAGTGCCCCAGCCAGGGCATTGCTCCCTGTGTCCGTGTGTCTTCAGTGATGCACACAGGTGACGGATTGGCTTTTAATAGCATGCTTGGAAGGTTGAGGCCACCCAGCGGCACGTAGAAAGAAGGGCCTGCAAATCTACTTCAGACCAAGCAGCCTTTCAAGACCCTGGGGAGCACAGTTCTTCTTGGACACACAAGGAGGCCAGGAGTTGAAGTTGATTCCATGCTGTAGTTGATTCCATGGTTACCGGTTGTAGCTATACCTAGAGTCACATCCACATTCATGTTTATATCTCTTCACTCCATGGGGTGTTCATGGCTCCAACTCTTCTGAAGCAGACCACCAGGATTTTGTTTAAGAGGCCTCTGGATAGGTTTGAACTGCCAACCTTTTAGTTTGTAGCTGAGTGCTAAACAACTTGTGCCATGCAGGGTGCTAAGCTCAGAAACTCAGTCGGTGCTTCATGATCTCAGTTGGAATTATAGAGAGGGTCAGTGATGACCCATTGACTGCTGGGTAATTGTTGATGTAGTCTCCCTGTGCAGACATGTAAAGTACCTGAAAACTTAAAATCCAACTCATTGAGTGCATCATCCTGCCGTGCGCCAGCCCAGCAGCATGCTCTGCTGGGGACATTTGCCATGCCTGGAGACATTCTGAAGAAGGGAGCCCCACTGCCATCTAGTGGGCTGAGACCAGGGATGCTCGCTTAGCATCCTGGTGCAGGGAACAACACAGCCCCACAAAAATGATGTTGACCAAAATGTCAGCAGAGCTGCCACTGGGAAAATGGTCTAGTCCAAGCGCTGACCTTCATAGAGGAAGAAAGCCAATCCAGAGCAGCTAAGTGACCTGCTGTGGGTTGCACAGCCTGATTCCAAGCCCAGTACTATACCCATAGCTGTTACCACGCCCAAAATTAAACATCAATAGCTGCCCAAAGGCCTCTTAGTTTGAGGACCAAGTAAGACAGTAAATGAGAAAGCCCTTTGACAAATGTGGCATGCTGCACAAACATGAGATGTTATTACCCAGGATCTTTTGATATATGTAAATAGATCTTGTACCAGGTCAGTTAATTTTCCAACTGCTCTATCTGAGCTTTCAGATGGCAGCACCTCTGTCCAACCCAGGAAAGGACTCCTGTGCAGGCTGAGCAGCCCTGGAAAGCCTCATGCCTGGCTTCTCCCACCCCTCAGCTAATCTCCAAATGATTAATAAGGGCTCTCACTATGTTGTGGTTCCCAGCTGACAGATACTAGGCTATCAATGCATTCGTATCACCTCCTTCATGCCAGAGGGACTCAGTTATTCGAGGGGTTCCAAGGAGGACCCAGCCTGAAAGAGAAACGGGCGAGAGAGAGGAGCGAGACCAAGCAGATTCTTGTCAAGGTCTGAGTTTATTGCTACACTAGCCTCTCTATAAAGGGTGAGACAAACAAGGGAGTTCAAAGGGGAGATAAAAAAAAAAGGAAGGGCGGGGGTGTAGATCACACAGGGCAGGCGGCCGCAAGTCTGCAGTTGGAATGTCCGGTGCTGGAGCAGACAAGGGTGGGCCATCTGGTGTGTGTCAGGGTAAGATAAGGTTGAGGTGACGTGGCTTTAGCCCTGCTGGGCAGGCAATATGGCCTTGGTTTTGTCAGGCTGATTATGTCCGGTTCCCAACATGAGAGAAGCCAGGAATATCTCCTCTCACAACTGTGCAGCAAATGAGATCAGATCTCCCAATCTGATTTTCAGCCCTCCTGTCTTTCCAAGTGAAGTGGATGGTCCATTTCACGTTGTCTCAAGTCTTTGCACATTGCATGCCAACATTGCAACACAGGGCGCGGCTGTGGGTCTTAGTAGACAAAGCCGCCACCCAGAACCCTGCCCCCAGAGCTCCTTAGTCACCCTTCACAACGCAGGTCCAGGCCGGGCTCCACACTGCAAGGCGATCAACCCTGACCCTCCAGTGTGGCCGTCCTCACACGCTCCCACATCCACCTAGAAGGACTGGAGATGAGAGATTCCGGAAGCTCCCTGCCTCATCTGCCTCCCTCTCCAGAGTGACAGAGCAACTGTAACTGATTAGGCAGGATGCAGCCTCGTTCCCAGTCCCCACCCTCTCTGGGAAAGCAGGGCTGTCTGGCACCTCATCCAAGGCCTTTCCCCTGTTATCTCATTACTGAGTAGCTGCTCCTCTACCACCCACCTCCGTCACCTCATCTAAATACGGGGGAGATGAGTATGTCTTCTTTGCTGCTCCTTCCCTGAGTCCACCCCAGGAGCTCCCTGAACAGATCATCAATCACTTCTCATTACCCCTGCAGCAGCCGTCAGATACTGCTGAACAGAGACAGGCGCCTCCCCTGCTGCTGCCAGGCTCCAGTGCACATGTGCACACACACGTGCACACACATTGTACAGGCCCACTCACATGGACACACAAGCATGCACACCCATGTGCACAAACTTTGTTCAGAGGTGGGAATTCTGCCCATTTTAGCCTCTAATATTGCAATCAGAGAGTGATAGAACAATGAAAGATGAAGGTGGATGAAGGAAGATCTATTTATTCCCTTACTTGTTACATAACCATTCAGGGCTCTTTTTTTATCCGTACAAACACACCACCACCACCATCAACAATCATCAAGTAGCTGTCATGTATGCAGTGCTGCCCTATTCAAGGCAGTGCTGAGTATGTGAGGAGGATTCTCTCTAAAGCACAGCTCTGAGGAAGTCTGTCTCCTTCGCACTTTTACACACACAGGGTGAGGAGCCTGCAGGAGGCTCCGTGCGTTGGGTGAAGCCACACGATGAGTGAGGAGACCGAGGGTGAAGCCAGGGGAGTGAGAGCGCAGAGTTCACCACTTCACCACCATGCTGGTGTGCACAATCGATGAAAGGGTGGCTGCCAGCAGCAGGACAGAAAAAAAGTAAAGCATGTAACTTGTGGTTTTAGCTCTGGCTTACTTCCAAAAGGAATTGTTTTTGTTGTTCTAAAAAGCTTTATACCAAAAAAAAAAAAAAGAAAGAAAGCTTTATACCTCTATAAAAACAAAAGGCTACTGCTGTCAAGCACCTTCAGACTCAAGCCAGAGGAGAGCTCTCCCAGTGGGCTTCCAAGCTGTATATCTTCACAGAAACACAGTACCTCCTGTGGAGTAGCTGGTTGGTTCAAGCCAGCAACCTGGCAGTTAACAAGTACGTCCCTTGTACCTGTAATACCTGTATAAAGTGTATTAAATATGAACTACTCCTGGTGTGTAATTTTAAATTGAATTATTGTGCCTGGAACTTTTTTTTAATAGCTAAGAATGGTGAAATCAGACTCCTTTAGATGTTATGAGAAGAATAGACACTACACAGGGCTTGGACCCAACCCAGCTTAATTCAAAGGAAGGCAGATTTATTTTCTTCTGCTTCCCAGAAGGTTCCTCAGCAGAACGTGTGTTAAACAAAATTGTTTAGCTATGGAAAAGAGCAATCTCCTCTTGGGAAGATTCTGGTAGAAAGGGGCTTTGGTTACATATCCAGCTCAACCCAGCCCCAGAGCCCTCGTCATGTTTTATTTTGTTTTGCCCTTGACACTGATTGTCTTGGGAACTGTGGCCCCCGAGCAATGGCCAGGAAGTCAGGTCTTCTTGATGTAAATCCTCTAATATCCCCTACAATGATTTTCAGTGCCAATGGTAAGGCCCGCCCAGTGGCTGCCACATGCCCCTGAGCAGACACGTCAGAGCAGATGAGAGCATGAGACAGCATTTAAGAGAATGGTAGGCTGGCCTTGACTTAGCTGTTTGGCCTCTCCTCAGAAGTCATTTGTGACACTGACTGTCATGGGTTTCATTAAGAACAAGTCTATCTCTACCAAAGAAAACTGCAAGGTAAGAGGACTTTCAGCTCCAGCTACATATGTCTCCAAACTTACTTACATATTGTCCTGTTTTCAGAAGAAAAAAAATGTACTCAGTGCCTCCCGGGCAAATAAAAACTTTGGTACTACAACCTACAATCCCAGATAAAGTGTAGGTATCTGCTTTGGCAGCTCCCCTGGATCGAGCTGCTCCAGTAGCTCTCCACAAAAACCCTGTGAAGAGATGATCAGGCAGGGTAGCCTAGTCTGTTCTGCAGAAAGAAGCTACCCCTGGAACCTCAGTGGCTTAAAATCTAGAAGTTTATTCTTGTTCATGCAAATTCTGACACTGGAAGGGCAATTCTACAGGGTGTTTGTCCTGCACACCGTCCGTCAGTGATTCGGGCTGCTTCACAAATATGGTGCCACCAGATCAAAAGGTGGATTCCAGGTCATCACAGAAGAGGAAGAGAGAAGTGGGGGTTGTGGATCAGTCTTTACATGCTTTGACACTTTAGTTGACATAGATCGCTGGATAGGGCTGCTTATATAAAGGTTATCAGTTCAAACCACCTAGCTGTACCACAAAAGGAAGGAGTCATCTGCTTTCATAAAGGGTACAGCCTAGCCAACCTCATGCAACAATTGTACTCTGTACCACAAGGGGTGAGCATGAGTCAGAACTGACTTGAAGGCAACAGGATTTGGGGTTTTTTTTGTTTGTTTGTTTGTTTGGTTGGTTGGTTGGTTGATTGGTTTGGTTTGGTGAGTGGGAGCTGGTTCTACCTACAGCATATTAATCTGAAGTAGTCACTTTAGGTTTTTTTGTTTGTTTTTTGAGAGATGTGGAAAAGCTCATTGGCTTTAATGGGGAGTTAACTCTGCCGCAGACGGCCTCCTCAAAATTTCCCTCCCGCTTCAGAAACTAGCAGAGATTTTCAATGAAGGAGCCTGCTGGCACCCGCTGGACATCTCCTTGCAAGGTCAGTCCTTTGGAGCCATTGGGAGGGAGAAAAAAGAGACTTTTATTCCTGTAAAGAATTCCAGCCCCAGAAATCCTGAGGGGGAAATTCTGCCCTGTCCTCTCGGGTCGCTATGAGTCCGAATTGAATTTATGGCTATGAGTTGAGTTGTAATTCCATTCACTTACTGCTCTTGACAGGTTGCTAGATTAGGGCTTGTCTTCCCAAATGCCAGCACTAAACGAAAATGAGCTGTCCGGGCCACAATAAAGGGGTTGGAAATACATCAGGCACACTCATTAGACACCTATGGCAAAATTCAGAACTGAGCATGCTCTGACCCAAGTCATGTAGACCCAGGTGGAAGGTCCACCTGGTCATACAGAATAGGACTTCACAAAAGTGCACCGAAATCAACCAATACGATCGACCAATGTCCTCCAGTGGTGTTGGGAGGTGATAGAAGTAGGCCTGGGCTCCTTGTCGCCCTCCCTTGTTCACGTGCTCTGCAAGTGGAGGGTGAGGCCCTTGGGGGTTCCTGCCGTGGCTCCTCAGCTGGTTCTGCACTCCTGCTCAGGTATTCCTCCCATGAAACCGCCATATTCAGCTGCAAACTTTCCCCACCCCTGCCATGCAGCCCGGCGTGCTTTCCGGAGATACTGGGGACTTTTGGGGACTGCGATACCGGAAACTTTCTTCCATAACATTCACTTGGATTTACAAAACTGCTTCTGCCATATGAATTCTTTCAGCGTTGCTAAGCAAGAACTGAGGTCAACCACCCCAGAAACCTAACACTATCAAGTCAATTCTGACTTATATCAATCTAGGGGGTCCTCAAACTATGGCCTGCGGGCCGCATGGCCCTCAGAGGACATTTATTCAGCGCGCCGGGTGTTTTTGCCCCGTTTTTTTTTTTTAACTTCAAATTAGGTATGTGCAGTGCGCATAGGCATTTGTGCATAGTTTTATTTTTAAACTATCGTCCGGCCCTCCAGCGGGTTTGAGGGACAATGAACTGGCCTCCTGTTTAAAAAGTTTGAGGACCCCTGAAAGGACAACGTAGAACTATGCCTGTGGGTTCCCGAAGTTCTAAATCTTTACAGGAGCTGAGAACCGCATCTTTCTCTGTGAGCCACTAGCGGATTCCAACTAGCCGGCCTCATGGTCACACACATTCCACCAGGCTCCTTGAGCCTTAACTTGATAATTTAATGAAATGATACTTCTCCAAGTCACACTGTATCATGGTCTATAATCTTGCTATTCTAATATCAAATTTAAAATAAGGAATATAGTTAAGCTCCAAATCCATAAGCAATAAGATCATTGAATCTCTTTGGACACTATTACTTAAAAAAAGAAAAAACTCTGTCCAATTATTTTCAGCACAGAAAAGCTTCCAGTGTTTACAGCTTAGTATTTAATTGCTTTTTCTCTTCTTCTTTTGCATTGGTGAATCATTTTGAGCTTATAATAATGTCAAAATAAATAGTTTCCAGAGCCTCCAGGCATTCACTGTGTAATGATCATTTAAAAGATTTCTTGGTTAGAGGGTCCTCAAAAGAATAAAAAGCGTGTCCGCATCCCTGGTCATTTCTATATTCAAAAGAAGAAATTGCTCATCAAATGCTACAAGCCAATTTCTTTCTTCAGCCAAACTGCCCATTTTAGCATCACTGAATTAAGCAAATGGTTCTACATTTCAAAGTCAACAATGATACTCTTTTCCCTTTAACACGAGCATCTTAAACAGCTCAAAAAGTAGTCGAGCTCTTTATTATGGCTTTTCCTGAGAAAGCTGTTTCGTTGTTTATTTTATTTATTCATCTAGACTTTCATTTTAAGATTTGTGTATTTTAAGTTCTGCTAGTCAGGACATTTTAAATGGAGCCAGATTTTTTTTTATACTTTGTCTTTTAAAATATAATGAGGCTGAGCCGTACATCCCTTAATAAAATATAAAGTCTTCCTATTTCTGTTTGTTTGTAATTTCCCTAAGGATAACTCTTAAAGTAGTAAAACCAAAACCCGCCATAATGAATTACATTTGGTCTACTGGGGGTTGTGGCCAACCTTTAGATAGAAAAATCCAGAGACTCCCTTCTGCATCTCCTTTCCCAACCAAACCCCGGTGGCTGGAGGCTGGAAGGAAGAAAGAGGCTGGGCTGCTGGGGCAGGGTGGGGAAGGGGTAACCTTGCAGATTATTTCAAATTCTACTCTGAAGGCAGAAAGTTATCCCAATGAGATAGCTAGAGATTCACTTCCTTAGAAAAAGATTGAAATTAATGTGTCCCTTAGAAAAGCCAAAGGAAAAAAGTCGTTATTAATTTAGGCAATTGAAGAACTTTGAAAGCCATGTCTAGTACATAAAAACACCTGTCCCTAGAGCCCATCGGCCTAGGAAAATGAATTTTTATACCATGTAAAATAAAGGAAGGTCATTTCTTAGACTTGCTCAACAGAAGATTGTCATTTTAAACCGGTTACTGTAATGAGAAGCTGGGTTTTCGTAAAAAGGACTGAATGCTTGAGTCAGTGTGAAATGAAATTAGAGATGCATGTTCTGCGCATGGCAGCATTTCCGGAGGAGTCTGTGTTCCCGTGACTGCTCTCAATCTGTGTCGTGCCTTCTGGGAAACTCACAGCGTGGTGCCCACATCTAGTCTCTCGGACTTTCTTGCCAGCTTTGGAAAGGTGTTGAGTCTGTTGGATCTGCTGCACAGAGACAGCATGCAAGTGGACCCTTCCCACATTCCTCAGAGAGCAGCCCCCCAGTGTAAAGCTGTGGGTGAGGTTTGATGACCTTTGCCCCTTCATCATCCCGCATTCTTTGACGGACCCAAGCGCTCCCCTGAGGCATTACCGGAGAAGCAGCTACCCCATAGTTTCCAGATGGTGGGTATCAGCCTGTGTGCTCATTGGGATCGCCAGAGAGCTGTCCAAAAGACATCTTTGTCCCATCTCCACTGAGTCCGATTTTATTGGCCTGGAATGCAGCCTAGGTGCTTGGATATTTTTCTCTCTCATTAAGTTTTTATTGTGAATTGGGTGAAGGTTTACCAAGATCATCAGTTTTTTATTCAACAATTCATACACATTGTGTTTTATGCCACTTATTGCAATCTCCACAATATAATATGACTTATTCCACTCCCTACTTATGTCTTCTGTTTCCCTTCCTCCTCTCTTCCTACCCTTCTGAACTTGGGCCTTGGATTAATACTGCCCTTTTGAGATCAAATGGTTTGCTGTTTTCAGGTTTGTGTGCCTCACTTGTGTAATTGCTCCCATTGTAGACCAATCTATTATTTGGCTGAATATTGAACCACAGGTAGGAGTTCATTTTCAAACTTAGTGAATAAGGACCATCATTTCAGAGGTTCTGTTAGTCCCTATCCAGCCAATAAGCCTGGTCTCTTTTATGACTGTGAATTTTGCTTCACTATCTAGGACCTTTTGATGTGATCCCTTTCAAAGAAGTTGGAATTGATAGTTGGAGATCATCTAGTTATTCTGTGCTCAGAGTCATGAAGTCTAATGTTCATGTGGTCCACTCACCACTCTTTCCTCCAGAGTGAGGGTGACAATACTTGCCACCTAGATGGCCACTTGTGAGCTTCTGAGATCCAGCTGCTACTCACCAGCGTGGATGTCGACCATAGTCTTTACAGTCTAGGTAATGACAATTGTTCTTGGTGTCCTTCACAACTATAATCCCCAGCCCCCAAGCCCAATAAAGCACTCCCTCCAGTTGTTCGGTTATGCCTAAGGAGTTTTGATAACTTCATCTTCTGTGTGCTCCGGAATATTCAATTCCCTGGATGATCAGAATGCTCAGTCAGGGCTCAGAATCTTGGTGTTAAGGCTCCTGGTGAGATCCTGGCACATCAGACACAGAGGTTGTGAGGCTAGAGGATGGGCAGAAGGGGATCATACTGAGTCTAACAAGGAAAGAAAAGGAAATGAAGGATATAAGCAATTAAAAGCAAGCGCATAAATAGATACAAATACACAGATGGCCCTTGCAACATTATTCCCAATCTCGCAAACGTGTCAACGGTCTAAATACCCATCAATAGGTGAATGGATAAGTCAAACATGTTGCCTACGGTATATACAATGGACTACTACTCAGCCATAAAGAGAAATGAACTCTTGACACAGGCTACAAGAGGAATGAACCTCATAAGCATTATGCTGAGTGAAATAAATCAGCTTCAAAAAGGACACATTTTGCTTAATTCCACTTACAAGAAATATCTAGGCTAGGAAAATGAATAGAGACAAACATCTCCCAATTGTTTCCAGGGATAGGTAGGAAGGTAAGTATGGTTGTTACATAATGCCATGTCAATTGGACAAATAAGTGAGGTGGAGTCTTTCTTATACCTATATGAGTGTCCTTGGATTTATTTCTCTAGTCAACCCAGCCTAACCCAGTAGGGCCTGGAGGGGAAGTGCCATCCCTGAGACGATACTGAGCTTCCATAGGGTGATGACATAATTTTGGAATGGGTAAGGATGATAATATGAACAACATGCAGAATGCCACTTAGTTATAATCTTGTAGAGCGTGGAAGTGACGAATGTTTTGATGCATGTATATTTAGTACGATTTTTAAAGAGTGTACGCAAAAGAGCAATATGGCAAGTCTGTGTTGCCATTTGCTGTTGCTCAGCTAAAAGCGATTCGGGCCTGTGTAGTCCAAAGGGAACCACAGAGGCTCAGGAGGAAAGCTGGTACCATCTCCAACTAAGACTTGTCTGACCAAATGCAGAGTCTCCCTTCAAGTAACTGACAGGTCAGAGGCAGCTCATCTCTGCTGCAGAAGCAATGATTTGTCTCAATTCCCAGACCACTGTCACAACCATGTCTTGTTGCCCTCGGTGCCCCCCTTCCCCACCACAATAAGTCACTAGAAAGCCATGCTTCATTTAAAAACAAACAAATAAACCCCTTCTGCCTCCATCCTGGCACTGTTTCAGCTTATTTAGCATCATAACATATGTCATCTGTTTCCCTAAACAATCTAACATGGACATGGCACGATGGGACTGAGGAGTTAGGCAAATGAGTACCAGCCTGCCCTCTGAACACACACGATGGCATTTGACTTGCTGTCAGTAGATGCTGTCGCGTTTCTTCTCCTCTTTCCTGGAAAATAAATATAGAAAAGAAAGAGGCCATGAAAAGGGCTGCAAGATGTTTAGCTCTGGTCTTTCTAGAAAGTGTAGAAAAAAAGCATGTGACCCCTGCCTGCCTTTAGATGCCCCACTCCTCTGGCTAACAAGGACTGCGCACTGACCATGGACAAGACATCTGGATCTGGGGGGAGGATAAAACAATTGCCCCCACCAGCAAAGAGTTTCCAGATTTACGGGACTGCACAGGCCAGGGAGCAGCTCATAAAAAGAACAAGAAGAATCGCAAAGGAGGGTGTGCTCCAGCACCACTTCGTCCAGCTGCAGACACATGAAGGCAAAGTTTCCTTTGCTTTCAGTCAAGTTTATGATTTCCGCGGCATCCCTTACCAACACCTTCACAAAGATCTAGGTTCTTGGGTTGTTTCGTTCCAGGGCGGACATCACCTTGGTAAAGCCACACTTTATGGACAGCTCATGGTCCAAGAATTCCACCTATATGTTTTGAAAGGGGCCACGTTAAAACCCCTGGCTCAGACTTTCAGGACTGGGCACAATACAGCTAACCCACCATGGGGACAGCAGGATTTGGTAACACTCTCATCTCCATCACAACCTGGACCTGGCAAAGCTATTTTCTTCCACTCACCATCTTTCAATCAATATTTACTCAGCTATTAGTTGCTCCCCAGGCTCAGCATCAGAAAAGTGTTCAAACGTTACCGAATTGTCCATCTAATGGTAGAGGTCTGTGCAAGGGATATGAGAGCAAGAGGCTCAGAGATGATCAGTGGGTAACGAGAGAGGGATTCACCTTTATCATTTGTAGAAAGCCCCTGAGGCTTAGTCACATTGGCAGACTTTCCCTGGAGCAAGCAAATAAAGCTGCTCCCGGCTCAGCTCCATTCCTGATCTGGTCTTGCCATGAGACTATCCAGGCTTTGTCCCAACCCCACATTCTGGAAAGCACGAGTGGAAGGAGGTGGATCTTGGGGATACCATGGAAAAGAATGGGCATTGCACAACACTTCATTGTACTCATATGGAGCTTATACAAAGGCCAAGAGATAGAACCAGGTGAGACTGTGAACAGGACAAGGTGATACTGCATGGTTTAAAATCAGAAAAGGTGTGCATCAGGGTTGTATCCTTTCACTGTTCTTATTCCATCTGTATGCTGAGCAATTTTTACAAGAAGCTGGTCTATGTGAAAAAGAACATGGCATCAGGATTAGAGGAAGACCCAAGTAATGTCATTAGGAACATTTTCTCACTAAAAATTTTAGGTCATGGCATCAAAAAAGTGTCATTTTAACCTAAATGGGTTTTTAGACCAGTGAAATAACAGCGAGAGTGAGTCAGCATTGTGCACAGAATTGAGCGATACTGGTTCTTTGGGAAATTCATAATCCAACACTGACACTGCTGAGATAAAGGATGACAGTGAGGAAGATTCTACACCTGAGCTCTGTGATGGGCCAACGTGGTGCTCTACTCTCTTCAGGAATGGATGAGCCAGCTCCACCAAGATTCCCCTTTACTGGAGCACCTGCTATGTATGTAGACGTTGAACACAAGAACGCTTTGGCGTTCCTACAATGATTTCTGACCGATGAGGTCATCGAAAAATTGATTATGATAGCCCGGAGGTTTACTTTCAGGTTTTAACCCCTCTTCAGTTAATTTCTGTGCATGGGGGAAGGTTTGGGGCTTGCTTCATTTTCCTACATACGGTATCTCAGTTTGTCCAACACCATTTGTTGAGCAAGCAGAATTTGTCCCTTTGGATATTTCTGTGTCCTTTTTCGAAGGCTAGTTTCCTGTTGACTGGTGAATATATGTGTAGCTTTTCTGTTCGAATCCATTGATCTATATACCTCTCAGTGTACCAATACACTGCTCTCCCTTAGGGAAAAACAACAACAAAAGTTGTATGAGCCCCTATATAATGATTTTTTTAATGGACGATGAACTATTTTCCAGGCCAGCACTATCCTATGTTTGAGCACATTGCTGCAGCCACTGTGTCAATCCATCATGCCTTATAGCCTGCGGTACTCATGTTCAGGTATAGTGTTCTGCCATTCACAAGGTTCACACTGGCCAGTTCTTTCAGAAGTGGAAGACCAGGTCCTCGTCCCTCGTCTCTCTGTCTGGAAACTGCTGAAGTCTACCTGCAGTGAGTGACCCAGCAGGCATTTGAACTACTGGCTGCAAAATTTCCACCATTACAGCCAAATGCAGGCCACCACAGTACAACAGACAGTAACAGCATCTTAACACCACACAAAGGCTCCTCCCTGGGGAGACCACGTGTTCAGGCAATTGCTGCTGTTACACATGTAAGTGGGGGCTACATGAAGTCGCACCATCTCCCGTGGCCCTTCCAGGAACAGGCCATTCTTCTGTTGTTTCTACTGGACTTAGGCTCAGCTGCCAACCTGCCCTCTGCACGCATTCTTCTCCTTACCCTTCCATGTCACCTTCTCTTTGCCCAAGTCAATACTGCTGGTCAGTCACCTACTGGTGGATGCTTGCTTCTGAAGTTTCTGAACCACATTTCCCCATGGTTATGAGACATTGCTGCTGCCACTGCGAGCATTTAACAGGTTACTTTACACCTTCAATGAGAAATCTAGGGGAATAGAAAGAAAGCTTCTTCTTTCTCCCAAGGAGTGGGTGGTGGTTTTGAACCGTTTCCCTTGAGGTTAGCAGCCCAATGTGTAACCCACTACACCAGTAGAGCCTTGGTGGCACTGTCCAGCAATTATTAGACTGCTAAACATGAGGTCAGGGTTTCAAACCTACCAACTTCTCCTTGGGAGAACGATAAAGCTGTTCCCATAAAAGACTGACAGCTCCAGAAGCCCACTATAGGCTGGCTATGAGTTGGAATTTTGCGGTCATTTAGGGCTTTTTGGTGGCATGTGATTTTTTAGGGCTTTTAGGTTGTTTGTGGACGTTCAAGGTGTGTTTTGGGCATTCGGGTGGTTTGGGGTTTTTAGGGTGTTTTATAAGATTTTAGGGAGTGTTTAAGGGATTTAGGGGTGGTTTTTTAGAGTGTATAGGTATTTTTCAGCACAGTATGGTGTTTTTAGTGATGTTACAGAGTTCCTTAGGGATTTTAGGGTATTTTTAATATTATATGTGTTTTTTTCCCCCAGCATTTTAGGTTTTCTTAGGGCTTTCATGGTGTTTTCAGGGCATATATGGGGTTTAGGAATGTTTAGGGTTTGGGAATCTTCTAAGGATGATTTTTTGAAGTTTCACATGTTTGGGTGGGCATTTGGTGTTTTTTTGTGACTTTAGAGTGTTTATGGGATCCTGTCAATTTGCAGCTTTAATTCCACAAAGAAAAGTCAGACAGCAAGCCAGAAAGGAGCAGGAAATGAAGGGGAAGCCCAGGCCACATGTTACAGCTGCCAAGTCCGGAGAACCTAGGTGTGGTCGTTGGCTACCTGGGACCGGGAGTGGGGCTGTGCTCCTGCCCAAGGGTGCTAGGGAGTAAACCAATCTCAGCTGGACGTTTGGCTTTTCTACTACTTAGCCGACTCCATGAACTTTCCCAAGGGCAGCTGGCGAATTGCCAGGGGAACCCAGCTAGACCCCCCACACAAAAGCACAGGGATGGTTACAGGAACAGGAGGTTTCACACAGTGGATGTGCAGGGCTTGGGGTCGGGATTGGGGGCCAAGGTGAGGAAGGGGCAGCAATAAGGCCTGGTCCCAAATAATCAGACACTGAGCAATAAAAGTACAAGGACTGCCAAGAGAACATGGGGACAAAGGATGGCTGGACTTCATTTGATATCTTTGGACGTGCTGTCAGGAGAGACCAGTCCCTGAAGGGACATCAAGTCCATGAAGGACATGATGCTTGGCAAAAAGTGGAGGACGGGCAATAAAACAGCTCGAACCAGCGGCTACATCAGTGGGCATAGTAACAATGGTGAGGATGGTTCGAGACCTGGCAGTGTTTTATTTTACTGCTTGTGTTTTTCTAGAACTGTCTTTCCTGGATGCACGAGGAAGGATAACTGTGCTTGTGGGAAGCAAATGCACAGTGGGCAGCGCTTTGGCCAACATAGGTACACCACCGGCACACAGTGCCCCCTTACTTGGCATCCAAAGTGACAGGATTTGTCTTTCCCCAGAGCTCTCCAGCCCTGGGGGAAGTGGCCCTGCCTTCGGCGCGCCGCCAGGGGGCAGCACTGCTGCTCTCTCACTGGCTACATCTGTGAGGACCCAGAGAGCAGCTCCTTTCTGCTGCTCTCCTCTCAGACTTCTGCCAGAAGCCTTGGCTCCTCCTGGATCCTCCCTTGATTCCCACTCTGCACCTTTGGGGACGCCCAGCCCATTAACTCTCTCCCATCCTTCCTTGCTGCCTCTTCTCCAGATGCCTGAGCTGGGCTTCAAGTAGTTGTAATGTTATGCTTAGGTGAGATGTGTTCAGCTTGTTTACTGTCTGTATACAAGAAAAGAGTGCAGCCCAAGACATCCACCCTTTTGTTCCTCTATGGAAAGCCTGTTACGTGTCATAGTCTTCTCTCTGTGCAGTGCTTTCCTCTGCTGCTGATGCTTTTACATGAAATAGGACTCGGTGTGTCACCGCTACAGGAAATTATCTCTGAAAAAATAATATGCCCAGAACTCAGAAACAGTGTCAGCTTGCATCTGGCATCATGGAAGCATCATGGGTGTGTTTCCATTCATTCGCTCCTGAGTGTCACATGTTAAACTCAGTGCATAGCATAAACAGCAGCAGGCACAAACTGAGACAAAGCACACCCTTTGCTGTGAAGCACATTCCGACTCCTGGCTGCCCCTGTGCCACAGAGTAGAACTGCCCCGCAGGGGCTCCCTAGCTGTCATCTTTACAGAGGCACATGGCCACACCTCCCTTTTGGGAAGCCACTGGGTAGGTTTGAACTTCAGGGTTGTAGTAGTTGATATTGTAGAGCCCTGGAGTCAGTTCGGATTCATAGGGGCCTGTGCACTAGAGAGAGAAACAAAGCCCAGTCCTGCGCCATCCTCGCACTTGTTACTGTATTTGAGCCGATTCTCGCAGCCACGGTGTCAATCCACCTAAGTAAGGGTCTTCCTCTTGTTTGCTAACCCTCTGCCAAAAATGATGCCCTTCTTGCAGGACTGGTTCCACCATAGTAATATGTCCAAAGTACCTGAGACAACGTCTCCGCATCCTCTTTCAGATCTCCTGCCTTTAGTTTGTCAGCTCACTTCGATGGAGTCGATGCTGAGCCATAGCGACTCTATGAGATCAGAGCAGAACTATCTCTGTGGGTTTCCCAAAGGCTAACTCTATGGGAGTAGAACGCCTCATCCTTTTCTTCTGAGGACTGACTGGTGGTTCCCCACTGCTGACATTACAGTTGACACCCAAGGCATAAGCTACTATGCCACCAGAAGTCCCTTGCCCCTGTGCAATAACCAACACCACCTACACACAAAACCCACCCCTTCTCTGTCAGTTTGATGTATGGTGATGGCTTGAGTTGCTATGAAATTGGAAGCTACTAGGGGGAACCCGACAAAAACTACAATTTTTTCAAAACTATGCATTTAAATTTTTTATCCCCTTCATAGTACTCTCCATTACACTTCACACATTTGTCTAATCTGTGATTACATTCTTGGAAACATTTTTCAAACTCAGCAGTTTGGGTGACACCCTTGTTTTTTTCCCCCCCTCTTCTGTGTTGTCAAACCACTGTCCTTCATTCATGGAAACAGAAAGAAGTCACATGGAGTGAGTTCAGGTGATTAGGATATGAGGGACAAGAGAGGCATGCTTTTTTGGGGGATGTTTTCATACTGTTATTTCTTTTCTCTTTTTTTATAATCATTTTTTGGGGCCTCATACAACTCTTATCACAATTGATACATACATCATATTTGTACATTCATTGCCCTCATCATTCTGAAAACATTTGCTCTCCACTTAATCCGCTGGCATCAGCTGATAATTATTCCCCATCCCTCATGAACCCTGAATAATTTCTAAATTATTTTGTCATATCTTACACTATACAATATCTCCCTTCAGCCACTTTTCTGTTGTCTGTCCCCCAGGGAGATGGTTATATGTAGATCCTTGTCATCGGTTTCCCCTTTCCATTCCTCCCTCCCTCTACCCTCCTCGTATCGCCACTCTCACCACTGGTCCTGAAGGGATCATCCGCCCTGGATTCCCTGTGTTTCCAGTTCCTATCTGTACCAGTGTACATCCTCAGGTCTAGCTAGATTTGTAAGGTAGAATGGGGATCATTTTAGTTGTGGGGGAAGAAGCATTTAGGAGCTAGAGGAAAGTTGTATGTTTCATTGTTGCTACAGTGCACCCTGACTGGCTCCTCTCCTCCCTGCTACCCTTCTGTAAGGGGATGTCCAATAATCTACAAATGAGCTTTGGGTTTTCACTCCACACTCCCCCGTATTCACAAAGATATGATTTTTTTGTTCCGATGATGTCTGATACCTGATTCTTCCGACACCTCGTGATCACACATGCTGGTGTGCTTCTTTCATGTGGGCTTTGTTGCTTCTCAGCTACATGACCACTTGTTTAACTTCAAGCTTTTAAGACCCCAGAATGTATAACTTTTGATAGCCGACCACCATCAACTTCAGTCACCACATTTGCTTATGCACCCATTTGCCTCCAGCAATTGTGTTGGGGAGGTGAGCATCACGGAATGCCACTTTAATACAACAAAGTATTTTTGCATTGAGGGAGTACTTGAATGGAGGCCCAATGTACATCTGTTACCTTAATACTAAACCTATAAATATATGCATATAGATCTATTTCCCCATCGTTATACATAAATATATTTACATATGCACATGCCTTTATTTAGACCTCTATAAATGCCCTTTGCTTCCTACCTCTTTCCTTGATTTCCTTTTACTTTCCGATTGTCCCACTCTCATGTTCAGCCTTCATTTGTGTTTCAGTAATTCCTCTCGGTTACATTACTCTTGGTTACACTCTACCAAGCCTCCTACACCCTCCTCACCATCTATTTGGATCACTTGGTGTTCCCTTGTCCCTGGGTTTGTTAACAGCACTTCCTTTTTCCCTACATCCCCCTTTCCCATCTCCCCCCCCCCCACCAGCTGTCAGTCCCATTGTTTTCTCCTCCAGATTGTTCATCCAGCCTATCTCATTTAGACAGACCTGTGGAAATCATAGCATGCACAAAAACGAGACAGAGCAAACCCAAGCAACAAAATGAAACAAAAGAACAACACCACCACCAACAAGCCAATGACAAAAAGCAAAACAAAACACAAGAAAGAAAAGCTTTTAGTTAGTTCAAGGACTGTTTGTTGGCCTTTAGGAGTGTTTTCTCATAGAGTATGATGGGTCAGCTAGCCCTGGCCCCAAAGTCTATTTTTGGTATTCCCTGGGGACTTCGTTGCTCTGTTCCCCTTCCTGTTCTGTTGTACACCCTTAGTATTTTGCCTCGGTGTGCTGGGATCAGATCGGGCGATAGAGGCATGCTGTTTTTTTTTGTGTGAGCAGGTGCACTGTCATGGTGGCAAAACCAGTCCCCTGTCTACCACTAATCAGTCCTTTTTATTTTAAATAAATCATTTTATTGGGGGATCTTACAGCTCTTGTAACAATTCATACACCAATTTGTATGAAGCACATTTGTACATACATTGCTATCATCATTTCCAAACATGTTCTTTCTCCTTGAGCTCCTTTTTTCCCCTCCTCCCACCCACGTGAACCACTGATACTTTATACATACTTTTGATTTTTATATTTTACGCCTCTGCTGTATCCCTTCACCCAAACTTCTGCTGTTTGTTCCCCTGGGTGGTGGAGTGGGGCTGTATGTCCATCATTGAGATTGGTTTCCCCTTTCTTCTGCTTCTCCCCCCTACCTTCCCTCGTGGTGTTGCTACTCTCAGTATTGGTCCTGAGGGGTTTATCTGTCCTGGATTCTGTGTGTCGGAACTTCTAGTCAATAGCAGTGTGCAAGCTCTGGTCTAGCCAGACAACTCAGACCTTCTTACACAATATCTTCAGAACCTCTATATAGGAAGCTTGATTAACAGTCTGACCTAGTGCAATGACTAAACTCCAAATGCACTATCACCCTCACATCAACAAAACCAAACAAATGAGCATCTTCTTGAAGTTTGAGTTCACTTGACGAGGTGTATTTGAGTGAGGTGATGATGGCGTCTTACACTGACTTGATTTATGTTTGCATTCTGGCTTGTGAGAAGAGCACAAGGTCTTGTCACCAGCAATGACCTTGGGAAAAAAGTGTGGGTGCACTAGCTCAGAGCAAGTTGCCAGATGCCTGCCCAAACAGGAGAATGTATATTTTGAAATGTGTACCCAGTGGAGCTTTGTACCGCTTGGTTTTTTGGCGGGGGTGGGGTGGGGGTGGGGGGAAGGCCGGCTACTCCTTTGTAGGTTAGATAATCTGAGATGTGCTATTTGAAATTTCCTGGGGCCAGTTTTAGACAAAACTAGAAAAGTTAATTTTGCTGTATGGAAAAATCTGACAGTCTGGAAGTATCTAATTTTCCTCACATGCCATCATTCCCCTAGTAGCATTATTCCTAGTTAAAGCTCTCCTCTGTTCCTCCTTAGGGTTTCCCCCACTACCTGATGTTCCTTTTCTCCTACTCATCATCAAGGGACTTGTGTCCAAAGTGAGGACAGCAAATAAGAGACCCTCCTGACTCTCTGTTAAGAAGGGTGCTCTGGTGCATGCGTGTGTTTATGTGTGCACATACAATCGCATTTGAATTTTGTTGGAAGAGGCTTCATAGAGACCGAGAGTGACATGGTTAGAGCTGCTGCACATGTAGAGCACTGTACTCTATGGTGTTCTAATTCAAATGCATGTAAGGTCCAAGAGAGGTAATAGAAGCAAGTGACCAGGGTCAGGGAAGGCAGTAGGAGGAACTGAGGGAGCCTGAATGCCTCACACCCTGCTAGTTTCACTGATTCTTGGATGGGAGAGTACCAACCTAGTGCTGTGAAATCTTCGCAGTTTTCAGAGGCTTGGGGGATTTTAATTTTGTATGTAAAAAATAGACATCTAAATGCTTGTAATTTATTGATTTCGATAAACACACTGAATGCCAGTACTCAAGTCAAACAAACCAAACTGACAGCCATCGAGTCTTTGCCAACTCATAGTGACCCTATTAGACAGGGTAGAACTGCCCCTCAGTTCAGCTCCCAGCCCTGGAGGCCCACCAGTTCCTCGTTATTATCATGAGGAATACTATTTTCACAAGAGCGTTACATACCCCTAGAGACTAAACCATAAAGTCATATAGGCTTTGACCATCAATTCTGATATGCTTTTTCCTGAAACTGATGGGTCATTTGATGGAATCCTTGTATTACTTCCCTAACATAAAAATTAATCAAGCAAAGGAGATTCAGTGCTCAGTACTGCAGCCCCCTATTTAGAGATTAACTCTTAAAAACCACCACCACCACCACCACCACCACCACCACCACCACCACCACCACCACCACCACCACAGGCACCTTATCTATGTTGATAAAAACTTGAGTAGGCTGTATAAATATCTCAAGTATTTAGGATAAAATGGATTCTTTTTCTACTGTCACATATTTAGTTTGAGTTATGTGTTTCCATCTGAACACAAATTAAATAGACCTCATTGACATCTTTTCAAAATGCCATAAAAATTAAATGATTACCTTAAAAGATACTCAGTATAATTAGGCATCAGAAAAATGTACATCAACACTAGAGCGAGATAGTGTTTCAACCCATCAAGATGACACTAGCCAAGAATATTAAAAATACCATTGAGTGCTGGAAGAATGAACAGATTTGTGTCAGAAGAACAGTCTGAAAGGTCCTTAGAAGCAAGCACGGGGAGACTTCACATGCTTTGGATATGTTATCAGGAGATGCCAGTCCCTGGAAAAGGCTGAAATGTTAGGTTCAAGTATAACAACAGTTTTGAAGATGGTGTAGGACTGCGCAGTGGTTCATTCTGCCTTGAGTTGGAACTGACTCAATAGCACCTAATGCTAAAAGCTAGATGCTTTTGATCCTAAATGAAAAGTGGATGGTCCAGCCTCCATACCAGCTACGTGGACAACTGCCCCTCCCCCCAGAAGAATTTACCTTAGAAGACGGCACTGAACCTGTAGCTAGGGGAGATGCACATGTCTGATCAGAGCACACAGGGGCAAATGAAGGGGGAGGAAGAGAGTGGAGCACACACTGGTCCACCAGGCTTGGAGGATGATATTGGCACTCTGAACAGCCAATGTACAGAGTGGACCATATGGCTGATCCCACTATGAGACATGCCATCCCTTGCTGGCCCAGGGCCCTATGGGGACAATACCGGAGACTCTGTGTTGGGACTGACCCGGCTGGCCCTCCAACACGGAGGCAAATCACTAAAAGCATGCAGCAGAGCAACCATGGGAGCAGAGCGGGTAGCCCCTGAGGGAGTACAAAGGACAGACTCTGGGGCCAGAGCATGATACGCCATCAGACCTGACTGAAGGACACACCTATAGAAAAAAAAAATCAGACCTTGATCTATTTACAGGTTTTTCTTTCTTAAAAAAATTTTTTTGGCTTTTAATTAATTTACTCTTTTATTGATCATTGGTTTTCTGTTGTTGTTTTTTGTCATCACTGTGTTCTCACCCATCGCCTATCTTGCTATGGTTTGATTTTTGGTGCATATTATTATCTCAACAGATCTATCTAGATAAGATAGGCTGGAAGAATAGGCTGGAGGAGAAAACAACAGGACCAATGGTTCCCGGGGACATGGGAGAGAGAGAGGAGGGGGTAAGGAGGTGATGCTGACCAATCCAGCGACAGGGGAGCAACAAGTAATCCAAAATCCGTCGCAAGGAGGGTGTGAGAAGCCTGGTAGGTATTCAGCAAGGGTAATGTAACCAAGAGAAATTACTCAAACCCAAGTGAAAGCTGAGCACGATAGTCGGACAAGAGGAAAGTAAAAGTAAATAGAGGAAAGAACTAGGTGACAAAGGGTATTTCTAGAGGTCTACATACTGGCATGTACATATGTAAATATATTTATACAGGAGGGTTCGTAAATAGATCAACGTTCATATATTTATAGACTTAGTATTAAGGCAGTAGATGGACATTGTCAAGTACTTACTCAATGCAAGAACACGTTATATTAAATTGGCATTCCATGATGAACACCTTTCCAACATGATGGTTGAAGAAAAATGTGTGCACTAGCAAATGTGGTGAAGAAAGCTGATGGTGCCTGGCTATTAAAAGTTATAGCATCTGGGATCTTACAGGCTTGAAAATAAAGAAGCGGCCATCTAGCTCAGAAGCAACAAAGCCCACATGGAGGAAGCACACCAGCCTGTGTGACCATGAACTGTTGAAGGGATCAGATATCAAGCATCAAAGAACACAAAAATCATGTCATTGTAAATGAGGGTGAGTGCAGAGTGGAGACTCAAAGCCCATTGGTAGGTAACTGGACACCCCCTTCCTGAAGGGATGTGGGGAGGAGATAAGCCAGTCAGGGTGCAGGGTAGCAACAATGAAACATATGTTTCCTCTAGTTCCTAAATGCTTCCTCCCCCCACTATCATGACCCAATTCTACTTTACAAATCTGGCTAGACAAGGGGATGTACAGAGAGATCGCCTTGGAGATTGGGTGGATGTTCCCACAGTAGCGTGGAGCCCCACAAGTGCTGGTCAGGCGTTTCCCCCAGTCACTTGTAGGACCTCAGGATTTAGGCTGGGGATGCCCCCACTTTTTATAGGGGAGAACAACCTGTGGCCTGGTGTGTGGGAGAGGACCAGCGTGAATTCCCCAGCTGCTTGCCACACCAATAAGTGGGGGGTGGGAGCTCCCTCAGTTGGGCCTTCAGGTTTGCCCTAGGCAGAGGGGAGTGGCCTGGAGACCTCTATTGTCTTGTGATGGGAAAGAGAGTGAAAGGAGAGGAAAAAGAGAGAAAGAGGAAGACACAGACTGGGGCAATAATGCCAACCAGACTGACAACCACTCACCCACACACAACTAAAATGCACAGAGTAAATAAAGGTGACAACAGTAAAAAGAAAGAAAAGAAAACAACTAAAAAGGAGAACCAAATCTGTGGAGGCTGTGGTAGGAAGTAGAGAAGAGCTTGATGGAGCGGAGAAAAGCAGAAAACCTGTAAGAAGAGCCCAATAAAAGGGAAAAGAGAGAAGAGAAAAGGAAGGAGGAGGAGAGAGTATTTTTTAAATGGTTAAAGAAATAACTGACCCTGTGTTATGCTGTGTGTAGCTCTGACTCGTCCTGTGTGCAGTACTGTCTTAGGGGTCAGGCTGCCCACTGGGAGGACAGGGTTGCCCTAGGCTGAGTGTAGGGCTCTGGAAACCAGCAGTGGTATGTGCAAGCAATGAGAGGGAGCAGAGAGAATCGTACAAGCTAAGAGAGAGGTGAAGAAAGCAAAGACAGAAAGAGGAAAGAAAGAAAAAGAGAATAAAGAGAAAGAAGGAAATAAATCCAACTGAGTTCACTAAGGTTGGCTGTGATGGTAAAGAGCAAGGAGAGAGAGAAGGAGGAAATAAAGTATAAAGTAGTAGCTGATCCCTGATTGCTTGGATGAGGGGCCAGAGGGGTTTAGACACTGCTCCAACATGGCAGGTCAGTGTGCCCTTTTAATGCCGGGACCCAGTGGTGCTGGGCAGAATTGCCCTAGTTGACGAGATCACCTTAGAGGCATGACGGAGGTTTCTTCAACGGTGCAGCGCACTGTAGGTGTTTGTCCCAGGTGCCTTGTGTGGTGTACAGCACTCCCACAGAGGGCAGGCTGGAGTGCCTCCTGCTATTTGGGTTGATTTGCCCTAAGCGGAGGGAAGTGACCTGGAAGCCTTTAGTGGCATATGAGAGGAGAGAGTGGGAGAGAAGAGGAAAAAGAGGGGAAAAGGGGGAAAAAAGAGGGATAAAGAAGAAAGCGAGTAAATAAAAGCCCAACACCAACCTGAGCACGTTGAAACTGAGTGCGGTGGAAAAGTTAGAAGGGCTAGTGAATAAAGTGAGAATAAGTAGAGCAGTGGGTAAGGAGGTAATGATACTTGATCACCTGTCCTTGAGGCCAGAGGAATTCCAACTCTTCCTCAAGGTCACGGGGTCATGGACTTGTAAGGTCTCTCTCTCTGGCCTAAATTCCAACCCCAGTCCTTGGCTCCCCGCGAGAAAAATTTCATGCGGAAGCCGGGTTCGTGATCCAAGTGAATTTAATGAGAGTTAAAAGAAGCGTCAGGTTTTACAAGGCACCCATAGGATTCCTTTGACCATGGGGCCTGGCAGAGACTGCCTCAGGTCATGCAAGGATCTCTCTCCTCCCAGGAAGACGACCAGACCACCCCTCTCCCTTCTGGTCCCTGCCTTTTCAAGGGTTCCCGGGGAGGCTGGTGAAGGACCCCAGGTCAATCCCATTGGCTGAACTGCAATCATCTGGCCCAGGTGGGCTGCTCCAGGTGCAACATCCATCGGAGCCCACGGGCAGGAAAATCCAGCTTTCCTATGCTGGCTCTCCTGGGCATGCGTTAATGGACTTTCCCATCCCTGATGTAGGGTTCCACAGATGCTGTGTGAGATTACTTCAAAAGCAAGATCGCGCCCGTGGCCAGGGGTCACTTGGGTGCTGGAGTACCTGCCTTGTGCTGCATGTAGCACTGCAGCAGGGGCTGTGAGGGGGCACTGGGGGGCTCCCTCAGCCCCGTCTAGGGCTCCAAGACCGGCAGGGCCTCCCCAGCTATGTGTAGAATCACTGAGAGGGAAGCTTGTTGTCCTATCTAGACTGCTGATGCTTCCTAGATCAGAGGATTTTCTTTTTTATCCCTCTGGCCAGCTAGAATGAAATTGTCTCCCACAGTCTCTGGGCTACAGCTCAGTGCTGTTTAAGGCTGACACTGCTACAGCGGGTCTTTGTTATGGTAAAAGCTGCCAGGCCCTGTGGCTGAGTTCTGGCATTCCTTAGCTAGGTTGCTTCTTATGCTGATTTATGTTAAGGGACTCCCCTATGTGGTGCTTGGAGCTGAGCAACCAGACTTGGGTTTGAGTTTTAAACCAATCATTTATGTTTCACCCTTAAAAAAAATTCTACTTGTGATGTGCTCAGATTTGGTGGCTGTCAAGCTGACCCCCAGAGGGGGAGATCCAGCTTATCAGGGGGGTTGTTTACTAGTCGGCCAATTGGAACTAAATTTGCTCCCTGGACTCCCGACTTTCTGCCTTTTTCTCCCACACCATGATCTTCTTAAGGTAATAATATATTTTTTCTTCTACTCTAAATTATAGCTACCCACCACCAACCCCTGACCGTGAGCTCAAGGCATCCAACCGCATGGAGAGCTCAGTGTGGGGTTCCCCTCGTGTCTGAGATTCTGCCCCCTCTCAGGGCGTCCACCTGCAGGGATCCCTGCTCCAGGCAAGGGCATATCTGGCGCCTGCCACTTCGTCAAAATTATAGTGCTTTAAAGCATGCTTGGTTTGCTTTGTGAGTGGAAATCCCACAAAAGAAGGGGTTCAGGAGAAACCCTGTTACCCTAGTTCTAATTTCAGAACTCCACCTTCCCGTTTCCTTCACCTAATTTCCTATTTTTCTGGTCTGGCAGCAGGAGCTCCAGATAGATGGGTCCTATCTGGTCGCCATTTTCTCTGAATCCCTCCATCTATTTTTTTTACACTCTTAAAAAGTACAAAACATTTACTCTACAAGCGCAAACAGATTTTCAAAAGCAGGGAAAAACCTGAACGTTCAGTACATGGTTCAATCGTCTTTTCATCTCTGCGCCCTAACTATGCTGAGCTCCATGGAACTGCATGGAGGGGAGCTATTCTGGCGTCATCGAGCCAAGTGAGTGTTTTGAATTACCTCAAGTGAATATTTGACTGGAAAGCATAGGGTGTAAAAAAACCCTGAAATCAGATGGTGCACATCTATCACAAAGAACAGGGCCTTGTACTTAAACCTTTTTTCTGAAAATAAGCAGCCATCTAAGTGAGATGTCAACTAAGTCCGCCCAGAACAAGCAGCACAGCCAGTGTGATGCCAGGGTGATAAATAATAGAATCTCAATCTGCAGGTATGAACAAGAATCAGAGCTTAAGTTCGGAACACCCAGTTTGCAAAAGGACTCAAATGCACAGGCGGGGTGAATTCCCTCTGACCACAGTCCATGGACATGAACAGATACAGTTAAGTTCAAATGTAACACCTCATCATTTGATCTCTTCAGACTAATTTTAATTTGGTTCCAGTTTTTAGTATTTTTCACTTTCTGTTCGATTGAGGTTTTTCTCTCTTTTGTCATTGTTAGTTTTTCTTTTCTACTTGTTTCTTGATTTTGTTTTGTATTTTTTTTAATACATATGAAATCCAGGAGAGGTAAATCCAGAGAGACACTAACAGAATTAACAATCACCTAGGGACAGGCAGGGAAGATTTGGGGGAGTGAGGGGGGGGGGGGGGCTAACAAAAATGAATATAAAAGAAGGAAATGATGTAAACCTGATTGTGGTGACGATTACACAAATCTTAATATGACTGTAGTATTGAATGATATATGTGAATTATATGAGAATTAAAATAAAACAAAAGCTGAGGTCAGAGATAGGGCAGCAATTTAGCCCTGAATCTCTTGGTGAAGATTAAATGTCATTTTGTGCCAAGAGCCCATTTTTCCACTCATGAAGTTTGGGGAACCGGCCATGCTCCTTCATCACTTTTCTTACCTCAATAAATGGGTACAGTTCACTCTTCTCCCTTTTCTTCTCTGTCACATACTTTGCAGCAGTCAGGGGAACAGAATTTACAGTCCTGAAAGGGATCCATGAGTGTTAGTCCAGGTAGACTAGAGAAACAAATCCACACTCATATGTGTATAGGAAAGACCTTTATATACAAGAACAGTTGTATATTGAGAAAGCATTCCAGCCCAACCAAGATCAAGTCCATAAGTCCAATATTAGCCCATGTCTGATATCAATCTATAATGTTCTCTTCAGACTCATGAAACACCTTCAATGACCCCAAATGCAGGAAGATCACAGGTCAGTAGTTGCAAAGTCTTCTGCATCCAGTGGTGGTAGAAGCATCTCAGCTTTGGCAGGGTCTCCATGTGGCTCCTCCAGTTCCCAGGGCATGGGTTCTATCAGTGTGGTGCCATGTGTCTTGTTAGTAGGACATCTCTCAGGGAATGAGCAGAAAGATAGTCTGCTGCCTCCAAGGAGGAAATACCAGATTTCCCAGAACCCTGACGGGAAGGCCAGGCCCACAAAGAGGCCTCATTGGCCATAACCCAATAGAGAGACTAGAGTCTACCCCTTCACTCTTAATCCTCTCAAGTCCCAAATTGACACCAGATTGTATAACTACAACAGACCACCCCTTGTCCATTTGACATTTTCACAAAATTCTTTAGCCGTATATAATTTCAAAACAATAATAGAATCATATCAGTATCTAACAGTATAATATGAAAATGCATACATTTCACTCCGTGCCACCCTCCTTTAAACATAATATTCTGTAAGTGATGAAACAAAAATATCCTATGCTTAACAATTGCAGTTAAGGTACACCCACATATTAATCCTATAATTCTATGAATATATTCCAGTATCTATGAAATCTTGTAAGCTAGCCACTTCACGCCTTTATCTGGCCCATTTTGGCTATCCAGTTTCTCTACTGCCTACTTCCATCAACCCAGTGCTCTGAGGAGACCATCATATTCTTCAATATAAAGAGTCTTCATGCCAGTTGGAACCTTGTGAAGTCCACATCCACAAGAAAGTCAAAGCAGGACAGATCGTCTATACAGTCTGCAGCAGTATATACCAGTGCACAGGCTCAACATTCTTCTCTTCATCTGGTCGGGTTCGGGTCAAGTCAATGTGGGCTCCCTCTCTTGGCCTCACCTCAGTGTCCATTGGTCGCATTGCCTTTAGGCCTTGGCCCCATCACCAATTCTCCACAACTCTAGTCCCCTCAGAGTAGGTCATGGACTTCAAACCAGTCAACCTGCTCTCATCTTCTTCTCTACTGCCTGTAAACCAGGTCCACGAGTGTCAGTGGTCAGAATGAACCCACTGCTCTATTGCTGCTATTCTGCCACTTTCACTCAACAAGCAGATCCAGGTGGTCACCTAGCAATCATTTCAGGCTTCTACAGGCTCCCTTGAATGTTCAGTACTAGAAAGGAGTTTCTTCAGGCTTTGAGATTTTTTCCAGTTTCTGACAAAAACCACTATTCAAAATTCAAATATTACAAAAGTTCCCTTTTAATGCACATGAAGCTCTTCCTCACAGTGGGAGCAGTGCACAGAAACGGACCTTGATGCTGGGCTGCTCTGTGCGTGCTTTGGTCAGTTGGGAGCTGCTGATTCACAGATTCACTTCACGTGGATGAAGATGCTTGTTTGCTTCCCCGTGAGTTTATCGCGCTTCAACAGAGAAGAACCCTGTTCTTGGGTTTTGCCTCTGCCTTGCTCCTAGCACCGCTGGAATAGAAAGATTACAAATGATTTTTTTGTTGTTGTTTTAAAAAACAGAAAAGAAATGCCGTGTACCTGTTAGGTAAGTAGAGGCAGAACTGAGGGTGGTCGCTGTGCATGCCAAACCTCCTCCCCATCACAGACAGTTGAAAGCTGCTTCAGGCTGGAAAGATGCACACATTTAGGTCCTTGTGACAGGAAGCAGGTCAACCTGGGCGGGCCCCCATCTAGACCAGGTGGGCTTAATTCAGTCAATGGGGTCAAACAGTACCGTCAGCCATGCCTACCAACAGGGTATGGGTGGGGGCCTCAAACCAGCTGTCATGCAACCCAGCGTGCGTGGGCTGTCCAGTCCGCCCCCACCCCCCACGAGCATATTTGCCTCTTCTATCCTTTATAAAGTCACTTGGATCACAAACTAGGTTTCTGCGTCAATTGGTTCTTGTGTGAAGCCAAGGACAGAGGTACATTTCTCCCAGAGAGAGCCCTCACATAACCAAATCAGATTATAGCCTTCAGTGTTAGTGTTCCAACGAATTTTGGGGGAATATCTCAAGTGTTAGTGGTAAGGACACAACTCAATCCATATTATCTCTTTATTTTGCTCAGCCAGATGCTTGCCCTTTGAGCCTGAATTGTTGCAAGGCTTATTACCCCATCAAGTGTTCCCAGAGCAAGCCCTAAATGGGCAGTAGTCACACACAAGGAAGATTTGCAGGGGACACTGTTAAGAATGATTAATGCTTAAGTGTTCCTTGTCTCCCCAAATGTACCATTTGGCAGAAAATTTGTTAGATCTCTCTCCTGGGAGAGATATACCTCAGCTCTTGAATAACTCGCCTGGTCATAGAAGTCAAATTCCAAGCTTTTCATCCAACATTCATAAAGCTAAATAAATGTTACATAAACCTAAGTTCTCTATCTTGGATAAGACAAAGTAAAACCATGACTTGAGAAGGTTTTCATTGAGGACAGAGACAACTTCAGATATTCTAAGCCTATGAAATTGGTCATGATTCAGGCAACTTGCCAAGGAAGCAGGTAATACCTAGGTGGGAGGTGGAATGAATAAGAACTTGCACTAAGATTCCATTCCATCAGGCGCAGCTGGTGACTTTGGAGGCCCAGAGCAGGCAGTGGGAGAGAGAAGACCAGAGCAGGGGAGGGATGTGATGAGCTGGAGGGTAGAGGGAGGGATTATGTGTTGTCCTGCTGTCACCTCCCACCCCACTGTGACCCTTTAGTGATGTGGGCCCAGGTTTGTGATGCAAGTGGGTTTGAAGCCAGAGGGGACTCAGAGTGCTCAGTTGCCTGAGTGCAACCGCTGTATCCAGAAGATGGAGGAGATTCTCTTTCTGCTGGAACAGAAAAGTGCTTCCTGGCTGACCTACCAATACCCCACCTGGTTCACTGTTTTGACCTTGGGCATCCTGTATGGAGTGGGTTGCTTCTTCCTGGTCCTCCCCTTCCTTCCAAATACTCCACCTGTGCGACCACCCAGGAAAAGGATAAAGGTAAGAAATTCTCAACCCAGCCATAGGAGAGATTGATTTTTCCTTGTTTTATAAATTTTTCCTTTCGTAATTAATTTCCTGATAGGGGAAATCTCAAGAAAGAAGAGACCATCAGCCCTGGCTTTGGAATGTTGATGAGGGCTGGTGCGTCCTTACTCACTGTTAGGACTTTGTTCACTGCATTGGTATCATTTTATCCTTGCCGGCTTATGTTGATTTTCATTATTTCTGTTGGCTTTCCCTGTTTGTGAAGCATAGGAGGCGTGGATGCATCATGATCATGGACACAAGGGTTGACAGAGTTGCAGGTGGAGAGATCTCATGGTAGAGGGAGGGATTGTGAGATCAGCAGTGTGGAGAACTCCCCCATCGGGATGCTAGGGAGTGAAGGGGGATTGATTTCAAGACGAAAAAATGAAGGAGGCCAGAGGGGACAGAGAGCTTTAGACCTGACTGTGATTACACAACTCCTTTTGAAGGCAATTTAACCATGGGGGGGGGGTGTTGTTCTAAAATGGATATGGTAATCATTGATTGTACCATTGCCCTTGATCTGATTGAACGACTGAACTATTGGCTCGTATGATATGTAAATCATTTGCCAGTAAGATGAGCATTCAAAAATATTTCTCTTTGAAGATCTCAGACCTCCCATCTCTAGTTGTTATAGAGGGCAATAGGTAAAAATCCCCAATATAGTGACGCAGTGGCTAAGGACTAGATGACTAGACGTTTCAAAGGGCAGCTCTCATCACTGGGTCCTCAGTCTCTTTCCTTGAGCTCCAGTCTCTGGGCCAAGGCTCCTTTTCTGTCTGGGCTAATTGAGAAAGCATGGCTGACCCCGGGGAGGAAGTGGTCAAGGGCTGGCCCAGAGCTTCAGCCTCCATAATCAAAATCTTTCCCACCAGAACACTGAGTGCTGAGAGTGTGTGCTCTCCGTGAGCAGAGGAAGGCTGACGGAAGAAATGCACTCTAGGTCTCACACAGAAGCTGGTTTCTGGGCTTTAGTCATTCCATGGAGATTGTCATTCTTCTAATCACCAGTAAATGCCTGCAGTTTGTCACAAAGAACAGACGCAGGATTGGATTCCAGCCTGACTTCCTCTCTTGTGCCCCAGCCTCAGGTGGAGACAAGGAGAAGCAGCAGGTCAAGGGACAAAGGTGACGCTCTGAAAGGTAAGGTTCTGCCCATTCAACCAACCTCTGTAAGCTCTCCTGTCCCCTCCTCTGCAGGATGCCAGTGGCAACAGCCCGTCTCTCTCAGGTAATAATCCTGAACAAAAGGATACTGGGGATGGAAACAGAACCCAGATATTTCCCAGATGTACAGGAGGGGCCTAGGATGGGATGAAGGCTGGCCAAGGTAGGACCCAGTAGGGAGCAGTGGGGGTGTCAGGAGCAGATTCTGGTGGATTTGGAGGTGGAACATTGAGGGGTAACAGCGATAAGCTGTGTAGCTTTGCCAAGGTTCAGATTGCTCACTGAGACCCCACAGACAATATTGGAAACCGATGCTCCTTGAAATGCCAAAGCACCTCCTGCCCGTGGGAGTAAGCTATCGTTTGACCTTGAGCTCTGGAGAGTCCAACGTCCTAAGTGCACAGCCCGTGTGACATTCCTTTCGGTCCTCTGGGAGGGCTGCACCATAACGGTTCTCTTGATTTCCAGTTTTCCGAAGTTTCCTGCAAGAACTACATGGCGCTCAGAACCTGCGTTTGCGTCTTAGGCAGAAGTAAGTAACCTTCCTGCTTCACCGCGGGGTGCATCTTCCAACCAGGGTGCCTGTGTGGCCTCGGGCTGCAGAGCAGCTGGGATGCGCTGGTTTGGGGGACACTTTCAGGGATGGGCAGAGAATGACAGGAGTCCCGGGCAGTGGGGTGGGGCAGGAAGAGCAGGCCATCAAGGCTTGGGGAGGGGCTGAGCTTGCACCGACCCTTGCTAGCCTGCTAGGTCTCTTGCCCCTTCAGTCCTGGCTGTAATCTGGTCCTTCTGTCTCCTGCAGCCACTTGGGAAACCCACTTGACACTGGCAGCTTTGGTCAACAGAAAGCTCAAGCCCTCTCTGGTAGCTGGCGAAATAGAGGTACGGCTGAAGTCCATGTCGGTACGCGCGCCCCACACGGTTCTGCGGCTCATCCATTCTGGACACCTAGGTCTCAGAACTCCACCCTTCCACGGGCCCAGATGTGCATCTCAACTTCTCATGTCTTACCCGCCTTGAGTCAATCACCAGACTGCGCACATTCCCGTGAACCTGACAGTCTTTCACCCACACCACTGGCTCTTCCCTCACCCAGTGCCAAACCCCCGGATTCAAAGGCCTACCTGCAGCCTCCAAGCACTCTCTGGGACTCACCAGCCCCGCACCCCACAGGGACTCATTCTCAGAATGACTTGTTGGCAAGGCCCAGGCAGAGCCCATCTCCACACAACCGCTGCTCCACACCTGCCATGGCAGCCATCACAAGTCAGCATCCCACAGGCCTCCCTACTGCCTCCCCACCCCAGTGTTGGGCAGCTGCCAAGAACTTACAGCTTCCCTCCTTGGAATACTTTGGGTCTCTGAAAGAGCACTCTACCTGGCACCCCCAAGAAGACACCTTTCGGGAAGGACCCACAAAGAGGCAGGGGGAAGTAGGGAGGCCCACCTTGCTCAACCCCAATGTCCACAAGCTGCTGGAAATAGAAATCACAAAGGCAGAGAAATGGAATATTTGGGAAGAAAAAGGAAAGGGTGTATCAGAATACCATCTGCAGGCCTTAAATATGTTGAAGGCACTCGATGGGGAGCAGATCACTGCACCTCCCCAGCCCTTCTGGAATGCCAGCATCAAAGCAGAGCAGATACCCAGCCCTCAGAAGCATTTTCCACAAAAATTCAGTGAGTTTTTCTGGGGTCTACCTTTTCTGCACAGCGAGTCTCTGGCAGCTGCTCTCAGGGTCTCTGGATCCACCCTAGAGTTTCCCACTGTCTTATTTAATGAAATTCCTAATACCTTACCAGCTCAAATGCAAGCTAAAGAGTACCCACTCTTGTTGCAACGTCACTCCTTGCCCTACACTGAAGGCCGATTCCAACTTTTACTTCCAACTGCATGCCAAGCCCAGGCCCCACCGCCGGCTACAGTCCTGACTCCGCCCGGTCCACAGCCCCGTGGCCCACTCGCAGTACCTTTTCCTCCTCCTCACAAGAGTCCCTGTGATGAATCCTGTCTTACCGTCCACACTAAGTCCCAATCACGCATTCCAAATTAACTTCAACAGCTGGAAAGCCGTTTTTTAAAGAAACAACAGGAAAGTGAGAGTTCTTTACCCTTTATGATGCCACGACCCCAGGAAGCTTTTTGTCTTCGCAACCCCACTCATCCCGAGGACAATCAGAAGGTCCAGACCCCAAAGACAGACCCCAAGCTTCCTGGCTGCTTGAAGCAATCGGAGCTCCACCGCCAAGAGAACTTCCCTCAATTGCAGGGGCCCCTCGGCAATGGGACTCTTGAGTCTCTGACACTAAAGCAGCCTCAGGAAAAATGGCCAGGGACTTGTCTGGATATGAAGCAGCCCGAATGCTCCTGCTCCACACCTGGAGACAAGCAGGGGAAGAATGTAATGAAGACGGTGTCCCCAGGAAGATGCACACACCCTGGACCGTCGCTTGCGTGCTGCAGAGCCGGTGTCCAGCTGAGGAACAACTCGGTCAATGGACAAGGGAATTACTTGAGGAAAATATCCAAATGTAATCTATCTATCAATGGATCAGGAAACTACTGCCCAAAAGGAACTCCGGGAGCCGACTCAAAGGAGTTAAGTGATTTGAGGATACACAAGGGGATTAACGCAGGAACTTACACCCTAAGGGTTCCAAACAAAATCCTACTGGAAAACACCCTGAATGTCCACATGTGCAGGAAGGTGGAGCAGATTAGAAAGGATCAGATCCCTGGCATTGTTTGCCGTTCATGTCTTGCGACCACGCATGCTCTGTCTATTTCCCTGACCCACCCACATGTTGTCAATGTGGCCTCCTGGGGAGAGCTGGAAGATCTCCTGAACACAACGCAGAGCCTTTCCTTTCTCAGCCCGGGCACTCAACAGGTGCTGGACTCGCATATCGTAAGGCTCCAAATGAGGCAGAGGTGGTGCATGCCCCTCAAAGTCCTTGAGCCCACAAACCTCTGTAGGACAAGAAAAGACAACGCAATGTCCTTTCCACAGTCCACCTGCTTAGCCACCCCTAAGTCTTCAACTAACCCAGTAACTGAGGCTGTCAAGGTCCTGGGAGAACCCTGTCAGGCAGACTGGGGAGAGAGAGTGACCCCAAAGAAATCAAGCCCTACCCTGGAGAGTCCTTTTGCTGATTGCTCCCCTACAGAGGAGCCTGTTCAGGGAACCCCAGCCTACCCCCCACTTGATAATGACAGTGGATGCTCATTGGCCCTCAGGCAGCCGTTTCCAGCCTTCATGCCCAGTATCCTTGGCAGAACCTTCCAGAATGAAAGTGTCCAGAGAGAGAGCCTAGAGCAAACCTCAAATCCAGTACTGACCAGCAAGGGGTCAAGGAAAGAGGGTGCTAGTTGTGCCCCAGGAGGCCCCAGATTGGAAGTGAACTCTGAATGTCCATCTTCAAGAGCCAAAGAGACAGGGTTGGTGGTGGTCAAGAAGTCCTCTTCAATAGAGCTAGACGATAGAGACACTTTCAAAACCAGTGTGCTGGCAAAATCTCAAACCAATCATGTGGACCGGGGGTGCTTCGAGGCTCTAGGATGTAGTAAAAGTTTCCTGCTACCTGGAAAGTGTGCTCCAGTTCCTGAAAAGCCAAGCCTTACAGCACGAGTGTGCAGTGAGATTAAGCTCCAGGTGGAGGTAGAGGCAGAGGGTGGTTCTCCATGCTGTCCTGTTGACGGGCTCCTTCAGGACTGCACCACTGATGTGCTCACTGCCACCAATGTTTTGCCTTCTCAGGTGGTCCATTGCCGCCCCCAGCATTTGTTCACTGGGGATAAGCCAATATGTCAAGGGCCAAGTGGCTTCGTGGTGGCTAGAGCAAGTTACATGGGGCAGCAGAAGCTCAAAAGCCCCAACCTTCAGGACCCCTCGACAAGGAGAAGGAAGGATGCTGTTCCCACTGACAAGAGGGAGACTCATAAATGGCCCAATCCAGAAGAGCATGGAAAAGGATTAGCGGGAAGAGGCATCTCCCAAGTCTGTGGGTTAAGCCAGCCTGTGCAAGACAAGGCATTGGCTGAGTGCCTTGAGATCAAGTCCTCACAGCTCCCACCAGAGAAGGGACAGCTTCCTGCTGAGGGCCACTGCAAAAAATGGAGGAAGCACTTTGTCCAGTGGATTTGCTCCAGCAAAAAATCTACAGGACACGGTGATCCTTTGCAAAAAGGAAAGCCCGTATTACCCTGTGGTCACAGCCTTGGGCCCCTTCAAAGACAACCAGTGTCTCCTAACAAGGTCACGGAGGCTCAGGTGCTCACGACAGATGTTGGCCAAGTCCTAGAGGGGACACCAGGCTGTCATCAGGAGTATCTTGCGTCAACGTTATGTCCACGAAAAGAAACGCAGGCCTCAGTTAATGGATGTTCCTCCAGCTGCAGGGCTCCTCTCTTTGTAGAACACAGGAGAGTGGCAAGTGTGAGACCCTGCCTCCACCAGGCGATACCTGACTGCCAGAGCCTTCCCACCACGAGCACCTGTATCAGGGATGTATTCACAAATTTCTGTCCGTTCAGGGGATTCAGTGTCAGAAGCCACACTCAGCCATTGCCCCCCAGGGTGTTTGTGTGCCCAGTCAGCTTGCAGCAGCAGAGGCGGAGGAGGTGGGCTTATTCCAGTTACCCTTACCACTGCCCACGTCACTGTCTTCGAGAATATGTCTTATCTGGCAAATTAGAAGACGCTTCTTCTGCTCTGATTAGTAGGAAAGTATCCATGCCAGCCACTTTAGCCTGTTCTGCACAGGCTAATGGCTTCTCTCAGCCATGATATTCATTGTTCCATAATAGAGATTTTCCCCCTCCTACATTAAAGTGTGACTTCTGTGCTGCATGGCGGGATCTAGAGGGGGTGTCATGTGTGTTAGTCTGTGTAGACTAGAGAAACAAAATTCATACACTCATATTTTATGAGTTTTATATAAAGGTTAAGTGAACATTGAAAAGCATCCCAACCCAGTTCAATCTAAGACCACCAGTCCAATAGTATCCCATGTGTCTGACACCAATCTACAAAGTCCTCCTCACAATCCAAAAACACACGGGGAGACAATGACTGCAGGAGGAAATTGTAGTCCGTGCGCTGGCAGGTTCTCCATGAGGCTGCTGCAGAAACCAGGGCTGCAACAGGGTAGGTCCATGCGGCTTCTCCTCAGGGATCTCCCAGGAAATGAGTCTTTCCAGCTGCTTTAGGGACCTAACAAATGCATATCCACCCTGGTGGCACTATCAGAGAGCAAGAGACCAGAAAGGCTAGGCTCACAGAGCCATTGATCTCCCTGCCCTTCAATTAACCCCACATGAGTTCATTGACGAGGTTGGCATAATATACCTTTAACTATGTTAGATACTGCGTCTCCTTCTCTGAGTGCTAGCTTTGACTTCTCAAAGGGCAGGGCTCTGGAGGAGGTTTTCAGCAGTGTTTCCCACCCACTTCCATCCCAAGTTCTTCATTTTGCACCTCTTATGATTTATGGTAACACCCCTACTGTGAAAACCTCAGAAGGTCCCAACACAGTGAAGAATGTTCCCTGGTGCCATTACTTTGTCTTCAACGTTATGTGGCTGCAGTTGATAGGTTTTGAGAGGCGCAATCCAGCCAAGAAATTCCATCGCAGGCTCCAGAAGAGGTTTAGACCAAAGTAGCGTCTCATGGTACCAAGCAGGCATGAGACATGTGGCGGCCTGTCTAAGTCCCACATGTGCATTTGATGAAGGCTGCCAAGTTTGGCATGGAGGTTCCGCCTCAATACACCTGTCACAAAATGTGAAATGACATATTTTGCTACCTTTGCCTCTCTCCCAGCCTAGGGTAGCCTCCAGGATGGAAGTCCCAGGTCTGACACATGTGGGTGGGAACTGCTAGGGAGGCTGCCAGCGGGGGACTCTGCTCACCCACTGCACCAAGGGAAAATCCGGTTCACAGCTCACATGCCTTCCTCTGTATATAAACCCGGAGAAGGAGCAACAGCTTAGGCTGAGTGGTACAGGATGAGCGTCTGTGTAATAACCACTAATGGTTAGGCACCATGGACACAGGGTAGGGAAGGATACAGTGAAGAAGAATATGAAGCGTTGGACGTAGCAAAGGGGGCCAAAGAGCATGAGGATCCCCAGAAATGATGCAAGACACAAGCGGAGCTAACACAGGCTTACAAAGGGGAATCGGCCAGGTGCTTCACCCCAGCTTTAGCTAGCTGCCCCCACAGCAGAACTTTATCTCCTACAGAGAGCACTGGGTTGTATAGCAAAGGCACAGCTTTCAAGCAGGGAAGGTTACTTTCTCAATACTATCTTTAGTGGGGCGACAAACTGTTATTTTACTTGATTTCCATCTCCTGACTGGGGGAAGGATGAGTTGATAGCCAGGGTGGGGTAGAGTGGGGATGAGTCAATAACAGGGTGCCAGGACTCAGGAAACATGACCCCAGGCTTTTGGGCTTCACACATGCATACACACACGCGTCCGCGCTCTAGGAATGTTCTCACGAAATATGACCCCAGGCTGGTGGTCTTCACATGCACACACACGCGTGCGCACACACACACATACATGCTCTAGGAATGTTCTCAGCAAACATGACCCCAGGCTGGTGGTCTTCACATACACACGCACACGCACGCACACACACACACACGCTCTAGGAATGTTCTCAGGAAACATGATCCCAGGCTGGTGGTTTTCACACACACACTCATGCGCACACTCTAGGAATGTTCTCAGGAAACATGACCCCAGGCTGGTGATCTTCACACACACGCACACACACACACACACGCGCGCGTGCACGTGCTCTAGGAATGTTCTCCGGAGAGAGTGGCTTCTAAGGATTGAGTGCTGCAAAGAAAGTCACAACTGGGAGCAGCCTTCCCTTCCCCTAGAGACTCCTGGGAAATCAGGATGTGCATGGAGATTAGACATCACCTGTCTTGATAAGGGAAACCAGTTCAATAGTGGTCAGTGTTTCCTCTGTGCTTCTAACACAGGGTTTTATTTCCTGGGCACCAGATTATAGAAGGAGGCAGGAGGGCCCCCCAAAATATGATTAGTTGATCCGCTAGAGTAAATTCTCATGTGCTTAAAAGAACACCCCTGGTGGGCCAGGGTTTACTGTTTACTGAACTAAACAGTAAAGGATGGCGAGGAAGACATCCACTGAGCCTTGACCTCCATGCCTCAGTCAGGACACCAAGTGTGTGTGTGGGGTGGGTGGGGACTGACACCAATGGTGGAGGAGGGAAGTGGACATAGGCCCCAGAGACTGCTGGTACAGCAGCATGATGTTGTTTCTGGAGTCCTGATTGTGCCAAGGCAGCCTCTGGAGTGACTGTGGCAGTAAAAAATCAGATTCTGGATCTGCAGAGCCTGGATCTGGGGCCTCTTGGGTAGCAGGTAGCTTGGGTGTGTTCCTAGAGAGAGTGAAGAGCTGGACACCGGACTACCCGCTGCTGAACCCTACCGTTCGTGCTAGGTAAGTGCACGGAGATGGAGAGAAGACCCTGAAAGAACAGCAAGGGGTGCATGGACCAAGCCCCTTCCCTTTCCCCTGCCACCAGGTCCTCTTATATGGTGCTGTGAGGTCAAACAAAGGGAAGCCCACTCAGACCTGCAGAGACCTCAGCGAAACAACTGCCCCCCACCCCCCACAATTCAGCAGACATCTCACAAGGACACTCACACATACCCGAGAGAGAAACCTCACACACATACTTCCTTGGAGACTTCCAGAGAGACTCAGAGGCCTCGCACAGAGACTTCATATGAAGTTCTCAGCATCCTTTATGGAGACTTCTCAGAGACCCCACAGGGACCTCACACAAAGCCCTCCCACATAGCTCACTGCCAGCACGGGAGAATTAGCAGCCGCTGTCCACCCCTGAGCTCCTGGAAACTTTCACACATTGTCTGCAGTGCCCCCCATGCTTGTGCATCTTTGTCCTCATAGCCTTGCTTGGGAACAACAGAATCACAAACTGCACGTAGTTGTGTGCAAATTTTTTCCACTGAAACGTTTTCACTAGCCTGAACTCTGAAGTGTAGTTTACAATTGAAATACAAGTAAAACTGCCAACACCAAATGAGAGTGTGATTTTAGATGGTGTGCAGTCAAATGTCGTACGCCACACTTTTACTTTTGCTTCGGACAAATTCTCTAATTGGTGGGGAAGTGACTGACTACTTTGGAAGCAACAGAACAGTCCATCAAATGGGCTTCAGGACTCAAATATATAAATAGACATCTGATCTGAACTCAAACTCATTCCCCAAGGGGCTCATGAAACTAATTTTTTTTGGAAGAGTGAAGGAACCCACATGAAAATAACAAAATTTACATCACATTGTGTCTGTCTGGCTTAATTTCTCAATGAAACAGCTGTCATATCTGAAGATATTCAGGGCAACATTCCTTTTACAGCTCTGTCGACATTATAATTAATATGATTTTTCTGTGAAATGTAATATTTCTAAGTTATGCAAAGTCCTAATGTTTATCTACCACAACAAACTGATAATATTTCGAAGGATTAAGAAATAGATGAAGAAGTAATAATTAATGAAATACACATTTTCAGGTAGTACCATTTACAATAGCCAAGCGTAAATGAAAATATCTATATCTATACTTGAATAAAAAAACAACAGATTTATATGAGGAAAACTACAGAAATTACAAGAAATCAAGAGTGACCTCAGCAAATGGGATAATATCCCATGCTCCTTGACCAGACGACTCAATGTAGTACAGTTATCAGTTCTACTCAAGGCACTAGACAAGTTTAATTCACTCCTGATAAAATTACCCTCATCTTTCTTCAAAGAATTGCAAAAACACTGATTACTAACTTCATATGGTAAGGGCATAGGTCAGGGGTTGAACCTACAAACTTCTCCTTGGTAGAAAGATAAAACTGTTCTCATAAAAGACTTGTAGGCTGGCTTTGAGTTGGAATTTTGGGGTCATTTAGGATTTTTTTGTGGCATGTGATTTTTAGGGCTTTAAGGTCATTTGGGGTCATTTAATTTTTTTGCGCATTAGGGTGGTTTGGGCTTTAAGGGTGTTTTATAAGGTTTAAGGGAGTTTTTAAGGGATTTAGGGGTGATTTTTTGGAGTGTATAGGTATTTTTTAGCAGGTAGGGGTGTTTTTAGTGATCTTACAGGGTTTCTTAGAGATTTTAGGGTATTTTAAAATATTTTATGTGTTTTTCCCCAGCATTTTATGTTTTGTTGGGGCTTTCATGTTGTCTTCAGGGCATTTATGTGGTTTTGGAAGTTCATGGTTTGGGAATCTTCTAGGGATATGATTTGGAAGTTCCACATGTTTTGGGAGGCATTTAGTGTGTTATTTGTGGCTTCAGAGTGTTATTTGAATTTTAGGGAATATTATGGCTTTTCAGACATTTTAAGGCTTTTAGGGTGATTTTAGTGTTTAAGGGTGTTTATTAGGCTTATATGTGTTTTTATGGCTTTTAGTGTTTTGTTAAAATTTTAGGGTGCTTCTTAAGGCCTTAGAGTGTTTGGGGGGATTAGGTTTTGGTTTTCAGGGCTTTAGGGTTTTGTTGGATTATTTTTTGCTTTCATGGTGAATTCATGTCTATTAGGTTGTTGGACTTTTACAGGGTTTTATAGTGCTTCGGGTTGCTTTGTAGGGATGTTCTTGGGGTTTTAAAAGACTTTTAGCGTGTTTTTAGGGCTTCACGTGTTCTTTATTTTGCGTTTTAAGGCATTTGCATAATATTAGGGCATTTATTATGTTTTTGGGACGTAAGGAGTTTTTTTTTAAGACTTATGGTGCATTAGGGTGTTTTAGAAAGGCTTTTACCATGTATTTAATGGTCTTAAGATGTTTTAGAGAGTCTTTAGGGGTGGTCTTAGCATTTTAGAAATATTTTAGACGTTTTAGGGTTTTTAAGGCATTTATAGTGTTTTTACGACTTTTAAGGTGTTTTTAGAACACGCCTGACAGGTACACACTATTTCAATCAGGCTCTGGTTAGTGCCTCTCAATCAATTGGTGACATGGGAGTCTGGATAATGGATTACCTTTACTATGCAGATGAGAAAACTCACTCAAAAAGACACAGGTGTTGACCCACAGGCACACAACTGGTTAACAACAAAGACATATTCACAACCAGTGTTGGGAGCCAGAGCCCTAAGCCCCACATACCTGTCCCCAGCCGAACAGTCAATCTATCCTGAACCATCAAATGATCTGAGCAGATCCTCCCACCCAACTCCCCTTCCCATGCCAAATATTTTATTTCAGAAGGTGGCAGTGAATCTGCAGCTCTGAGAGAGGGACATATCTGATCGGAGCACATGGAGCAGATGAAGGGGGAGGAGGGGAGTGTGGAGCACATCCTGGCACACCAGGACTTGAGGATGATGTTCCCACTCAGAGAATCCAGTCCACATAAAAGACCACATGGCCAGCCCCACGATGAGACAAGACACCCCTCAAAGACCCATAGCCTTAGAGGGGACAACACTGAAGACACAGTGTGGGAAACGCGCCTGAACTAATCCTGCCACACCGAGGCATAACACTAAGGGGGTACAGCAGAAGAGCAAGAAAACGAAGCATCAAGGTCCCCAGGGAATGCCAAAGGATGACTTTGGGGCCAGTACTTGGTACACCACCAGACTGGACTGGAAAACACTCTTAAAGGCCAACAAACTTGGACTATCTAGGTTAACGAACTGTCACTTGGACTATGTAGGTAACCTAACGGGCACTTGGACTGTCTAGGTTACCTAGCGGGAACTTGGATTATGTACGTTCCCTAGCGGGCACTTGGACTATCTATGTTAACTAGCGGGCACTTGGAATATGTAGGTTAACTAGCGGACACTTGCACTATGTAGGTTACCTAGCAGGCACTTGGACTATCTAGGTTAACTAGCGGGCACTTGGACTATCTAGGTTAACTAGCGTGCACTTGGACTATGTAGGTTCCCTAGTGGGCACTTTGACTCTGTATGTTCCCTACGGACACTTGAACTAGGTAAGTTAACTACCGGGCTCTTGGACTATGTAGGTTAAATAGCGGGCCCTTGGACTATCTAGGTTACCTAGCGGGCACTTGGACTATGTAGGTTAACTACCGGGCACTTGCACTATCTAGGTTTCCGAACGGGCATTTGGACTATGTAGGTAACCTAGCGGGCACTTGGAGAGTCTAGGTTACCTAGCGGCACTTGGACTTCTAGGTTAACGAACGGGCACTTGGACTATGTATGTTGCATAGCAGGCAATTGGACTCTCTAGGTTAGGTAACGGGCACTTGAACTATCTAGGTTTCTTAGCGGGCACTTGGACGATCTAGGTTAACTAGAGGGCACTTGGACTATCTGTAACTACCGTGCACTTGGACTATCTAGGTTTCTTAGCGGGTACTTGGACTATGTAGGTTAACTAGCGGGCCCTTGGACTATGTAGATTAACTAGCGACACTTGGACTATCTACGTTAACTAGCGGGCCCTTGGACTATGTAGATTCCCTAGCGGGCATTTGGACTATATAGATAACCTAGCGGGCATTTTGACTTTGTAGGTTACCTAGCGGCACATGGACTATCTAGGTTACCTAGCTGGCACGTGAACTATCTACGTTATAGCGGGTTCTTGGAGTATGTAGGTTACCTAGCTGGCTGTTGGACTATCTAGGTTACCTAGCGGGCACTTGGACTATCTAGGTTAACTAACGGGCACTTGCACTGTGTAGGTCCCCTAGCGGGCCCTTGGACTATGTAAGTTCCCTACCGGGCACTTGGACTATGTAGGTTCCCTAGCGGGTATTTGGACTATATAGGTTACCTAGCGGGAACTTGGACTATCTAGGTTACATAGCGGGCACTTGGACTATCTAGGTTAACGAACGGGCACTTAGACTATGTAGGTAACCTAGCGGGCACTTGGACAGTCTAGGTTACCTAGCTGGCACTTAGACTATGTAGGTCAACTAGCAGGCCCTTGGACTATCAAGGTTAGCTAACGGGCACTTAGATTATGTAGGTTACCTAGCGGGCACTTGGAGTAGGTAGGCTAACTAGGGGGCCCTTGGACGATCTAGGTTACCTAGCGGGTAACTGAACTATCTAGGTTAACTAGCGGGCACTTGCTCTATCTAGGTTACCTAGTGGGCACTTGGACTATGTAAGTTCCCTAGCGGGCACTTGGACTGTCTATTTTAACTAGCGGGCACTTGGAATATGTAGGTTAACTAGCGGACACTTGCACTATGTAGGTTACCTAGCAGGCACTTGGACTATCTAGGTTAACTAGCGGGCACTTGGACTATCTAGGTTAACTAGCGTGCACTTGGACTATGTAGGTTCCTTAGCGTGCCCTTGGACTATCTAGGTTACGTATCGGGCACTTGGACTATCTAGGTTACCTAGCGGGCACTTGGACTATGTAGGTTAACTAGAGGACACTTGGACAATCTAGGTTAACTAGCGGGCACTTGGACTATCAAAGTTAACAACTGAGCTCTTGGACTATGTAGGTTACCTAGCGGGCACTTGGACTATATAGGTTACCTAGCAGGCACTTTGACTATGTAGCTTACCTAGTGGGCACTTGGACTATCTAGGTTAACGAACGGACACTTGGAATATGCAGGTAACCTAGCGGGCACTTGGACGGTCTAGGTTTCCTAGCGGGCACTTGGACTTCTAGGTTAACGAACGGGCTCTTGGACTATGTAGGTTGCCTAGCGGGCACTTGGACTATCTAGGTTAGGTAACGGGCACTTGGACTATCTAGGTTACCTAGTGGGAACTTGTACAATGTAAGTTACCTAGCGGGCACTTGGATTATCTAGGTTACCTAACGGGCACTTTGACTATCTAGGTTACATAGCGGGCACTTGGACTATGTAGGTTAACTAGTGAGCACTTGGACTCTAAGTTACCTAGCGGGCACTTGGACTATCTAGGTTACCTAGCGGGCACTTGGACTATCTAGGTTACCTAGCGGGCCCTTGGACTATGTAGGTTTCCTAGCGGGCACTTGGACTATCTAGGTTAACGAACGGGCACTTGGACTATGTAGGTAACCGAGCGGGCACTTGGACAATCTAGGTTACCTAGAGGGCACTTGGACTATCTAGGTTAACGAACGGGCACTTGGACTATGTAGGTTACCTAGCGGGCACTTGGACTATGTAGGATCCCTATCGGACATTTGGACTACTTAGGTTAACTAGCGGGCACTTGGACTATCTAGGTTACCTAGCTGGCACTTGAACTATCTACGTTGCCTAGCGGGTTCTTGGAGTATGTAGGTTACCTAGCGGGCTGTTGGATTATCTAGGTTACCTAGCGGGCACGTGGACTATGTAGGCTCCCTAGCGCGCCCTTGGACTATGTAAGTTCCCTAGCGGGCACATGGACTATGTGGGTTTCCTGGCGGGCATTTGGACTATCTAGGTTACCTAACTGGCACTTGGACTATGTAGGTTCCCTAGCAGGCACTTGGATTATGTTGGTTCCCTATCGGGCAGTTGGACTATGTAGGTTAACTAGAGGTTATTTGGACTATGTAAGTTACCTAGCGGGCACTTGGACTATGTAGGTTCCCTATCGGGCACTTGGAGAATGTAGGTTAACTAGGGGCACTAGGACTATGTAGGTTACCTATCGGGCACTTGGAGAATGTAGGTTAACTAGGGGCACTAGGACTATGTAGGTTACCTAGCGGGCCCTTGGACTATCTAGGTTACCTAGCGGGCATTTGGATTATGTAGGCTCCCTAGCGGGAATTTGGACTATATAGATTACCTAGCGGGCAATTAGACTTTGTAGGTTATCTAGCGGGCACTTTGACTATCTAGGTTACCTAGCTAGCACTTGAACTATCTACGTTACCTAGCGGTTACTTGGAGTATGTTGGTTACCTACCGGGCTGTTGGACTATCTAGGTTACCTAGCCGGTACTTGGACTATCTAGGTTAACTAACGGGCACTTGGACTATGTAGGTTCCCTAGCGGGCCCTTGGACTATGTAAGTTCCCTAGCGGGCACTTGGACTATGTGGGTTCCCTAGCGGGCATTAGGACTATCTGGGTTACCTAACGGGCACTTGGACTATGTAGGTTAACTAGCGGGCTTTGGACTATGTAGGTTACCTAGCGGACACTTGGACTATGTAGGTTCCCTATCGTTCACTTGGAGAATGTAGGTTAACTAAGGGGCACTAGGACAATGTAGGTTACCTAGCGGGCCTTGGGACTATCTAGGTTACCTAGGGGGAACTTGGACTATGTAGGTTTACTATTGGCCACTTGGACTATCTAGGTTACCTAGCAGGCACTTGGACTATGTAGGTTAACTAGCGGGCACTTGGACTATCTAGGTTACCTAGCAGGCACTTGGACTATGTACGTTTCCTAGCGGGTACTTGGACTATCTATGTTAACTAGCGGGCACTTGGACTATGTAGATTCCCTATCGGGCACTTGGACTATGTAGGTAACCTAGTGGTCACTTGAACTGTCTAGGTTACCTAGCGGGCATTTGGACTATGTAGGTTAACTAGCGAGCTCTTGGACTATCTAGGTTAACTAGCGGGCACTTGGACTATTAGGGTCCCTAGCGGGCATTTGGACTATATAGGTTACCTAGCGGGCACTTGGACTATGTAGGTTAACTAGCGGACACTTCGACTATCTAGGTTAGCTAACGGGCAATTGGACTATCTAGGTTACCTAGCGGGCACTTGGACTATGTAGGTTCCCTAGCGGGCACTTGGACTATTTAGGTTACCTAGCAGGCACTTTGACTATCTAGGTTAACTAACGGGCACTTGGACTATGGAAAGAAGTGCCTAATGGTCACCAGGACCCATGGTTAATCCAGGCGTGGTCATCTGATTCCAATCGATCAGACCTAGCTATAAATCACTTATATGTCTGGGTAATTAAAAGCAAATATAAATTTTCAAAAAAAATAACGTTGCATGGGATAGAAAGAGAATACATAACAACATCAGACATAAATATGCCTCAAGACAAACTCATTGTGCACATCCAGAATACATAATGGCTCTTGCTAAGATGCGTTTCCCACTAGACCCTACCCCAAGCCAGTAAAAGCCAGAAACTCTACAGTAAACTGTGGATTGTACTACTCTGAAATGGGAGCTGTGTCTCTAGACCTAATTTGGGGCTGTTCGTGCTGAGGACTCACCAATACCTGCTGCAGTGACAACAGTCCAGGTGAGAATAAGGAAATCTGGATGACAGCCAGGATATAGGAGCACTGAGACCTCAAATTGCTTCTAGGCGAGCATGGCCTAATGGGCTTCCATTTCTGCACCTCTGGCAGGAGGAGTTTGTTCTGGAAAGTAATGGTTTCTAAGGAAGTATTTCTTAAACTTTCACATGCATGCACTTACCCAGGTTCCTGGAAATCGGGCTGGGGGGCAGATTCTGATTTTGTGGGTTCAGGGTGGGGGGTCTAGGATCCAGCAGTTCTAGAGGCCCTGGTACTCTTGGGCTGTTAACCACAAGGACAGTAGTCCTAAACCACCAGCCACTCCTTGGGAGAAATATGAGGCTGTAGACTCCGGGCAAGAGTGACAGTCTGGGAAACCCACAAGGGCAGTTCTACCCTGTCCTGTAGGGTCACTATGAGTCAGCATCAACTCGATGGCATTAGCATGGGAGAAGCTAATGCTGATGTTGCTGGTTCCTTGACCTATCATACTTTGAGTGGCAAAGTCCCAAGGGCCTTCCCGGATGTGATGGCCAAAAGCAGTAGTGTTCACCCTTGGTCATACTTTGGAATCCCTTAGGAGCTTTCAAGCCTCCCATTGGCCTGGCGCCATCCCAGACCAATGAAGCAAGACTTAGTGGAAGCAGGATTCAGGTCACGGTCAGTGAGAAAGCCCCCTTGGCAATGCCAACGTACAGCCAGTGCAGAGTCGAACTGGTCGACGACTCCACATGACTCCATATACTTTGGTGAAGCCAGCTGTTTGGGCAAGGTTTTCAGAGTTACCACCCATGTAGACTTGTTGGTGATAGTGCATTAAATAGAGCACATGCAGTGCATTGCATGAGTGTCCTATGTCATGCAACCACATCAGGGGTATGTTGAGCCAATTTCTCTGGGAGACCAAGGGTGTTGGCTCCATCCTGAACGTTGGCAGGGTAATGGACTGACACAGAGGAAACTCATTCTCTTTGTGGTGGTGCACTAATGGGTTCTTCACAGAAGGCCAAGTCCATGGCTGCAGATGCTCACGGGGCTGAGGGAGCAGGTCAAATCCTAAGTCCGAGGTGGGTGTTTGCATATTTACATGCCCTCACTGCCATCAAGTCCATTCCAACTCACAGGCCCATGGGACTGAGTAAAATGGCCCCCGTGGGTTTCTGAGACTGTGATTCTTTAGAGGAGTAGAAAATCTCCTCTTTCTCCAGAGGAGCGGTTGGTCATTCAAACTGCTGACCTTGAGATTAACAGTCCAACTCCTGACCACTCTTGCCGTCAGAATTCTATTTATTTACACAAGTATATATATATCCTTTCCCAAAAGAACTCCACATTTTCAAATCATTCTTGACACTCATGGCCTTTTTTCCTTTATAGCCATGCCTTTGGTTGAAACACAGATATAAGAGAAATATTTATCTACTTATAGGGGTACAAAAGTAGCTTTGGTGGCATAGTGTTTGCATGTTGGGCTGCTAACACCAAAGTCAGCACTTTGAAACCACCAGCCACTCCGTGGGAAGAAGAGTCTGTCTACTCCTATAAAGAGTTACAGTCTCAGAAACTCACAGGGACAGATCTACTCTGCCTCATAGGGTCACTATGAGTCAGCATCACCTCCCTGGCAGTGAGGTAGATTTTGGTTTCATAGAGATACAAGTCAGTCCTGAGCTGCTAAAGACAAGGTTGGCAGTTTGAACCCACCAGCTGCAGAGAAAGAGGAGGCTTTCTATTCCCATAAGGAGCTACAGTTTCAGAAATACCCACAGGGGAAATTTTAACCTCTCCTGTAGGATCAATATGAGTCAGAATCGACTTATCGGTGGTGAGCAAGTGGAGGGGACCCTAAACAGGTTCCGGTGGACCTTAAGAGTTCTACTAATTGTGCATGCTCTGTAAAATGTAAACCAAGATTTTACTTTTGCAAACATTATTTTTTCTAAACACGTCTAAATGTGAAACTATACTCGCATGCGGGTCTTTGAACCTGGTCTGTGGTCTGGGGAAGTGAAGGGGCCTGACATCCTTTGTTGTTGTTAGTGCTGTCCAGTCATTCTGACATCACAGGGACCTTCTTTGCAACACAAGGCAGCACTGCCCAGTCCTTTGCCAGCCTCAGGGGTAGTATGTTGGAGCCCATGGTTTCAGCTACCGTGTCCTCCAGTTCACCAAGGAGTTTCCTCTTTGTGCTGCTTACTAAACCCGTTTCTAAGGAGTCCATTCCAACTCACGGTGACGCCGTGTGGGTCAGCACCACGGGACCACACATAATGCCTTATACCATATATATATGGTATATATATATTGTGCATAATGCCTTATACCTGGTCCCTTTGGCACCTTGTGATCGCACAGGCTGGTGTGCTTATTCCATGTGGGCTTTTTTGCTTCTGAGCCAGATGGCCGTTTGCTCACCTTCAAGCCTTTAAGACCCCAGACACTATCTCTTTTGATAGCCTCTGGCCTTTACTTCGGGGTCTTCGGTCCCTGCAGAGTGGACACATGCCTGCTGTGCGGGTATGGGACGTGTCGGAGCGCAGCCTGGTGGCGGAGCTTCAGGAGCATAAGTATGGCATGGCATGTGTGGCCTTCTCATCCAGTGCCAAGTACATTGTCTCAGTGGGCTACCAGCATGACATGATCGTCAATGTCTGGGCCTGGAAGGTGAGTGGGCTGCTGGCCTCAGGACAGGCGGGGCCGGGAGGGGAGCCAAGAAACTGCTGACCGGTGGCCTTTACTTCCGCCTGCTGGCCTCAGTCCCTTTCTAGAGAACTCTGAGCAGAAAGGAGCAACTGGGTATCTAGGATGCTGAAGAAGGGGCAGAAGGAGAGGTCAAGTTCACAGCTTGTCTAACCTTCAGTGTGTAAGTTTCTTTTCCCTCAGCTCCTAGAAGCAGAGCCTTGATTTCCCTTGACTTTCTCTCCAGAAAAACATTGTAGTGGCTTCCAACAAGGTGTCCAGTCAGGTGACAGCAGTATCCTTCTCTGAGGACTGCAGCTACTTTGTCACTGCAGGCAACCGGCACATCAAGTTCTGGTACCTCGATGACAGCAAGACCTCAAAGGTGAGGCAGCAAGTAGCCACTAGGGTGGGGTCTGCCCAGATATGTTCCACCTGCGCCCCCTTCTGCATGCTCAAAAGCCCCTTGGAAGTCTCAGCTGGGCCAGGTGCTATGTCAATATGCAAGGGAAGCCTTCTCCCTCCCTCCCCAGGGCCTGCTTTCCAGGGGGTAGCCTGCAGGGTGTGTGGGTGGCACCTGTGGTGTGTCTCCACAGGTGAATGCCACTGTACCCCTGCTGGGCCGCTCTGGGCTGCTGGGGGAACCTGCGGAACAACCTGTTCACTGATGTAGACTGTGGCTGCGGGAAGAAGACTGACAGCACCTTCTGTATCACATCCTCTGGGCAGCTGTGCGAGTTCAGTGACCCGGAGACTGTTGGACAAGTGGGTGGAGCTGAGTGTAAGTGAATGCTTTGTCGGCACCCTCCCGTCTGTCACCTCAGGGCTCCAGGGAACCTGAGTCTGCATGCACGCTGGGGGAGGCCCCAGGCGGAGGAATGTGTTTGGGAACCTCTCTGCTTGCTCGCCCTCTCTGTCTCTGCCTCTTCCTCTGCTTTCCTCTTCTGCTCAGCACACAGACAGCATCACAGTAAGTGTGCTGGCCCTGTCCGCTGCCTCTGCTGCCTTTCTCTGGGCCGGCCTTTTCTGGGTGTGTCTTTGCCCAAACCTCAGGTGCCTTATAAGGCTTGCTGACTCCTTCCCCCTAATTGCACGGGGCTGTGGGCCCTCTGGCCAGCTGCTGTTAGAGGGAGGGGCATTGAGGGGCTCTGCCCAGGGCAGCTGGCCTGCCTTGCGCTTGTCCTTGCCTCTTGGCTCATGGCTGTTGAGGTGTCCGGTGAAGGAGTGGACAGACGCCCTTGCTGACTGTGGCTTCTGTGCTCACAGACCACAGTGGCCCACTGCATCTCGGTGAGCCAGGACTACATCTTCTGCGGCTGTGCTGACGGCACCGTGTGCCTTTTCAACCCCTTCAACCTGCACTTCCTCAGCACGCTGCCCCGGCCCCATGCCCTGGGCACAGACATTGCCAGCATCACAGAGGCCAGGTGAGCGGTGTGGGTGGGCCCCTGAGTCCTGTCAGAGCCCCACTCTGTGCCAGGCCGTCCCTGGCATGCTGCAAGGAGAGGAGGGCACACATAGACCTCTGGGAAGACCCTTGCAGTCAAGCACAGGTGGGTCTTTTAGCATTTGTTGCTCACTGTGGGCAACCGTGGTAATCTGAGTCTGCAGTGTGGTAATGCATTGTCCTGTAAACACCACAGCTAGGACAGATGGGCAGTTCCTTAGGGTTTCTGAGAGAGGCTGGAAACCTGACGGAGCAGGCCTTTCTCCCTCAGGGTGGTCCTGGGTAGCAGCTAAGGTAGGAGGGTCTTATTGTAGCCTCGGGCCTTGGGTTGGGTGATTGCAGGAAGTGAAGTTTTGCTCTGGTTTCAGTGCTGCCAGGAAGCGGGGCAGTTCTGCAGTTGGGTATATTAATTTCTCATTCAGGGAAGGAGTGGGCTAAATCTGCAAATGGCAGGAAATGATATATGACCATGACTGGTTTGCACAGTGCCCTTCCTTTTCCTCTGACGTGAGTCTAGAAGGGCCTGACATCTGCTTGGCTGCATCACGGCCACACACTGTCCCCGCCTGATGTTGGGGGCTATGAAATAGCTTGTGTTCTTTTGCAGAGCCCCATGGCAAGGAATGCCAGGCCAGCCGCTGCGTTCTTTCTCCAGTGACTGCTGGCCAACCTGCTGCTCCTCCCTTTAGTGCCCCTTTTCATTAGCGCTAACTCACCAGTTTGCCCTGTCTGCCCTGGACACCCTGACCCCCTCTTTCCTCAGTCGCCTTTTCGCTGGAGTGGCCAATGCGAAGTATCGGGACACCATCACCTTGACCTTTGATCCTGCAAATCAGTGGCTGTCTTGTGTGTACAATGACCATAGTACTTATGTCTGGGATGTGAAGGACCCCAAGAAAGTGGGCAAGGTGTATTCAGCTCTCTATCATTCCTCCTGCGTCTGGAGTGTAGAGGTACGTGGGCCAGGTCTGCTGAGACTGACCGTGTTTCCTGGCCTACCATTAGGAGCTGGGGTTCCTCAAGTGTGGAATTTGTTTCCTCCAGCACCCTTGCTCCCCAAGCTGTGCCCCTGGGTCCCTTCGTATCTGTTAATTGGCTCTGAGGATGGGAGGGGATTTTAGTGCTGACTCATCTCAGACGTTTTTCAGTATGCCCCTGTGCAGTCTTAGCTTGGCCTCTTTGGACATGTTCCTGAACTTGACCAAACCTTAGTTTCTGCAATTGTGAAATGACATACCTGATGCATTTGATTTTTACGAACAGGAGACAATGTAAGTGGGAGATTTAGAATGCCTAGTACTTACTAGGTGCTTGGTTAATGTATATTCCTTTACTTGTTAAAGACAAGAGCTAATCATTATGACTTGCTTGCTATGGGATAAGCCGTTGCCTCCAGGGGACAGGATGGGGGAACTTTAGGCCCGCAAGGACAGAGGTTCAGGAGGGTTTAGCTGAAAAGGGTTGGGGACAAAATTTATTATCTCCAAGGGAAAGATACTAACTTGACAATGAAGAAACGGCAAAACCCACCCTTAGCCAAGTCATTAAGGTTAACATCCCGTGGCAGCAGCATGAATCTGGTGAGAGGGTACACTGAGAGGTTTCAAAATGTTCCCAGAAAATGTTATGACTCTTAAGAACTCCCAATAAAATGTTGAACAACAACAACCAACGTTGATGGAAAGTTTCTTTTAGTTCTGTTTTTCCATGCAGCCTCCTCCTAGCATTGTGTCTGGTATTCTTGACCCAAATGTATAAGGAACTTAGGATAGTCATGAGGAAACATCAGGCAACCTTCATTTGAGGTACACCTGCCAGAGTAACTTATCACACTCTCCCAGGTGTCAGGGTAGGAAAGACAAGCTAAGACTGAAAGCCGTTCTAGACTGGGACAGATGACACCCATGTGCCGTGGGGGCTCCTAGGATCCTGGAGCAGAAGAAGTCCATTCGTGGGATAAACAAACAAACTCATTGGCATTGGGTTGATTCCAACTCAGAGCAACCCCCGCTGGTGACATTTAAATAAAGTCTAATAATGTTGTACCAGTGTGACCTCCGTGGTCCTTATCACTGTGTACTGTAGTGCATAAAACATTAATACGAAGGGAGACCAGGTGAGAGAGTTGAATGTGACATATCTTGACTCATTTTTCTAAAGGTTCAACCCAAAAGGTAAAGTAAAACAGCTCTTGATGGAGAGGAAAAGGTGGAAGGGGGTGGGTGATGATTCTTTCCCCCCGCTGCCTGGCACTGAACGGGCTCTCCTCTCTTCTCATTTTGCAGGGTCTACGAATTGCAGTTCCTGAGTGAAATGCTGAAGGTGGAGGCCCATGAGTCAGAGATTCTGTGCCTGGAGTACTCGAAGCCAGACACAGGTACCTGGCCCTGGCCTGGAATGGCCTTGAGTGAGCCCCTCCAGTCTGGCCAGAGCCACTGATACTTGTCCTGCCTCTTGACTATGGGGCTGATCGTTCTTTTGGCTACCAAAAGAGTTAGTGATCCTTCTTGATGTCTCTGAAGGCTTCTTGTTGTTTCTGAAGGCTTTGGGGAGGACTGCATCTCAACTCTGCCCGACTCCATGGCTCATGTGGCTTAAGGATGTGGGGCTCAGTTTCTCTGGGTGCTCTTTGCTGGGCACTCATGTTGGGCTGCGATCCACAAGCTCAGCAGTTTGAAACTACCAGCCGCTCTGCAGGAGAAAGGTGGGCCTTTCTACTCCTGTAAACAGTTACAGTCTCAGAAGCCCATAGGGGGTATTCACTATGAGTCAGCATTAACTTGATAGCAGCAGATTTGATTTTTGTAAAGTCTTTTTAAAGCCAACCAAAAGCTGAATCAGTGAAGAAGATCTGCTTTAGACATTGTGCTCTTTTAAAGAATAATCTGTCTGTGATCAGATTGACACAGGAACTTGGAAGGTTAGGTGAAAAGTTTAAGGGGCAGTGAGCTTATGTGTGTGATGGAAATTTGGAATTGGAAAAGGACAGTGAGAATGGCTACATAATTTCAGAAATATAATGAATGTTAGCAAATTGTACATGTAGAAATGATCGAATTGGTATATATTTTTGTGTGCATTGTTTTAGATCAGGGAGAAGACTCGAAGTTCAAATATAATTTACAGAGACCCCCTTGTTAAATCTTGAATGGGACAAAGTCCAGAAAAAACAAATCATCTGGTTGAGGGAGACCGTAAGCATGAGGCCATAATGGGGACTGAAGGATTCACAACAGCTCGGTCACATGGAAAACAAAGGAAGCCCCTTTAAAAGTCAAGTTCCCAGCAGATCAGACCATCACAGTTGGAAATGTGACTACAGAAATGGGAAAGGGACCATGATTGGAGTAATTACATTATTGCAGACTAGAAAAGTTTACAGGACTGGTTCAGGGCCCTCCAACCATCTTGGTCAGGGCATGAACGTGCAACCTCAGTACCCCAATTCCCATCAAAGGCATACTCAGGCAAGTTCTTGAGGGCTAGACTACTCCTCACCAGGCTGGCCAGAGGAGTGGGTGGAAGCAAACAAACTCTGCCTGAGGGCAAAGCATTTTACGTTGCTAGTTCAGAGTCATGGAGCTCTAGTGCCATAGAAGGTTATGGGTTGGGCGGTTAACCACAAGGTTTCACTCTTCAAAACCACCAGCCAGCTCCAGGGAAGAAAGATGAGGCTTTCTACTCCAATAAAAATATATAGTCTGGAGATTAAAAGCCCCAATGTAAGTTAACTGGGTTGATTCCTACTAGAGGGATAATGTGTGTGGGCCAGATGCTTGCAAGGTCCCTCAAGGCAATGCTGCCAGACTGCAGTCTCTGCTCCCTGCTGGTGGAGACAATGGATTGCTTTTCTCTAAAACTTGGAACCATTAGCTTGGTTCCAGTAGGTGGAGTTCACACCCTACTGATAATGGTTCATATGGAGATCCAGAAAACAGGTCAAAGTTAAGCTGCCATTCTAAATGTAGGATCCGCCCATTTTGTCACCTGTATACCCCCAATCCCTCCTCTTCCTATTGCATGTATGCCCCTAGACCACCCCTTCTCACTGCTGTATAACATAGTCCAAGTCCTTCCTGTGATGTATGCCTTTACCCTCCCGTTTCCAATTCCCCTTGTCCTCCTTCCCTTCCCCCTCTCTCCATGTGGACCACCAAGTGGGGCTGAGGTGAGCAATGCTACCATGATATGTGTGTGACTGCATTATTGTAATATCTCTTCTATCTCTCATGCTCCCAATGACTTTAATATTTATATCTCAACCCTTTATGTTTCCAGGGCTTTCAATGACATTAGGCATCTTTTCAATGTTTATGAATCATGCTTATGAACCTCTCTTCTGTTAGTTGTCTGTGTGTATGCATTGCCTGTATTAAAAACATATAGAACCGAGCAATTTGTCTGGAAAAATAATTTATAGAAACTTTATGTTAGATTGCCATGCGTTTTGCATAGCCAATTGTTCTTTTAAAACACTTTTCTTGTCATTGTGATACCATGCTAAAAGGTAAAAACATCTGTATATAGTCAAATAGCTTTATCTTTCCTTTAAAGACATGAACCTTCGTGTCTTGCTTAAAGTTTCCACCTCACTAAAGCTAAATTGCTACCCTCGAAAATAAATCCCTCTAAGTTCTTAATGCTTTGAATATTTTATCGCTCTAATCCTCCTGGAGTTTATTTTTGAATGTAGTATGCTCCTTCCTTTGATTTCTTGTAAATTCAGCCAATTCAACCACTCATTAACCAAAGTATTCCTTTACCACTGGATTGTTTTGCCACCTTTGCTTTGCATAGCATATAGTTCTAAATTATATCCCAGACTACTGAATTATTTGCCAGAGTGGCTTTACTAATTGTACACTGGCATCACAACACGCGGGAGCTTCGGAAAGATCGTGGGAGAAAGGAATGAAAAGAGAAGATAATTTCCCATGAATTTTTGAAGCTTCCTCGTACAGGTGCTTTACAGTAAGTCGACATTAGGGTTTATAATCAATAAAAAATTCAACTGTGATCCAAGAATGAGGGGCGTGACATTTCCTGGTTGAGACAAAAGCGAACAGGCGAGCAGAATACGAAAAGAATTGGTTAACCGATGAAACTGCAGCCAAGTGTTAGCTGTTATCACAAAAATGAACACACAGAATATTCTTGAACTTGGAAGTGGGAACTTCAGCCTTTCAACGGCCATCGACGGTGCGGGTCAACATCCCCGCACTCCTAAGCTCAGGAAGGGGGTTCTGGGGTCTGCGGCGCCGCGGGGCACAAGTGGGGCGAAGGGCTGCGAGGGAACGCCGAGGCAGAGGGGTCCCCGCGAGGCGGCTGCGGGCCGCTCCAGAAGGCAGGGGTCCGGGGGCTCTGCGGTCCCTCAGGACCCTCCAGGAGAGGCTCCAGAACGGCAGCTGGAGGCCCCGGCCGGCCGTGCAGCTCGCTGGGAGGCGCGGGCGCACGTGCTCCGCCGGTCCGGGCGGCGGGGGCGGCTGAACGGGCCCTGGCCGTGGGCGGCGGGCGGCGGGCGGGCGCAGTGCGGCGCCGGGCAGGCGGGAGGTGACCGCGCGGGGCGGTCGCGGCGGCTGGGGCTACTGACGGCACACGGATCCGGAGCGCACTGCGCGGGGCGGGGCGCCGCGCAGGTGAGAGCGGCAGCGGACCCGGATGCGGCGCGGCTGAGGGCGGCCGAGGGCGCGGGGTCGCGGCGGCTAGCTCTTGGAGATCCTGGCCGGAGGCTCCGGCGCCGGTGCTGCGCTTCCTGCCGGCTCGAAGAACGAGCCCGAGCCTGGCCGCCCTCGGGATGCCTTGCTGAGGCTCCGCCGGACGTCCCCAACAGGGGGGGGGGCGGGGCGGGGCGCGTTCGGGCGCCTCCTGAGGGCGCCTCAGCGGAGAGCGGCGTTGGCGCCGTGGAGTCTACGCGGGCGGCCCAACCCGCCTGCCACTCAGGTGTCTTTTTGCACGGAAGTGAGTTTTAGGAGCGGGAAACCTGTGGTGGGCGTGACTGACGTGTTTTTAAATCATTTTCTATACATTTAAAGCTGTAAAGGCAAAACTTCATGATCCAATTAATATAGCCAAAAATTCAGGCTTGATAGAAACATTTAGAATCCAGCCACTGGGGGTAAAGTCCCCTTATTCCCATCTGTTATTGGAGGAAGGTATGAGAGAGATTGGATACTGCGGTGGGAAGAAATAGAGCCAAATAGGAATGTCTGCTTCTATAGGGAGAATGTATCAGCCATGCGCTCACTTTAAGGCAGCACAGCTTTAAGGGAGAATCTGTGGAAATGATAGATTACCGCAGGAACATGAACTTGGAGTATATCTCCAACTAACAGAGTGGTGGTCTTCCAGCCATGGAACATTAGTCTCCCAGATTCCCTCTGTACCAGTCAGGGAATAAGTCCCAGTATTATTTCCCTTGGTGCTAGTATCCCACATTTCCCCTCTCTGCATTATGTTTAAGATTCAATAGTGTCACGGAGGCAACATGGTCTCTTTTCATATCTATTAGCTTCCTATAGAAGTGACATGAGACTGCAAGCATCACAATTATGATAAAAAACACAGTCAGACTGGAACTTAAGCTATGTGAAGTACTTTGCCCCCAAGCTCGCGGGTCCAACCCTTCCATGCTACTCCTCAATTGCTTAATCACATCAGAGCCAGGAGAAGCCTCAAGCTTGTCTTTGAATGTATAGAAAATATCCTTTTTAAGCTGATCAATATCTAATGAAATGTTTCCCTTAAACCCTTGCAAATGTTTCCTAATCAAATTCCAATCATGCAATGTCTTATTATAAGGATAAGTGGTTATACAGAAATCAGTTACATTCCAATCACATTATAGCATTGACAAATTCAAAATCTTGATCTTTCAGCAAAGCAGTCTGCAGTAATGTAGGGACTTTATGGATGTGCTTTATACAATTGATGTATGTATACCTATGGATTGTGGTAAGAGTTGTATGAGTCCCTAATAAAATATAAAAGAAGAAAAGAGAAAAAAAATGATTAGGGCAAAGACTGTACAGATGTGCTTTATACAATTGATGTATGTATATATATGAACGGTGAAAAGAATTGTATGAGCCCCAATAAATTGTTAAAATTTTAAAAAAATTCATTAAAAAAAATTAAATTAAATTTAAAAAAAAATGAGTAAATGAACTTTGTCACACATAAGATTCCTCTTCTCCTTCTGTTTTAACAATTTAAATAGTAAAGCATTGCTAGATCTTGAACCAGTAAAAGTACTAGTTAGATAACCTTCATTGTTATGTAAATACCGGCTCCCATCCCTCAGAGAATTAAGAGAGCTAACTAATTGGGAGAACTTCTTATCATACTTTGAAAGACTGAAAAAATTCTTAATAAATTTGTTCAGCTGATCTTGAAGTAACTTACCAAGCAGACATTTTTTCTCCAGGCTTACCAATAAGGTTATAGGCTCAATTGAGCCGTTTTGCCTTTCAGGCTTCTCACACTGTATGATTTTACCTTGCAATATTCTGTCTTGGTTAACTTCACTCATTCCCTCTATGCTGGCTTTAGGGGAAGTTAATGGGAGGGCCTTAGGCCCCCCTGAATGCCCTAAGGAAATGACCCGGCATCCACAGTTAACAAACCTTTTTCCTTCCATTTCTAATTCCATGTGGGGGCGCTGTTTCTCCACAACAGCAGTCCAGAAGACTGCTTGATTTATAGGGTGGTCAAACTTCTCAAGTACTCTTTCCTGATAGGTATAAATTTTTACTCTAGAAATGCAAGGAAGGGAAAATTGACTTAAGCGATCCTACATTTTTACAAACCATGGTATATCAGAACTCATTACTGCCTTAATTTCTTCTTCACAATCCTGACCAATAACTCCAGCAACACCTTGAGAATTTATGTTGGACTTTCTTTTATTTTTTTTTTTTGACTTTCTTAATAAACATCCTATAGTTCTTTTAGGTAGTGGACCCCAATTACTGCTCTTCGTTTCTGATTCAATCACAGTTTTGGGCTTTTTCTTACAACTCTTATCAACTCCAGTATCAATTTTAATTTCTTGAGTACTAAGGTTAAATCTTCCTGATAGAAACTGTATTAATCTTTCAATAAGAGGTCCCTGCTTTTGAGGATCAAGCTCCTGTGAAGGCTTCTGAGCCATCTCTTGGTTATTCAAACCAACTGCAGTGAGAACAGAGACTAGGTTTTTGCCTCTTTGGCTAGGTCTGTTCTCCTGCTGTGAGGCTGCTAGATAAAGGCGATTTCTCTCAAAGATCTTCTTTGCTCCAGTAGGCAGACACCTTGCCTACCACGCTCTGCTATGAGGGCTCTGCATCAAGCTTCTTCCACTATTTTCCCGCCGGGAAGTCTTTGCTAATGGCGACCCTTCACGGTTGATTTTTGAACGACATTGGCTCGCCCAATGAGTTCCCTTCCTACAATGGAGGCAGAGTTCAGGTTCGTTTAAACCCGATCTCCATGGTCCTGGCCCATGCTCTGACATTGGCCGCAGCCTGCTCTGCCTACACTCTTTTGAAGATGACTTGTCTTCCCACAACTAAAGCACTTTCTTCCAGGTCTGATATAGTTTGCCAATGAAGCTGCCATGAGGTCTGCCTTGTATTCCTCTGCCTCTACATTCCTGCATATCCTAAAATAACCCAGCAAAGTGCCCTGTTCGCTGTAGGGATGCAAGGCATTTTTACAGTGCTTATTAGAGAAATCATAAGATAGCTTGTGCACTAGGTCTCTTACTGCCTGAACATTCTTCACACATTTGGAAATAGCATCTTCCAGTCGGGACACAAAGTCAGCGTAACGCTCATCATATTCTGTTGTCTTATAGCCCTGTAACGCGGCGTTCTCTCTTCTGATGGAATTATCTTTTCCCAGGCCCTTAAGCAAACCTCATGTATCTGTCCTATTGTCTGTTCAGTAAACTGTAGTTGAGACTCAACTGTAATATAATTTGCATCCCCTAGCAATTGATGAATTCCTATATCTATCCCATCCTCAGCATTCTTCCCAGCTCTTGCAAGGGCTGCTTCCTTCCATAGCATTTGATATCACAAGCATTCTGAAGAGTAAAGACAAATTCTCACTAAAGCTTTCCAATCTGTAGGGGTCCAGCTGTCAGACTCTGCTAGAGCCCTTATCATGCTAATTACAAAATGTGAGTCTGGGCCGTAGTCATTGATTGCCTGCTTGAGATCTTTTAGCAACTTAAAAGGCAAAGGCACTGTGAATTCCTTTTGGTTCTAACAGGATAAGACATCTTGCATTCTAAATCTTCTTCTGCAATCCCTCTTCCTACTCTGGAGAGTAAAGGTGCTTTCCTATACTTTGCTTCTTTACGTCTATTCTCTGAGCTACTCTTTTCAATCTGGATATCTTGGAGTTCCACTTCCTGAACTTCACCTTCTGTGCTAGCTCTCCTAGTTTGCATTTCTTTGGAGCTAATCTCTCTACCTTCAGGGCTGGCTTGCTTGATTGTTTTACAATCTCTGGCCTTTCTTACACTAAATTCCAGCAGGAGAGCAGTTGCTTTTACTATGTCCCCTTCTGACTCAGGCTCATTCTTTTAGCTCTGCCTAAAATCTTCTCATCTGCCTGAAACCCGTTCTCACTGCTTCTCATCTGATTTAAATTTGGGCATCTTAGACGTTGCCTGTTCTGCTTCTTGGCTTTCTCTACCTTTGAAAGCAAGGGAGCTTCCTGGGATTGTTTAATAGCCATGCTTTGGATCTTGCAATCCACTGCCTCTAGTACTGTATCACCTTTAAACCTTCGGAGTCTGCAGTCTCGCGAGAGCATACAGGCTTTGGCAATGAGGTTCTGTTCTAGAATTGGAGGCTTTAGATAACAAACCAATCCCTGCCTTTTCAGTTTTTCCTAAAGTTTCATAACCTAAATCATGCTTATTCACAGACACTTTAGCTTGCTTTGCTAGATTTGAATAGACACAAGACTTCTCACTAGACTGTTCATCCTTATTCTCTTCCTCCTGCAAAAGTTTTAAAACCATCTTAACTTGTACCCACAGAGACCACTTCTCCATAGGGATACTCTCCCCATCTCTGTGCTTCCTTTAAGTTGACAATGACCTCCTCCCAGGTCTCTAAATCAAAAGTTCCTTCCTCTGAGAACCATGAATTATACCTTTTTACTACTTTTAGAAAACATTGTATCTTTTTCTTCGTTACTTTTACACCTTGTCTTTTCAGTAAGTAGAGAGCATGGTACCATAAGTTTCAGGTTTACTTTTACCTTGCTCCCGTTATCCTCTTTAAAATTCTAATTCACTATTTCCACTACTTCTCTGTCAATCCCCACACCGGATCCTCACTTCGCACAATTTTCAAATTCACTCTACGTACCAATGGGGCCATATAATTGTTATATGGGATATAACTCATATTGTCCCACGTTGTGCGCCATTTGTCTGGGGAAGCCCGCCTTGTGCTGGGGCTCCAGCCTCCAGCCCAGTCCTTGAGCCTCCTGCCTGGTCTCCATCCCACCTCCCTTCGTCCACACTGAGCGTGGGCCTGGCTGGTAAGATCATGGCCATCCAGGAGGTGAGCATGCTACCATGAATTGTGTCTGACTGCATTATTGTAATGTCTCTTCTATCGCTCATGCTCCCGGTGACTTTAATATAATATTTATATATCTCAACCATACAATTGTGCTTATTGAACCCAAGATTACTGGTGGGGGGCTGGCACCCCAACTCATACCACAGTACATACCATTTGTCTAGTTCTTCAATGCTTCCTCTCCCGCTCACTCCCTCCAACTATCATGACCTCAGCTCTACCTTACAAAGCCGGCTAGACCAGAGCATGTACACTGGTACAGATAAGAACTCTCAACACACAGAATCCAGGACAGATAAACCCTTCAGGAACAGTAATGGAAGTAGTGATAACATGAGGGTAGGGATGAGATAGAGGGAACTGATAGCAATGATTGATGTATTAACGCTCACACCCCAGGGGGACAAGCAACAGAAACATTGGTGAAGTGAGACCTTGGACATTGTAAAATATGAAAGTATAATTTATCAAGGTTTCATGAGGGTGGGAGAGTGGGAGAGAAGGGGGGAAAAGGAGCTGATACCAAGGGGTCAAGTATAAAGAAAATGATGATGGTACCGTAGGTACAAATGTGCTTGATACAATTGATGTATGCATTGTTATAAGTGGTGTAAGAGCCCCCGATAAAATGACTTAATTTTTTAAAAGTGTTTAGGTAGATCTTGATGGAGGATAGATTGAGAAACAATAGTTTCAGAATTTGATAATTTTGCTTAATAATCAAACTGAAAACTCACTGCCATTGCATCTTTTGTGACTCACAGCAACCCTGACTTTCAGCAACCCTATTGGACAGGGTAGAGCAGCCCCTGTGAGTTTCTGAGACTGCAACTCTTTACAGGGGTAGAAAGCCCTAACGTTTCTCTCTCAGAGCGGGTGGTGGTTTTGAACTATGTGGGTAGCAGCCCAAGTGAAAACCACTATGCCACCAGGGCTCCCTGTGCCACATAGCGGGAGCTGTTGTTTTCCCAAACATTCACTTGGCTATTTCTTTTATAAGAAGCCAAGTAATTTGGCAGCTTATTTCTGTTCCAGTTTTCTTATATAGAAAATGTGGTGACAGTGTGAACCTGTTTGTTGTAGTTTATGTGAACATAATTGAGTGATCTAGACCAAGTGAGCTAGACCAAGTGAGCTGACTGGTCAAAAATCAGACCTGTGGATTGCCAAATTGGTTCTGCTGAGATTGGGGCTTTCCTGGATCCACAGGCTTCCTCCAAGCTGTGTCCGAGAAGCTCTGCATTTTAGAGCTACATTTTATAGTTGAAAGAGAGGCCTAAGGAGGGAGGGAGTCCTTAAGCTCTAAGACCTTAATGCTGTCATTGCTGTCCTCTTTTAGTGTACCTGCAGTTTCCACACTGCAGTGGGAACCATTGAAACAGCTGTTCTCATTCTCTGAGATGGTGTGCCACCCCACTCCATACCACCACCCCCTCATCCCTTTCTCTTATTGTAGAGATAATGCCCCTTCCATATGTATCTCAGATATTCAATTAATGAAGAAAGACAAAAGTAGGAGAAATGATTTAGATGAAGGAGACCATAAGCATGAGGCCATAATGGGGTCCAAAGGCTGTGTGGCCATGTCGCTAATTATAGAAATGGATGAAATCTGCCACAAAAATGTGATTGGAGGCAGAGCAATTCATCACTCTCTCAGGCAGGACTACATAAGTGAGAATGGGGCCATTATGGAGACATGGAGACGATCACAGATTAGAAAGGCTTACTGGATTTGTTCTGGGGCCTTCCGACCACTATAACTCATGACCATAGGGTCTTAGACTTTCCCAATTTCCATTGAGGACCTTCCCAGGGAAGTCCCAGAGGGCAGATTGCTCCTCTCTGCTCTGGCTAGTTGTTGTTGCGTGCCATTGAGGACACTTGGACTCGTCGTGACCTCACATACAACCGAATGAAACACTGTAGGGTCGTGCACCATCCTCACAATTGTTCCTGTGCCTGAACCACCGATGAAGCCACTGAGTCCATCCACTTCTTCGAGGACCTCCTCTGTTTCATGGCTTCTCCACTGTACCAAATAGGATGTCCTTCTCCAGGGACTGGTCTCTCCTGACAACATGTCCAAAGTATGTAAGATGGCGTCTTGCCATCCTTGCCTCTAAGCAGCACTCTGGCCTTATTTCTTCTGATACAGATTGGTCAGTCCTTCAGCAGTCCATGGTACTGTCAGTAGTCTTCTGGTGGACCACAATTCGATGCATCTGTTCTTCTACAGCCTTCCTTATTCAGTGTCTAACTTTCACATGCATATGATGCAATGGAAAATAGCATGGCTTAGGTCATGTGCACCTTAGTCCTCAGAGTAACATCATTGTTCTTCAACACTATAAAGAGGTTTTCTGCAGCAGATTTACCCATTACAATACATCTTTTGATCGCCTGACTGCTGTTTCTATGAACATTGATAGTGGATCTAAGCAAGACAAAATCCTTGACAACTGAAGCCCTTTTCTCTGTTTATCACCTATTGGTCCAGTTTTGGGGATTTTGGTCTTCCTTATATTGAATTGTAACCCATATTGAAGGCTGCAATCCTTGATCTTCAGCAAGTGGTTCAATTCCTCCTCACTTTCAGCAAACAAATGGTGTCATATATGCACACAAGCAGGCTCCCAAAAGTTAGTGAAACAAGGAATCAAAAGAGAATGGAATTTTTCAGGGACTTTTTGAAATACCAGTGTTTGTGTGTGTGTGTGTGTGAGAGAGAGAGAGAGAGAGAGAGAGAGAGAGAGAGAGAGAGAGAGGAGATGTGGGCATAAAACAAACATCAAGCAACATAAGGGAGAATGCTGTTGGCTGCTGTTGAACTGATTCCGGTGCGCATGCACAGTGACCTGCTGTGTGCACCATAGTGACCCCTCAGAAGCAGATCATCAAGCCTACCTTTCAACTGAAATTCTGAGAATTCACAATTTTCAGAAGTATGTGGATAACAGTGAAAGCCAAAATTCTATTTGCACAGTCCCCACGTGGATTAAGCTTCCAGTGAATTCCTTCAGACCATTGACCAGGGATGTGAACACTCTTGCCACCAGGCAGAGGGCATTGGAAAGTGGATTACCCCTTAGGCAGCCCATGGTGGGGCTTAGAGACTTGCCTAAGTGTATCCTTGAATCGAGGCTGCCATTCTGGGCTGCACGGTCATGAGTCATGCCCCCAAAGCCTTGGTTGTTTGGCCCTGGACCACTCTTGTAAACTGTCCTGTTTAACACAGGTCCCAATCCTTGTCCTATTCTTGCTTCTGTAGTCCCACCTGGAACTGTGATGTTGGGATCTGCCGCCATGTCCTTTCAAGTCTGTGAATCTCAGATAAACCTTACATATCAATAAGACCTCTTGCTAATAGTTTCCCTCCCCTCATCTCGATGGCATGTGTTGGCCCTTGGACTATCTAGGTTACCTAGCGGGCATTTGGATTATGTAGGCTCCCTAGCGGGAATTTGGACTATATAGATTACCTAGCGGGCAATTAGACTTTGTAGGTTATCTAGCGGGCACTTTGACTATCTAGGTTACCTAGCTAGCACTTGAACTATCTACGTTACCTAGCGGTTACTTGGAGTATGTTGGTTACCTACCGGGCTGTTGGACTATCTAGGTTACCTAGCCGGCACTTGGGCTATCTAGGTTAACTAACGGGCACTTGGACTATGTAGGTTCCCTAGCGGGCCCTTGGACTATGTAAGTTCCCTAGCGGGCACTTGGACTATGTGGGTTCCCTAGCGGGCATTAGGACTATCTGGGTTACCTAACGGGCACTTGGACTATGTAGGTTAACTAGCGGGCTTTGGACTATGTAGGTTACCTAGCGGACACTTGGACTATGTAGGTTCCCTATCGTTCACTTGGAGAATGTAGGTTAACTAAGGGGCACTAGGACAATGTAGGTTACCTAGCGGGCCTTGGGACTATCTAGGTTACCTAGGGGGAACTTGGACTATGTAGGTTTACTATTGGCCACTTGGACTATCTAGGTTACCTAGCAGGCACTTGGACTATGTAGGTTAACTAGCGGGCACTTGGACTATCTAGGTTACCTAGCAGGCACTTGGACTATGTACGTTTCCTAGCGGGTACTTGGACTATCTATGTTAACTAGCGGGCACTTGGACTATGTAGATTCCCTATCGGGCACTTGGACTATGTAGGTAACCTAGTGGTCACTTGAACTGTCTAGGTTACCTAGCGGGCATTTGGACTATGTAGGTTAACTAGCGAGCTCTTGGACTATCTAGGTTAACTAGCGGGCACTTGGACTATTAGGGTCCCTAGCGGGCATTTGGACTATATAGGTTACCTAGCGGGCACTTGGACTATGTAGGTTAACTAGCGGACACTTTGACTATCTAGGTTAGCCAACGGGCAATTGGACTATCTAGGTTACCTAGCGGGCACTTGGACTATGTAGGTTCCCTAGCGGGCACTTGGACTATTTAGGTTACCTAGCAGGCACTTTGACTATCTAGGTTAACTAATGGGCACTTGGACTATGGAAAGAAGGGCCTAATGGTCACCAGGACCCATGGTTAATCCAGGCGTGGTCATCTGATTCCAATCGATCAGACCTAGCTATAAATCACTTATATGTCTGGGTAATTAAAAGCAAATATAAATTTTCAAAAAAAATAACGTTGCATGGGATAGAAAGAGAATACATAACAACATCAGACATAAATATGCCTCAAGACAAACTCATTGTGCACATCCAGAATACATAATGGCTCTTGCTAAGATGCATTTCCCACTAGACCCTACCCCAAGCCAGTAAAAGCCAGAAACTCTACAGTAAACTGTGGATTGTACTACTCTGAAATGGGAGCTGTGTCTCTAGACCTAATTTGGGGCTGTTCGTGCTGAGGACTCACCAATACCTGCTGCAGTGACAACAGTCCAGGTGAGAATAAGGAAATCTGGATGACAGCCAGGATATAGGAGCACTGAGACCTCAAATTGCTTCTAGGCGAGCATGGCCTAATGGGCTTCCATTTCTGCACCTCTGGCAGGAGGAGTTTGTTCTGGAAAGTAATGGTTTCTAAGGAAGTATTTCTTAAACTTTCACATGCATGCACTTACCCAGGTTCCTGGAAATCGGGCTGGGGGGCAGATTCTGATTTTGTGGGTTCAGGGTGGGGGGTCTAGGATCCAGCAGTTCTAGAGGCCCTGGTACTCTTGGGCTGTTAACCACAAGGACAGTAGTCCTAAACCACCAGCCACTCCTTGGGAGAAATATGAGGCTGTAGACTCCGGGCAAGAGTGACAGTCTGGGAAACCCACAAGGGCAGTTCTACCCTGTCCTGTAGGGTCACTATGAGTCAGCATCAACTCGATGGCATTAGCATGGGAGAAGCTAATGCTGATGTTGCTGGTTCCTTGACCTATCATACTTTGAGTGGCAAAGTCCCAAGGGCCTTCCCGGATGTGATGGCCAAAAGCAGTAGTGTTCACCCTTGGTCATACTTTGGAATCCCTTAGGAGCTTTCAAGCCTCCCATTGGCCTGGCGCCATCCCAGACCAATGAAGCAAGACTTAGTGGAAGCAGGATTCAGGTCACGGTCAGTGAGAAAGCCCCCTTGGCAATGCCAACGTACAGCCAGTGCAGAGTCGAACTGGTCGACGACTCCACATGACTCCATATACTTTGGTGAAGCCAGCTGTTTGGGCAAGGTTTTCAGAGTTACCACCCATGTAGACTTGTTGGTGATAGTGCATTAAATAGAGCACATGCAGTGCATTGCATGAGTGTCCTATGTCATGCAACCACATCAGGGGTATGTTGAGCCAATTTCTCTGGGAGACCAAGGGTGTTGGCTCCATCCTGAACGTTGGCAGGGTAATGGACTGACACAGAGGAAACTCATTCTCTTTGTGGTGGTGCACTAATGGGTTCTTCACAGAAGGCCAAGTCCATGGCTGCAGATGCTCACGGGGCTGAGGGAGCAGGTCAAATCCTAAGTCCGAGGTGGGTGTTTGCATATTTACATGCCCTCACTGCCATCAAGTCCATTCCAACTCACAGGCCCATGGGACTGAGTAAAATGGCCCCCGTGGGTTTCTGAGACTGTGATTCTTTAGAGGAGTAGAAAATCTCCTCTTTCTCCAGAGGAGCGGTTGGTCATTCAAACTGCTGACCTTGAGATTAACAGTCCAACTCCTGACCACTCTTGCCGTCAGAATTCTATTTATTTACACAAGTATATATATATCCTTTCCCAAAAGAACTCCACATTTTCAAATCATTCTTGACACTCATGGCCTTTTTTCCTTTATAGCCATGCCTTTGGTTGAAACACAGATATAAGAGAAATATTTATCTACTTATAGGGGTACAAAAGTAGCTTTGGTGGCATAGTGTTTGCATGTTGGGCTGCTAACACCAAAGTCAGCACTTTGAAACCACCAGCCACTCCGTGGGAAGAAGAGTCTGTCTACTCCTATAAAGAGTTACAGTCTCAGAAACTCACAGGGACAGATCTACTCTGCCTCATAGGGTCACTATGAGTCAGCATCACCTCCCTGGCAGTGAGGTAGATTTTGGTTTCATAGAGATACAAGTCAGTCCTGAGCTGCTAAAGACAAGGTTGGCAGTTTGAACCCACCAGCGGCAGAGAAAGAGGAGGCTTTCTATTCCCATAAGGAGCTACAGTTTCAGAAATACCCACAGGGGAAATTTTAACCTCTCCTGTAGGATCAATATGAGTCAGAATCGACTTATCGGTGGTGAGCAAGTGGAGGGGACCCTAAACAGGTTCCGGTGGACCTTAAGAGTTCTACTAATTGTGCATGCTCTGTAAAATGTAAACCAAGATTTTACTTTTGCAAACATTATTTTTTCTAAACACGTCTAACTGTGAAACTATACTCGCATGCGGGTCTTTGAACCTGGTCAGTGGTCTGGGGAAGTGAAGGGGCCTGACATCCTTTGTTGTTGTTAGTGCTGTCCAGTCATTCTGACATCACAGGGACCTTCTTTGCAACACAAGGCAGCACTGCCCAGTCCTTTGCCAGCCTCAGGGGTAGTATGTTGGAGCCCATGGTTTCAGCTACCGTGTCCTCCAGTTCACCAAGGAGTTTCCTCTTTGTGCTGCTTACTAAACCCGTTTCTAAGGAGTCCATTCCAACTCACGGTGACGCCGTGTGGGTCAGCACCACGGGACCCCACATAATGCCTTATACCATATATATATATATATATATATATATATATATATATATATATATATATATATATATATATATATATATATATTGTGCATAATGCCTTATACCTGGTCCCTTTGGCACCTTGTGATCGCACAGGCTGGTGTGCTTATTCCATGTGGGCTTTTTTGCTTCTGAGCCAGATGGCCGTTTGCTCACCTTCAAGCCTTTAAGACCCCAGACACTATCTCTTTTGATAGCCTCTGGCCTTTACTTCGGGGTCTTCGGTCCCTGCAAGGTGGACACATGCCTGCTGTGCGGGTATGGGACGTGTCGGAGCGCAGCCTGGTGGCGGAGCTTCAGGAGCATAAGTATGGCATGGCATGTGTGGCCTTCTCATCCAGTGCCAAGTACATTGTCTCAGTGGGCTACCAGCATGACATGATCGTCAATGTCTGGGCCTGGAAGGTGAGTGGGCTGCTGGCCTCAGGACAGGCGGGGCCGGGAGGGGAGCCAAGAAACTGCTGACCGGTGGCCTTTACTTCCGCCTGCTGGCCTCAGTCCCTTTCTAGAGAACTCTGAGCAGAAAGGAGCAACTGGGTATCTAGGATGCTGAAGAAGGGGCAGAAGGAGAGGTCAAGTTCACAGCTTGTCTAACCTTCAGTGTGTAAGTTTCTTTTCCCTCAGCTCCTAGAAGCAGAGCCTTGATTTCCCTTGACTTTCTCTCCAGAAAAACATTGTAGTGGCTTCCAACAAGGTGTCCAGTCAGGTGACAGCAGTATCCTTCTCTGAGGACTGCAGCTACTTTGTCACTGCAGGCAACCGGCACATCAAGTTCTGGTACCTCGATGACAGCAAGACCTCAAAGGTGAGGCAGCAAGTAGCCACTAGGGTGGGGTCTGCCCAGATATGTTCCACCTGCGCCCCCTTCTGCATGCTCAAAAGCCCCTTGGAAGTCTCAGCTGGGCCAGGTGCTATGTCAATATGCAAGGGAAGCCTTCTCCCTCCCTCCCCAGGGCCTGCTTTCCAGGGGGTAGCCTGCAGGGTGTGTGGGTGGCACCTGTGGTGTGTCTCCACAGGTGAATGCCACTGTACCCCTGCTGGGCCGCTCTGGGCTGCTGGGGGAACCTGCGGAACAACCTGTTCACTGATGTAGACTGTGGCTGCGGGAAGAAGACTGACAGCACCTTCTGTATCACATCCTCTGGGCAGCTGTGCGAGTTCAGTGACCCGGAGACTGTTGGACAAGTGGGTGGAGCTGAGTGTAAGTGAATGCTTTGTCGGCACCCTCCCGTCTGTCACCTCAGGGCTCCAGGGCACCTGAGTCTGCATGCACGCTGGGGGAGGCCCCAGGCGGAGGAATGTGTTTGGGAACCTCTCTGCTTGCTCGCCCTCTCTGTCTCTGCCTCTTCCTCTGCTTTCCTCTTCTGCTCAGCACACAGACAGCATCACAGTAAGTGTGCTGGCCCTGTCCGCTGCCTCTGCTGCCTTTCTCTGGGCCGGCCTTTTCTGGGTGTGTCTTTGCCCAAACCTCAGGTGCCTTATAAGGCTTGCTGACTCCTTCCCCCTAATTGCACGGGGCTGTGGGCCCTCTGGCCAGCTGCTGTTAGAGGGAGGGGCATTGAGGGGCTCTGCCCAGGGCAGCTGGCCTGCCTTGCGCTTGTCCTTGCCTCTTGGCTCATGGCTGTTGAGGTGTCCGGTGAAGGAGTGGACAGACGCCCTTGCTGACTGTGGCTTCTGTGCTCACAGACCACAGTGGCCCACTGCATCTCGGTGAGCCAGGACTACATCTTCTGCGGCTGTGCTGACGGCACCGTGTGCCTTTTCAACCCCTTCAACCTGCACTTCCTCAGCACGCTGCCCCGGCCCCATGCCCTGGGCACAGACATTGCCAGCATCACAGAGGCCAGGTGAGCGGTGTGGGTGGGCCCCTGAGTCCTGTCAGAGCCCCACTCTGTGCCAGGCCGTCCCTGGCATGCTGCAAGGAGAGGAGGGCACACATAGACCTCTGGGAAGACCCTTGCAGTCAAGCACAGGTGGGTCTTTTAGCATTTGTTGCTCACTGTGGGCAACCGTGGTAATCTGAGTCTGCAGTGTGGTAATGCATTGTCCTGTAAACACCACAGCTAGGACAGACGGGCAGTTCCTTAGGGTTTCTGAGAGAGGCTGGAAACCTGACGGAGCAGGCCTTTCTCCCTCAGGGTGGTCCTGGGTAGCAGCTAAGGTAGGAGGGTCTTATTGTAGCCTCGGGCCTTGGGTTGGGTGATTGCAGGAAGTGAAGCTTTGCTCTGGTTTCAGTGCTGCCAGGAAGCGGGGCAGTTCTGCAGTTGGGTATATTAATTTCTCATTCAGGGAAGGAGTGGGCTAAATCTGCAAATGGCAGGAAATGATATATGACCATGACTGGTTTGCACAGTGCCCTTCCTTTTCCTCTGACGTGAGTCTAGAAGGGCCTGACATCTGCTTGGCTGCATCACGGCCACACACTGTCCCCGCCTGATGTTGGGGGCTATGAAATAGCTTGTGTTCTTTTGCAGAGCCCCATGGCAAGGAATGCCAGGCCAGCCGCTGCGTTCTTTCTCCAGTGACTGCTGGCCAACCTGCTGCTCCTCCCTTTAGTGCCCCTTTTCATTAGCGCTAACTCACCAGTTTGCCCTGTCTGCCCTGGACACCCTGACCCCCTCTTTCCTCAGTCGCCTTTTCGCTGGAGTGGCCAATGCGAAGTATCGGGACACCATCACCTTGACCTTTGATCCTGCAAATCCGTGGCTGTCTTGTGTGTACAATGACCATAGTACTTATGTCTGGGGTGTGAAGGGCCCCAAGAAAGTGGGCAAGGTGTATTCAGCTCTGTATCATTCCTCCTGCGTCTGGAGTGTAGAGGTACGTGGGCCAGGTCTGCTGAGACTGACCGTGTTTCCTGGCCTACCATTAGGAGCTGGGGTTCCTCAAGTGTGGAATTTGTTTCCTCCAGCACCCTTGCTCCCCAAGCTGTGCCCCTGGGTCCCTTCGTATCTGTTAATTGGCTCTGAGGATGGGAGGGGATTTTAGTGCTGACTCATCTCAGACGTTTTTCAGTATGCCCCTGTGCAGTCTTAGCTTGGCCTCTTTGGACATGTTCCTGAACTTGACCAAACCTTAGTTTCTGCAATTGTGAAATGACATACCTGATGCATTTGATTTTTACGAACAGGAGACAATGTAAGTGGGAGATTTAGAATGCCTAGTACTTACTAGGTGCTTGGTTAATGTATATTCCTTTACTTGTTAAAGACAAGAGCTAATCCTTATGACTTGCTTGCTATGGGACAAGCCGTTGCCTCCAGGGGACAGGATGGGGGAACTTTAGGCCCCCAAGGACAGAGGTTAAGGAGGGTTTAGCTGAAAAGGGTTGGGGACAAAATTTATTATCTCCAAGGGAAAGATACTAACTTGACAATGAAGAAACGGCAAAACCCACCCTTAGCCAAGTCATTAAGGTTAACATCCCGTGGCAGCAGCATGAATCTGGTGAGAGGGTACACTGAGAGGTTTCAAAATGTTCCCAGAAAATGTTATGACTCTTAAGAACTCCCAATAAAATGTTGAACAACAACAACCAACGTTGATGGAAAGTTTCTTTTAGTTCTGTTTTTCCATGCAGCCTCCTCCTAGCATTGTGTCTGGTATTCTTGACCCAAATGTATAAGGAACTTAGGATAGTCATGAGGAAACATCAGGCAACCTTCATTTGAGGTACACCTGCCAGAGTAACTTATCACACTCTCCCAGGTGTCAGGGTAGGAAAGACAAGCAAAGACTGAAAGCCGTTCTAGACTGGGACAGATGACACCCATGTGCCGTGGGGGCTCCTGGGATCCTGGAGCAGAAGAAGTACATTCGTGGGATAAAGAAACAAACTCATTGGCATTGGGTTGATTCCAACTCAGAGCAACCCCCGCTGGTGACATTTAAATAAAGTCTAATAATGTTGTACCAGTGTGACCTCCGTGGTCCTTATCACTGTGTACTGTAGTGCATAAAACATTAATACGAAGGGAGACCAGGTGAGAGAGTTGAATGTGACATATCTTGACTCATTTTTCTAAAGGTTCAACCCAAAAGGTAAAGTAAAACAGCTCTTGATGGAGAGGAAAAGGTGGAAGGGGGTGGGTGATGATTCTTTCCCCCCGCTGCCTGGCACTGTACGGCCTCTCCTCTCTTCTCATTTTGCAGGGTCTACGAATTGCAGTTCCTGAGTGAAATGCTGAAGGTGGAGGCCCATGAGTCAGAGATTCTGTGCCTGGAGTACTCGAAGCCAGACACAGGTACCTGGCCCTGGCCTGGAATGGCCTTGAGTGAGCCCCTCCAGTCTGGCCAGAGCCACTGATACTTGTCCTGCCTCTTGACTATGGGGCTGATCGTTCTTTTGGCTACCAAAAGAGTTAGTGATCCTTCTTGATGTCTCTGAAGGCTTCTTGTTGTTTCTGAAGGCTTTGGGGAGGACTGCATCTCAACTCTGCCCGACTCCATGGCTCATGTGGCTTAAGGATGTGGGGCTCAGTTTCTCTGGGTGCTCTTTGCTGGGCACTCATGTTGGGCTGCGATCCACAAGCTCAGCAGTTTGAAACTACCAGCCGCTCTGCAGGAGAAAGGTGGGCCTTTCTACTCCTGTAAACAGTTACAGTCTCAGAAGCCCATAGGGGGTATTCACTATGAGTCAGCATTAACTTGATAGCAGCAGATTTGATTTTTGTAAAGTCTTTTTAAAGCCAACCAAAAGCTGAATCAGTGAAGAAGATCTGCTTTAGACATTGTGCTCTTTTAAAGAATAATCTGTCTGTGATCAGATTGACACAGGAACTTGGAAGGTTAGGTGAAAAGTTTAAGGGGCAGTGAGCTTATGTGTGTGATGGAAATTTGGAATTGGAAAAGGACAGTGAGAATGGCTACATAATTTCAGAAATATAATGAATGTTAGCAAATTGTACATGTAGAAATGATCGAATTGGTATATATTTTTGTGTGCATTGTTTTAGATCAGGGAGAAGACTCGAAGTTCAAATATAATTTACAGAGACCCCCTTGTTAAATCTTGAATGGGACAAAGTCCAGAAAAAACAAATCATCTGGTTGAGGGAGACCGTAAGCATGAGGCCATAATGGGGACTGAAGGATTCACAACAGCTCGGTCACATGGAAAACAAAGGAAGCCCCTTTAAAAGTCAAGTTCCCAGCAGATCAGACCATCACAGTTGGAAATGTGACTACAGAAATGGGAAAGGGACCATGATTGGAGTAAATACATTATTGCAGACTAGAAAAGTTTACAGGACTGGTTCAGGGCCCTCCAACCATCTTGGTCAGGGCATGAACGTGCAACCTCAGTACCCCAATTCCCATCAAGGACATACTCAGGCAAGTTCTTGAGGGCTAGACTACTCCTCACCAGGCTGGCCAGAGGAGTGGGTGGAAGCAAACAAACTCTGCCTGAGGGCAAAGCATTTTACGTTGCTAGTTCAGAGTCATGGAGCTCTAGTGCCATAGAAGGTTATGGGTTGGGCGGTTAACCACAAGGTTTCACTCTTCAAAACCACCAGCCAGCTCCAGGGAAGAAAGATGAGGCTTTCTACTCCAATAAAAATATATAGTCTGGAGATTAAAAGCCCCAATGTAAGTTAACTGGGTTGATTCCTACTAGAGGGATAATGTGTGTGGGCCAGATGCTTGCAAGGTCCCTCAAGGCAATGCTGCCAGACTGCAGTCTCTGCTCCCTGCTGGTGGAGACAATGGATTGCTTTTCTCTAAAACTTGGAACCATTAGCTTGGTTCCAGTAGGTGGAGTTCACACCCTACTGATAATGGTTCATATGGAGATCCAGAAAACAGGTCAAAGTTAAGCTGCCATTCTAAATGTAGGATCCGCCCATTTTGTCACCTGTATACCCCCAATCCCTCCTCTTCCTATTGCATGTATGCCCCTAGACCACCCCTTCTCACCGCTGTATAACATAGTCCAAGTCCTTCCTGTGATGTATGTCTTTACCCTCCCGTTTCCAATTCCCCTTGTCCTCCTTCCCTTCCCCCTCTCTCCATGTGGACCACCAAGTGGGGCTGAGGTGAGCAATGCTACCATGATATGTGTGTGACTGCATTATTGTAATATCTCTTCTATCTCTCATGCTCCCAATGACTTTAATATTTATATCTCAACCCTTTATGTTTCCAGGGCTTTCAATGACATTAGGCATCCTCAATGTTTATGAATCATGCTTATGAACCTCTCTTCTGTTAGTTGTCTGTGTGTATGCATTGCCTGTATTAAAAACATATAGAACCGAGCAATTTGTCTGGAAAAATAATTTATAGAAACTTTATGTTAGATTGCCATGCGTTTTGCATAGCCAATTGTTCTTTTAAAACACTTTTCTTGTCATTGTGATACCATGCTAAAAGGTAAAAACATCTGTATATAGTCAAATAGCTTTATCTTTCCTTTAAAGACATGAACCTTCGTGTCTTGCTTAAAGTTTCCACCTCACTAAAGCTAAATTGCTACCCTCGAAAATAAATCCCTCTAAGTTTTTAATGCTTTGAATATTTTATCGCTCTAATCCTCCTGGAGTTTATTTTTGAATGTAGTATGCTCCTTCCTTTGATTTCTTGTAAATTCAGCCAATTCAACCACTCATTAACCAAAGTATTCCTTTACCACTGGATTGTTTTGCCACCTTTGCTTTGCATAGCATATAGTTCTAAATTATATCCCAGACTACTGAATTATTTGCCAGAGTGGCTTTACTAATTGTACACTGGCATCACAACACGCGGGAGCTTCGGAAAGATCGTGGGAGAAAGGAATGAAAAGAGAAGATAATTTCCCATGAATTTTTGAAGCTTCCTCGTACAGGTGCTTTACAGTAAGTCGACATTAGGGTTTATAATCAATAAAAAATTCAACTGTGATCCAAGAATGAGGGGCGTGACATTTCCTGGTTGAGACAAAAGCGAACAGGCGAGCAGAATACGAAAAGAATTGGTTAACCGATGAAACTGCAGCCAAGTGTTAGCTGTTATCACAAAAATGAACACACAGAATATTCTTGAACTTGGAAGTGGGAACTTCAGCCTTTCAACGGCCATCGACGGTGCGGGGCAACATCCCCGCACTCCTACGCTCAGGAAGGGGGTTCTGGGGTCTGCGGCGCCGCGGGGCACAAGTGGGGCGAAGGGCTGCGAGGGAACGCCGAGGCAGAGGGGTCCCCGCGAGGCGGCTGCGGGCCGCTCCAGAAGGCAGGGGTCCGGGGGCTCTGCGGTCCCTCAGGACCCTCCAGGAGAGGCTCCAGAAAGGCAGCTGGAGGCCCCGGCCGGCCGTGCAGCTCGCTGGGAGGCGCGGGCGCACGTGCTCCGCCGGTCCGGGCGGCGGGGGCGGCTGAACGGGCCCTGGCCGTGGGCGGCGGGCGGCGGGCGGGCGCAGTGCGGCGCCGGGCAGGCGGGAGGTGACCGCGCGGGGCGGTCGCGGCGGCTGGGGCTACTGACGGCACACGGATCCGGAGCGCACTGCGCGGGGCGGGGCGCCGCGCAGGTGAGAGCGGCAGCGGACCCCGATGCGGCGCGGCTGAGGGCGGCCGAGGGCGGGGGGTCGCGGCGGCTAGCTCTTGGAGATCCCGGCCGGAGGCTCCGGCGCCGGTGCTGCGCTTCCTGCCGGCTCGAAGAAGGAGCCCGAGCCTGGCCGCCCTCGGGATGCCTTGCTGAGGCTCCGCCGGACGTCCCCAACAGGGGGGGGGGCGGGGCGGGGCGCGTTCGGGCGCCTCCTGAGGGCGCCTCAGCGGAGAGCGGCGTTGGCGCCGTGGAGTCTACGCGGGCGGCCCAACCCGCCTGCCACTCAGGTGTCTTTTTGCACGGAAGTGAGTTTTAGGAGCGGGAAACCTGTGGTGGGCGTGACTGACGTGTTTTTAAATCATTTTCTATACATTTAAAGCTGTAAAGGCAAAACTTCATGATCCAATTAATATAGCCAAAAATTCAGGCTTGATAGAAACATTTAGAATCCAGCCACTGGGGGTAAAGTCCCCTTATTCCCATCTGTTATTGGAGGAAGGTATGAGAGAGATTGGATACTGCGGTGGGAAGAAATAGAGCCAAATAGGAATGTCTGCTTCTATAGGGAGAATGTATCAGCCATGCGCTCACTTTAAGGCAGCACAGCTTTAAGGGAGAATCTGTGGAAATGATAGATTACCGCAGGAACATGAACTTGGAGTATATCTCCAACTAACAGAGTGGTGGTCTTCCAGCCATGGAACATTAGTCTCCCAGATTCCCTCTGTACCAGTCAGGGAATAAGTCCCAGTATTATTTCCCTTGGTGCTAGTATCCCACATTTCCCCTCTCTGCATTATGTTTAAGATTCAATAGTGTCACGGAGGCAACATGGTCTCTTTTCATATCTATTAGCTTCCTATAGAAGTGACATGAGACTGCAAGCATCACAATTATGATAAAAAACACAGTCAGAGTGGAACTTAAGCTATGTGAAGTACTTTGCCCCCAAGCTCGCGGGTCCAACCCTTCCATGCTACTCCTCAATTGCTTAATCACATCAGAGCCAGGAGAAGCCTCAAGCTTGTCTTTGAATGTATAGAAAATATCCTTTTTAAGCTGATCAATATCTAATGAAATGTTTCCCTTAAACCCTTGCAAATGTTTCCTAATCAAATTCCAATCATGCAATGTCTTATTATAAGGATAAGTGGTTATACAGAAATCAGTTACATTCCAATCACATTATAGCATTGACAAATTCAAAATCTTGATCTTTCAGCAAAGCAGTCTGCAGTAATGTAGGGACTTTATGGATGTGCTTTATACAATTGATGTATGTATACCTATGGATTGTGGTAAGAGTTGTATGAGTCCCTAATAAAATATAAAAGAAGAAAAGAGAAAAAAAATGATTAGGGCAAAGACTGTACAGATGTGCTTTATACAATTGATGTATGTATATATATGAACGGTGAAAAGAATTGTATGAGCCCCAATAAATTGTTAAAATTTTAAAAAAATTCATTAAAAAAAATTAAATTAAATTTAAAAAAAAATGAGTAAATGAACTTTGTCACACATAAGATTCCTCTTCTCCTTCTGTTTTAACAATTTAAATAGTAAAGCATTGCTAGATCTTGAACCAGTAAAAGTACTAGTTAGATAACCTTCATTGTTATGTAAATACCGGCTCCCATCCCTCAGAGAATTAAGAGAGCTAACTAATTGGGAGAACTTCTTATCATACTTTGAAAGACTGAAAAAATTCTTAATAAATTTGTTCAGCTGATCTTGAAGTAACTTACCAAGCAGACATTTTTTCTCCAGGCTTACCAATAAGGTTATAGGCTCAATTGAGCCGTTTTGCCTTTCAGGCTTCTCACACTGTATGATTTTACCTTGCAATATTCTGTCTTGGTTAACTTCACTCATTCCCTCTATGCTGGCTTTAGGGGAAGTTAATGGGAGGGCCTTAGGCCCCCCTGAATGCCCTAAGGAAATGACCCGGCATCCACAGTTAACAAACCTTTTTCCTTCCATTTCTAATTCCATGTGGGGGCGCTGTTTCTCCACAACAGCAGTCCAGAAGACTGCTTGATTTATAGGGTGGTCAAACTTCTCAAGTACTCTTTCCTGATAGGTATAAATTTTTACTCTAGAAATGCAAGGAAGGGAAAATTGACTTAAGCGATCCTACATTTTTACAAACCATGGTATATCAGAACTCATTACTGCCTTAATTTCTTCTTCACAATCCTGACCAATAACTCCAGCAACACCTTGAGAATTTATGTTGGACTTTCTTTTATTTTTTTTTTTTGACTTTCTTAATAAACATCCTATAGTTCTTTTAGGTAGTGGACCCCAATTACTGCTCTTCGTTTCTGATTCAATCACAGTTTTGGGCTTTTTCTTACAACTCTTATCAACTCCAGTATCAATTTTAATTTCTTGAGTACTAAGGTTAAATCTTCCTGATAGAAACTGTATTAATCTTTCAATAAGAGGTCCCTGCTTTTGAGGATCAAGCTCCTGTGAAGGCTTCTGAGCCATCTCTTGGTTATTCAAACCAACTGCAGTGAGAACAGAGACTAGGTTTTTGCCTCTTTGGCTAGGTCTGTTCTCCTGCTGTGAGGCTGCTAGATAAAGGCGATTTCTCTCAAAGATCTTCTTTGCTCCAGTAGGCAGACACCTTGCCTACCACGCTCTGCTATGAGGGCTCTGCATCAAGCTTCTTCCACTATTTTCCCGCCGGGAAGTCTTTGCTAATGGCGACCCTTCACGGTTGATTTTTGAACGACATTGGCTCGCCCAATGAGTTCCCTTCCTACAATGGAGGCAGAGTTCAGGTTCGTTTAAACCCGATCTCCATGGTCCTGGCCCATGCTCTGACATTGGCCGCAGCCTGCTCTGCCTACACTCTTTTGAAGATGACTTGTCTTCCCACAACTAAAGCACTTTCTTCCAGGTCTGATATAGTTTGCCAATGAAGCTGCCATGAGGTCTGCCTTGTATTCCTCTGCCTCTACATTCCTGCATATCCTAAAATAACCCAGCAAAGTGCCCTGTTCGCTGTAGGGATGCAAGGCATTTTTACAGTGCTTATTAGAGAAATCATAAGATAGCTTGTGCACTAGGTCTCTTACTGCCTGAACATTCTTCACACATTTGGAAATAGCATCTTCCAGTCGGGACACAAAGTCAGCGTAACGCTCATCATATTCTGTTGTCTTATAGCCCTGTAACGCGGCGTTCTCTCTTCTGATGGAATTATCTTTTCCCAGGCCCTTAAGCAAACCTCATGTATCTGTCCTATTGTCTGTTCAGTAAACTGTAGTTGAGACTCAACTGTAATATAATTTGCATCCCCTAGCAATTGATGAATTCCTATATCTATCCCATCCTCAGCATTCTTCCCAGCTCTTGCAAGGGCTGCTTCCTTCCATAGCATTTGATATCACAAGCATTCTGAAGAGTAAAGACAAATTCTCACTAAAGCTTTCCAATCTGTAGGGGTCCAGCTGTCAGACTCTGCTAGAGCCCTTATCATGCTAATTACAAAATGTGAGTCTGGGCTGTAGTCATTGATTGCCTGCTTGAGATCTTTTAGCAACTTAAAAGGCAAAGGCACTGTGAATTCCTTTTGGTTCTAACAGGATAAGACATCTTGCATTCTAAATCTTCTTCTGCAATCCCTCTTCCTACTCTGGAGAGTAAAGGTGCTTTCCTATACTTTGCTTCTTTACGTCTATTCTCTGAGCTACTCTTTTCAATCTGGATATCTTGGAGTTCCACTTCCTGAACTTCACCTTCTGTGCTAGCGCTCCTAGTTTGCATTTCTTTGGAGCTAATCTCTCTACCTTCAGGGCTGGCTTGCTTGATTGTTTTACAATCTCTGGCCTTTCTTACACTAAATTCCAGCAGGAGAGCAGTTGCTTTTACTATGTCCCCTTCTGACTCAGGCTCATTCTTTTAGCTCTGCCTAAAATCTTCTCATCTGCCTGAAACCCGTTCTCACTGCTTCTCATCTGATTTAAATTTGGGCATCTTAGACGTTGCCTGTTCTGCTTCTTGGCTTTCTCTACCTTTGAAAGCAAGGGAGCTTCCTGGGATTGTTTAATAGCCATGCTTTGGATCTTGCAATCCACTGCCTCTAGTACTGTATCACCTTTAAACCTTCGGAGTCTGCAGTCTCGCGAGAGCATACAGGCTTTGGCAATGAGGTTCTGTTCTAGAATTGGAGGCTTTAGATAACAAACCAATCCCTGCCTTTTCAGTTTTTCCTAAAGTTTCATAACCTAAATCATGCTTATTCACAGACACTTTAGCTTGCTTTGCTAGATTTGAATAGACACAAGACTTCTCACTAGACTGTTCATCCTTATTCTCTTCCTCCTGCAAAAGTTTTAAAACCATCTTAACTTGTACCCACAGAGACCACTTCTCCATAGGGATACTCTCCCCATCTCTGTGCTTCCTTTAAGTTGACAATGACCTCCTCCCAGGTCTCTAAATCAAAAGTTCCTTCCTCTGAGAACCATGAATTATACCTTTTTACTACTTTTAGAAAACATTGTATCTTTTTCTTCGTTACTTTTACACCTTGTCTTTTCAGTAAGTAGAGAGCATGGTACCATAAGTTTCAGGTTTACTTTTACCTTGCTCCCGTTATCCTCTTTAAAATTCTAATTCACTATTTCCACTACTTCTCTGTCAATCCCCACACCGGATCCTCACTTCGCACAATTTTCAAATTCACTCTACGTACCAATGGGGCCATATAATTGTTATATGGGATATAACTCATATTGTCCCACGTTGTGCGCCATTTGTCTGGGGAAGCCCGCCTTGTGCTGGGGCTCCAGCCTCCAGCCCAGTCCTTGAGCCTCCTGCCTGGTCTCCATCCCACCTCCCTTCGTCCACACTGAGCGTGGGCCTGGCTGGTAAGATCATGGCCATCCAGGAGGTGAGCATGCTACCATGAATTGTGTCTGACTGCATTATTGTAATGTCTCTTCTATCGCTCATGCTCCCGGTGACTTTAATATAATATTTATATATCTCAACCATACAATTGTGCTTATTGAACCCAAGATTACTGGTGGGGGGCTGGCACCCCAACTCATACCACAGTACATACCATTTGTCTAGTTCTTCAATGCTTCCTCTCCCGCTCACTCCCTCCAACTATCATGACCTCAGCTCTACCTTACAAAGCCGGCTAGACCAGAGCATGTACACTGGTACAGATAAGAACTCTCAACACACAGAATCCAGGACAGATAAACCCTTCAGGAACAGTAATGGAAGTAGTGATAACATGAGGGTAGGGATGAGATAGAGGGAACTGATAGCAATGATTGATGTATTAACGCTCACACCCCAGGGGGACAAGCAACAGAAACATTGGTGAAGTGAGACCTTGGACATTGTAAAATATGAAAGTATAATTTATCAAGGTTTCATGAGGGTGGGAGAGTGGGAGAGAAGGGGGGAAAAGGAGCTGATACCAAGGGGTCAAGTATAAAGAAAATGATGATGGTACCGTAGGTACAAATGTGCTTGATACAATTGATGTATGCATTGTTATAAGTGGTGTAAGAGCCCCCGATAAAATGACTTAATTTTTTAAAAGTGTTTAGGTAGATCTTGATGGAGGATAGATTGAGAAACAATAGTTTCAGAATTTGATAATTTTGCTTAATAATCAAACTGAAAACTCACTGCCATTGCATCTTTTGTGACTCACAGCAACCCTGACTTTCAGCAACCCTATTGGACAGGGTAGAGCAGCCCCTGTGAGTTTCTGAGACTGCAACTCTTTACAGGGGTAGAAAGCCCTAACGTTTCTCTCTCAGAGCGGGTGGTGGTTTTGAACTATGTGGGTAGCAGCCCAAGTGAAAACCACTATGCCACCAGGGCTCCCTGTGCCACATAGCGGGAGCTGTTGTTTTCCCAAACATTCACTTGGCTATTTCTTTTATAAGAAGCCAAGTAATTTGGCAGCTTATTTCTGTTCCAGTTTTCTTATATAGAAAATGTGGTGACAGTGTGAACCTGTTTGTTGTAGTTTATGTGAACATAATTGAGTGATCTAGACCAAGTGAGCTAGACCAAGTGAGCTGACTGGTCAAAAATCAGACCTGTGGATTGCCAAATTGGTTCTGCTGAGATTGGGGCTTTCCTGGATCCACAGGCTTCCTCCAAGCTGTGTCCGAGAAGCTCTGCATTTTAGAGCTACATTTTATAGTTGAAAGAGAGGCCTAAGGAGGGAGGGAGTCCTTAAGCTCTAAGACCTTAATGCTGTCATTGCTGTCCTCTTTTAGTGTACCTGCAGTTTCCACACTGCAGTGGGAACCATTGAAACAGCTGTTCTCATTCTCTGAGATGGTGTGCCACCCCACTCCATACCACCACCCCCTCATCCCTTTCTCTTATTGTAGAGATAATGCCCCTTCCATATGTATCTCAGATATTCAATTAATGAAGAAAGACAAAAGTAGGAGAAATGATTTAGATGAAGGAGACCATAAGCATGAGGCCATAATGGGGTCCAAAGGCTGTGTGGCCATGTCGCTAATTATAGAAATGGATGAAATCTGCCACAAAAATGTGATTGGAGGCAGAGCAATTCATCACTCTCTCAGGCAGGACTACATAAGTGAGAATGGGGCCATTATGGAGACATGGAGACGATCACAGATTAGAAAGGCTTACTGGATTTGTTCTGGGGCCTTCCGACCACTATAACTCATGACCATAGGGTCTTAGACTTTCCCAATTTCCATTGAGGACCTTCCCAGGGAAGTCCCAGAGGGCAGATTGCTCCTCTCTGCTCTGGCTAGTTGTTGTTGCGTGCCATTGAGGACACTTGGACTCGTCGTGACCTCACATACAACCGAATGAAACACTGTAGGGTCGTGCACCATCCTCACAATTGTTCCTGTGCCTGAACCACCGATGAAGCCACTGAGTCCATCCACTTCTTCGAGGACCTCCTCTGTTTCATGGCTTCTCCACTGTACCAAATAGGATGTCCTTCTCCAGGGACTGGTCTCTCCTGACAACATGTCCAAAGTATGTAAGATGGCGTCTTGCCATCCTTGCCTCTAAGCAGCACTCTGGCCTTATTTCTTCTGATACAGATTGGTCAGTCCTTCAGCAGTCCATGGTACTGTCAGTAGTCTTCTGGTGGACCACAATTCGATGCATCTGTTCTTCTACAGCCTTCCTTATTCAGTGTCTAACTTTCACATGCATATGATGCAATGGAAAATAGCATGGCTTAGGTCATGTGCACCTTAGTCCTCAGAGTAACATCATTGTTCTTCAACACTATAAAGAGGTTTTCTGCAGCAGATTTACCCATTACAATACATCTTTTGATCGCCTGACTGCTGTTTCTATGAACATTGATAGTGGATCTAAGCAAGACAAAATCCTTGACAACTGAAGCCCTTTTCTCTGTTTATCACCTATTGGTCCAGTTTTGGGGATTTTGGTCTTCCTTATATTGAATTGTAACCCATATTGAAGGCTGCAATCCTTGATCTTCAGCAAGTGGTTCAATTCCTCCTCACTTTCAGCAAACAAATGGTGTCATATATGCACACAAGCAGGCTCCCAAAAGTTAGTGGAACAAGGAATCAAAAGAGAATGGAATTTTTCAGGGACTTTTTGAAATACCAGTGTGTGTGTGTGTGTGTGTGAGAGAGAGAGAGAGAGAGAGAGAGAGAGAGAGAGAGAGAGAGAGAGAGAGAGAGAGAGAGAGAGAGAGGAGATGTGGGCATAAAACAAACATCAAGCAACATAAGGGAGAATGCTGTTGGCTGCTGTTGAACTGATTCCGGTGCGCATGCACAGTGACCTGCTGTGTGCACCATAGTGACCCCTCAGAAGCAGATCATCAAGCCTACCTTTCAACTGAAATTCTGAGAATTCACAATTTTCAGAAGTATGTGGATAACAGTGAAAGCCAAAATTCTATTTGCACAGTCCCCACGTGGATTAAGCTTCCAGTGAATTCCTTCAGACCATTGACCAGGGATGTGAACACTCTTGCCACCAGGCAGAGGGCATTGGAAAGTGGATTACCCCTTAGGCAGCCCATGGTGGGGCTTAGAGACTTGCCTAAGTGTATCCTTGAATCGAGGCTGCCATTCTGGGCTGCACGGTCATGAGTCATGCCCCCAAAGCCTTGGTTGTTTGGCCCTGGACCACTCTTGTAAACTGTCCTGTTTAACACAGGTCCCAATCCTTGTCCTATTCTTGCTTCTGTAGTCCCACCTGGAACTGTGATGTTGGGATCTGCCGCCATGTCCTTTCAAGTCTGTGAATCTCAGATAACCCTTACATATCAATAAGACCTCTTGCTAATAGTTTCCCTCCCCTCATCTCGATGGCATGTGTTGGCCCTTGGACTATCTAGGTTACCTAGCGGGCATTTGGATTATGTAGGCTCCCTAGCGGGAATTTGGACTATATAGATTACCTAGCGGGCAATTAGACTTTGTAGGTTATCTAGCGGGCACTTTGACTATCTAGGTTACCTAGCTAGCACTTGAACTATCTACGTTACCTAGCGGTTACTTGGAGTATGTTGGTTACCTACCGGGCTGTTGGACTATCTAGGTTACCTAGCCGGCACTTGGGCTATCTAGGTTAACTAACGGGCACTTGGACTATGTAGGTTCCCTAGCGGGCCCTTGGACTATGTAAGTTCCCTAGCGGGCACTTGGACTATGTGGGTTCCCTAGCGGGCATTAGGACTATCTGGGTTACCTAACGGGCACTTGGACTATGTAGGTTAACTAGCGGGCTTTGGACTATGTAGGTTACCTAGCGGACACTTGGACTATGTAGGTTCCCTATCGTTCACTTGGAGAATGTAGGTTAACTAAGGGGCACTAGGACAATGTAGGTTACCTAGCGGGCCTTGGGACTATCTAGGTTACCTAGGGGGAACTTGGACTATGTAGGTTTACTATTGGCCACTTGGACTATCTAGGTTACCTAGCAGGCACTTGGACTATGTAGGTTAACTAGCGGGCACTTGGACTATCTAGGTTACCTAGCAGGCACTTGGACTATGTACGTTTCCTAGCGGGTACTTGGACTATCTATGTTAACTAGCGGGCACTTGGACTATGTAGATTCCCTATCGGGCACTTGGACTATGTAGGTAACCTAGTGGTCACTTGAACTGTCTAGGTTACCTAGCGGGCATTTGGACTATGTAGGTTAACTAGCGAGCTCTTGGACTATCTAGGTTAACTAGCGGGCACTTGGACTATTAGGGTCCCTAGCGGGCATTTGGACTATATAGGTTACCTAGCGGGCACTTGGACTATGTAGGTTAACTAGCGGACACTTTGACTATCTAGGTTAGCCAACGGGCAATTGGACTATCTAGGTTACCTAGCGGGCACTTGGACTATGTAGGTTCCCTAGCGGGCACTTGGACTATTTAGGTTACCTAGCAGGCACTTTGACTATCTAGGTTAACTAACGGGCACTTGGACTATGGAAAGAAGGGCCTAATGGTCACCAGGACCCATGGTTAATCCAGGCGTGGTCATCTGATTCCAATCGATCAGACCTAGCTATAAATCACTTATATGTCTGGGTAATTAAAAGCAAATATAAATTTTCAAAAAAAATAACGTTGCATGGGATAGAAAGAGAATACATAACAACATCAGACATAAATATGCCTCAAGACAAACTCATTGTGCACATCCAGAATATATAATGGCTCTTGCTAAGATGCATTTCCCACTAGACCCTACCCCAAGCCAGTAAAAGCCAGAAACTCTACAGTAAACTGTGGATTGTACTACTCTGAAATGGGAGCTGTGTCTCTAGACCTAATTTGGGGCTGTTCGTGCTGAGGACTCACCAATACCTGCTGCAGTGACAACAGTCCAGGTGAGAATAAGGAAATCTGGATGACAGCCAGGATATAGGAGCACTGAGACCTCAAATTGCTTCTAGGCGAGCATGGCCTAATGGGCTTCCATTTCTGCACCTCTGGCAGGAGGAGTTTGTTCTGGAAAGTAATGGTTTCTAAGGAAGTATTTCTTAAACTTTCACATGCATGCACTTACCCAGGTTCCTGGAAATCGGGCTGGGGGGCAGATTCTGATTTTGTGGGTTCAGGGTGGGGGGTCTAGGATCCAGCAGTTCTAGAGGCCCTGGTACTCTTGGGCTGTTAACCACAAGGACAGTAGTCCTAAACCACCAGCCACTCCTTGGGAGAAATATGAGGCTGTAGACTCCGGGCAAGAGTGACAGTCTGGGAAACCCACAAGGGCAGTTCTACCCTGTCCTGTAGGGTCACTATGAGTCAGCATCAACTCGATGGCATTAGCATGGGAGAAGCTAATGCTGATGTTGCTGGTTCCTTGACCTATCATACTTTGAGTGGCAAAGTCCCAAGGGCCTTCCCGGATGTGATGGCCAAAAGCAGTAGTGTTCACCCTTGGTCATACTTTGGAATCCCTTAGGAGCTTTCAAGCCTCCCATTGGCCTGGCGCCATCCCAGACCAATGAAGCAAGACTTAGTGGAAGCAGGATTCAGGTCACGGTCAGTGAGAAAGCCCCCTTGGCAATGCCAACGTACAGCCAGTGCAGAGTCGAACTGGTCGACGACTCCACATGACTCCATATACTTTGGTGAAGCCAGCTGTTTGGGCAAGGTTTTCAGAGTTACCACCCATGTAGACTTGTTGGTGATAGTGCATTAAATAGAGCACATGCAGTGCATTGCATGAGTGTCCTATGTCATGCAACCACATCAGGGGTATGTTGAGCCAATTTCTCTGGGAGACCAAGGGTGTTGGCTCCATCCTGAACGTTGGCAGGGTAATGGACTGACACAGAGGAAACTCATTCTCTTTGTGGTGGTGCACTAATGGGTTCTTCACAGAAGGCCAAGTCCATGGCTGCAGATGCTCACGGGGCTGAGGGAGCAGGTCAAATCCTAAGTCCGAGGTGGGTGTTTGCATATTTACATGCCCTCACTGCCATCAAGTCCATTCCAACTCACAGGCCCATGGGACTGAGTAAAATGGCCCCCGTGGGTTTCTGAGACTGTGATTCTTTAGAGGAGTAGAAAATCTCCTCTTTCTCCAGAGGAGCGGTTGGTCATTCAAACTGCTGACCTTGAGATTAACAGTCCAACTCCTGACCACTCTTGCCGTCAGAATTCTATTTATTTACACAAGTATATATATATCCTTTCCCAAAAGAACTCCACATTTTCAAATCATTCTTGACACTCATGGCCTTTTTTCCTTTATAGCCATGCCTTTGGTTGAAACACAGATATAAGAGAAATATTTATCTACTTATAGGGGTACAAAAGTAGCTTTGGTGGCATAGTGTTTGCATGTTGGGCTGCTAACACCAAAGTCAGCACTTTGAAACCACCAGCCACTCCGTGGGAAGAAGAGTCTGTCTACTCCTATAAAGAGTTACAGTCTCAGAAACTCACAGGGACAGATCTACTCTGCCTCATAGGGTCACTATGAGTCAGCATCACCTCCCTGGCAGTGAGGTAGATTTTGGTTTCATAGAGATACAAGTCAGTCCTGAGCTGCTAAAGACAAGGTTGGCAGTTTGAACCCACCAGCTGCAGAGAAAGAGGAGGCTTTCTATTCCCATAAGGAGCTACAGTTTCAGAAATACCCACAGGGGAAATTTTAACCTCTCCTGTAGGATCAATATGAGTCAGAATCGACTTATCGGTGGTGAGCAAGTGGAGGGGACCCTAAACAGGTTCCGGTGGACCTTAAGAGTTCTACTAATTGTGCATGCTCTGTAAAATGTAAACCAAGATTTTACTTTTGCAAACATTATTTTTTCTAAACACGTCTAACTGTGAAACTATACTCGCATGCGGGTCTTTGAACCTGGTCTGTGGTCTGGGGAAGTGAAGGGGCCTGACATCCTTTGTTGTTGTTAGTGCTGTCCAGTCATTCTGACATCACAGGGACCTTCTTTGCAACACAAGGCAGCACTGCCCAGTCCTTTGCCAGCCTCAGGGGTAGTATGTTGGAGCCCATGGTTTCAGCTACCGTGTCCTCCAGTTCACCAAGGAGTTTCCTCTTTGTGCTGCTTACTAAACCCGTTTCTAAGGAGTCCATTCCAACTCACGGTGACGCCGTGTGGGTCAGCACCACGGGACCACACATAATGCCTTATACCATATATATATGGTATATATATATTGTGCATAATGCCTTATACCTGGTCCCTTTGGCACCTTGTGATCGCACAGGCTGGTGTGCTTATTCCATGTGGGCTTTTTTGCTTCTGAGCCAGATGGCCGTTTGCTCACCTTCAAGCCTTTAAGACCCCAGACACTATCTCTTTTGATAGCCTCTGGCCTTTACTTCGGGGTCTTCGGTCCCTGCAGAGTGGACACATGCCTGCTGTGCGGGTATGGGACGTGTCGGAGCGCAGCCTGGTGGCGGAGCTTCAGGAGCATAAGTATGGCATGGCATGTGTGGCCTTCTCATCCAGTGCCAAGTACATTGTCTCAGTGGGCTACCAGCATGACATGATCGTCAATGTCTGGGCCTGGAAGGTGAGTGGGCTGCTGGCCTCAGGACAGGCGGGGCCGGGAGGGGAGCCAAGAAACTGCTGACCGGTGGCCTTTACTTCCGCCTGCTGGCCTCAGTCCCTTTCTAGAGAACTCTGAGCAGAAAGGAGCAACTGGGTATCTAGGATGCTGAAGAAGGGGCAGAAGGAGAGGTCAAGTTCACAGCTTGTCTAACCTTCAGTGTGTAAGTTTCTTTTCCCTCAGCTCCTAGAAGCAGAGCCTTGATTTCCCTTGACTTTCTCTCCAGAAAAACATTGTAGTGGCTTCCAACAAGGTGTCCAGTCAGGTGACAGCAGTATCCTTCTCTGAGGACTGCAGCTACTTTGTCACTGCAGGCAACCGGCACATCAAGTTCTGGTACCTCGATGACAGCAAGACCTCAAAGGTGAGGCAGCAAGTAGCCACTAGGGTGGGGTCTGCCCAGATATGTTCCACCTGCGCCCCCTTCTGCATGCTCAAAAGCCCCTTGGAAGTCTCAGCTGGGCCAGGTGCTATGTCAATATGCAAGGGAAGCCTTCTCCCTCCCTCCCCAGGGCCTGCTTTCCAGGGGGTAGCCTGCAGGGTGTGTGGGTGGCACCTGTGGTGTGTCTCCACAGGTGAATGCCACTGTACCCCTGCTGGGCCGCTCTGGGCTGCTGGGGGAACCTGCGGAACAACCTGTTCACTGATGTAGACTGTGGCTGCGGGAAGAAGACTGACAGCACCTTCTGTATCACATCCTCTGGGCAGCTGTGCGAGTTCAGTGACCCGGAGACTGTTGGACAAGTGGGTGGAGCTGAGTGTAAGTGAATGCTTTGTCGGCACCCTCCCGTCTGTCACCTCCGGGCTCCAGGGCACCTGAGTCTGCATGCACGCTGGGGGAGGCCCCAGGCGGAGGAATGTGTTTGGGAACCTCTCTGCTTGCTCGCCCTCTCTGTCTCTGCCTCTTCCTCTGCTTTCCTCTTCTGCTCAGCACACAGACAGCATCACAGTAAGTGTGCTGGCCCTGTCCGCTGCCTCTGCTGCCTTTCTCTGGGCCGGCCTTTTCTGGGTGTGTCTTTGCCCAAACCTCAGGTGCCTTATAAGGCTTGCTGACTCCTTCCCCCTAATTGCACGGGGCTGTGGGCCCTCTGGCCAGCTGCTGTTAGAGGGAGGGGCATTGAGGGGCTCTGCCCAGGGCAGCTGGCCTGCCTTGCGCTTGTCCTTGCCTCTTGGCTCATGGCTGTTGAGGTGTCCGGTGAAGGAGTGGACAGACGCCCTTGCTGACTGTGGCTTCTGTGCTCACAGACCACAGTGGCCCACTGCATCTCGGTGAGCCAGGACTACATCTTCTGCGGCTGTGCTGACGGCACCGTGTGCCTTTTCAACCCCTTCAACCTGCACTTCCTCAGCACGCTGCCCCGGCCCCATGCCCTGGGCACAGACATTGCCAGCATCACAGAGGCCAGGTGAGCGGTGTGGGTGGGCCCCTGAGTCCTGTCAGAGCCCCACTCTGTGCCAGGCCGTCCCTGGCATGCTGCAAGGAGAGGAGGGCACACATAGACCTCTGGGAAGACCCTTGCAGTCAAGCACAGGTGGGTCTTTTAGCATTTGTTGCTCACTGTGGGCAACCGTGGTAATCTGAGTCTGCAGTGTGGTAATGCATTGTCCTGTAAACACCACAGCTAGGACAGACGGGCAGTTCCTTAGGGTTTCTGAGAGAGGCTGGAAACCTGACGGAGCAGGCCTTTCTCCCTCAGGGTGGTCCTGGGTAGCAGCTAAGGTAGGAGGGTCTTATTGTAGCCTCGGGCCTTGGGTTGGGTGATTGCAGGAAGTGAAGTTTTGCTCTGGTTTCAGTGCTGCCAGGAAGCGGGGCAGTTCTGCAGTTGGGTATATTAATTTCTCATTCAGGGAAGGAGTGGGCTAAATCTGCAAATGGCAGGAAATGATATATGACCATGACTGGTTTGCACAGTGCCCTTCCTTTTCCTCTGACGTGAGTCTAGAAGGGCCTGACATCTGCTTGGCTGCATCACGGCCACACACTGTCCCCGCCTGATGTTGGGGGCTATGAAATAGCTTGTGTTCTTTTGCAGAGCCCCATGGCAAGGAATGCCAGGCCAGCCGCTGCGTTCTTTCTCCAGTGACTGCTGGCCAACCTGCTGCTCCTCCCTTTAGTGCCCCTTTTCATTAGCGCTAACTCACCAGTTTGCCCTGTCTGCCCTGGACACCCTGACCCCCTCTTTCCTCAGTCGCCTTTTCGCTGGAGTGGCCAATGCGAAGTATCGGGACACCATCACCTTGACCTTTGATCCTGCAAATCCGTGGCTGTCTTGTGTGTACAATGACCATAGTACTTATGTCTGGGGTGTGAAGGGCCCCAAGAAAGTGGGCAAGGTGTATTCAGCTCTGTATCATTCCTCCTGCGTCTGGAGTGTAGAGGTACGTGGGCCAGGTCTGCTGAGACTGACCGTGTTTCCTGGCCTACCATTAGGAGCTGGGGTTCCTCAAGTGTGGAATTTGTTTCCTCCAGCACCCTTGCTCCCCAAGCTGTGCCCCTGGGTCCCTTCGTATCTGTTAATTGGCTCTGAGGATGGGAGGGGATTTTAGTGCTGACTCATCTCAGACGTTTTTCAGTATGCCCCTGTGCAGTCTTAGCTTGGCCTCTTTGGACATGTTCCTGAACTTGACCAAACCTTAGTTTCTGCAATTGTGAAATGACATACCTGATGCATTTGATTTTTACGAACAGGAGACAATGTAAGTGGGAGATTTAGAATGCCTAGTACTTACTAGGTGCTTGGTTAATGTATATTCCTTTACTTGTTAAAGACAAGAGCTAATCATTATGACTTGCTTGCTATGGGATAAGCCGTTGCCTCCAGGGGACAGGATGGGGGAACTTTAGGCCCCCAAGGACAGAGGTTCAGGATGGTTTAGCTGAAAAGGGTTGGGGACAAAATTTATTATCTCCAAGGGAAAGATACTAACTTGACAATGAAGAAACGGCAAAACCCACCCTTAGCCAAGTCATTAAGGTTAACATCCCGTGGCAGCAGCATGAATCTGGTGAGAGGGTACACTGAGAGGTTTCAAAATGTTCCCAGAAAATGTTATGACTCTTAAGAACTCCCAATAAAATGTTGAACAACAACAACCAACGTTGATGGAAAGTTTCTTTTAGTTCTGTTTTTCCATGCAGCCTCCTCCTAGCATTGTGTCTGGTATTCTTGACCCAAATGTATAAGGAACTTAGGATAGTCATGAGGAAACATCAGGCAACCTTCATTTGAGGTACACCTGCCAGAGTAACTTATCACACTCTCCCAGGTGTCAGGGTAGGAAAGACAAGCAAAGACTGAAAGCCATTCTAGACTGGGACAGATGACACCCATGTGCCGTGGGGGCTCCTAGGATCCTGGAGCAGAAGAAGTCCATTCGTGGGATAAACAAACAAACTCATTGGCATTGGGTTGATTCCAACTCAGAGCAACCCCCGCTGGTGACATTTAAATAAAGTCTAATAATGTTGTACCAGTGTGACCTCCGTGGTCCTTATCACTGTGTACTGTAGTGCATATAACAATAATACGAAGGGAGACCAGGTGAGAGAGTTGAATGTGACATATCTTGACTCATTTTTCTAAAGGTTCAACCCAAAAGGTAAAGTAAAACAGCTCTTGATGGAGAGGAAAAGGTGGAAGGGGGTGGGTGATGATTCTTTCCCCCCGCTGCCTGGCACTGAACGGGCTCTCCTCTCTTCTCATTTTGCAGGGTCTACGAATTGCAGTTCCTGAGTGAAATGCTGAAGGTGGAGGCCCATGAGTCAGAGATTCTGTGCCTGGAGTACTCGAAGCCAGACACAGGTACCTGGCCCTGGCCTGGAATGGCCTTGAGTGAGCCCCTCCAGTCTGGCCAGAGCCACTGATACTTGTCCTGCCTCTTGACTATGGGGCTGATCGTTCTTTTGGCTACCAAAAGAGTTAGTGATCCTTCTTGATGTCTCTGAAGGCTTCTTGTTGTTTCTGAAGGCTTTGGGGAGGACTGCATCTCAACTCTGCCCGACTCCATGGCTCATGTGGCTTAAGGATGTGGGGCTCAGTTTCTCTGGGTGCTCTTTGCTGGGCACTCATGTTGGGCTGCGATCCACAAGCTCAGCAGTTTGAAACTACCAGCCGCTCTGCAGGAGAAAGGTGGGCCTTTCTACTCCTGTAAACAGTTACAGTCTCAGAAGCCCATAGGGGGTATTCACTATGAGTCAGCATTAACTTGATAGCAGCAGATTTGATTTTTGTAAAGTCTTTTTAAAGCCAACCAAAAGCTGAATCAGTGAAGAAGATCTGCTTTAGACATTGTGCTCTTTTAAAGAATAATCTGTCTGTGATCAGATTGACACAGGAACTTGGAAGGTTAGGTGAAAAGTTTAAGGGGCAGTGAGCTTATGTGTGTGATGGAAATTTGGAATTGGAAAAGGACAGTGAGAATGGCTACATAATTTCAGAAATATAATGAATGTTAGCACATTGTACATGTAGAAATGATCGAATTGGTATATATTTTTGTGTGCATTGTTTTAGATCAGGGAGAAGACTCGAAGTTCAAATATAATTTACAGAGACCCCCTTGTTAAATCTTGAATGGGACAAAGTCCAGAAAAAACAAATCATCTGGTTGAGGGAGACCGTAAGCATGAGGCCATAATGGGGACTGAAGGATTCACAACAGCTCGGTCACATGGAAAACAAAGGAAGCCCTTTTAAAAGTCAAGTTCCCAGCAGATCAGACCATCACAGTTGGAAATGTGACTACAGAAATGGGAAAGGGACCATGATTGGAGTAAATACATTATTGCAGACTAGAAAAGTTTACAGGACTGGTTCAGGGCCCTCCAACCATCTTGGTCAGGGCATGAACGTGCAACCTCAGTACCCCAATTCCCATCAAGGACATACTCAGGCAAGTTCTTGAGGGCTAGACTACTCCTCACCAGGCTGGCCAGAGGAGTGGGTGGAAGCAAACAAACTCTGCCTGAGGGCAAAGCATTTTACGTTGCTAGTTCAGAGTCATGGAGCTCTAGTGCCATAGAAGGTTATGGGTTGGGCGGTTAACCACAAGGTTTCACTCTTCAAAACCACCAGCCAGCTCCAGGGAAGAAAGATGAGGCTTTCTACTCCAATAAAAATATATAGTCTGGAGATAAAAAGCCCCAATGTAAGTTAACTGGGTTGATTCCTACTAGAGGGATAATGTGTGTGGGCCAGATGCTTGCAAGGTCCCTCAAGGCAATGCTGCCAGACTGCAGTCTCTGCTCCCTGCTGGTGGAGACAATGGATTGCTTTTCTCTAAAACTTGGAACCATTAGCTTGGTTCCAGTAGGTGGAGTTCACACCCTACTGATAATGGTTCATATGGAGATCCAGAAAACAGGTCAAAGTTAAGCTGCCATTCTAAATGTAGGATCCGCCCATTTTGTCACCTGTATACCCCCAATCCCTCCTCTTCCTATTGCATGTATGCCCCTAGACCACCCCTTCTCACCGCTGTATAACATAGTCCAAGTCCTTCCTGTGATGTATGTCTTTACCCTCCCGTTTCCAATTCCCCTTGTCCTCCTTCCCTTCCCCCTCTCTCCATGTGGACCACCAAGTGGGGCTGAGGTGAGCAATGCTACCATGATATGTGTGTGACTGCATTATTGTAATATCTCTTCTATCTCTCATGCTCCCAATGACTTTAATATTTATATCTCAACCCTTTATGTTTCCAGGGCTTTCAATGACATTAGGCATCTTTTCAATGTTTATGAATCATGCTTATGAACCTCTCTTCTGTTAGTTGTCTGTGTGTATGCATTGCCTGTATTAAAAACATATAGAACCGAGCAATTTGTCTGGAAAAATAATTTATAGAAACTTTATGTTAGATTGCCATGCATTTTGCATAGCCAATTGTTCTTTTAAAACACTTTTCTTGTCATTGTGATACCATGCTAAAAGGTAAAAACATCTGTATATAGTCAAATAGCTTTATCTTTCCTTTAAAGACATGAACCTTCGTGTCTTGCTTAAAGTTTCCACCTCACTAAAGCTAAATTGCTACCCTCGAAAATAAATCCCTCTAAGTTTTTAATGCTTTGAATATTTTATCGCTCTAATCCTCCTGGAGTTTATTTTTGAATGTAGTATGCTCCTTCCTTTGATTTCTTGTAAATTCAGCCAATTCAACCACTCATTAACCAAAGTATTCCTTTACCACTGGATTGTTTTGCCACCTTTGCTTTGCATAGCATATAGTTCTAAATTATATCCCAGACTACTGAATTATTTGCCAGAGTGGCTTTACTAATTGTACACTGGCATCACAACACGCGGGAGCTTCGGAAAGATCGTGGGAGAAAGGAATGAAAAGAGAAGATAATTTCCCATGAATTTTTGAAGCTTCCTCGTACAGGTGCTTTACAGTGAGTCGACATTAGGGTTTATAATCAATAAAAAATTCAACTGTGATCCAAGAATGAGGGGCGTGACATTTCCTGGTTGAGACAAAAGCGAACAGGCGAGCAGAATACGAAAAGAATTGGTTAACCGATGAAACTGCAGCCAAGTGTTAGCTGTTATCACAAAAATGAACACACAGAATATTCTTGAACTTGGAAGTGGGAACTTCAGCCTTTCAACGGCCATCGACGGTGCGGGGCAACATCCCCGCACTCCTACGCTCAGGAAGGGGGTTCTGGGGTCTGCGGCGCCGCGGGGCACAAGTGGGGCGAAGGGCTGCGAGGGAACGCCGAGGCAGAGGGGTCCCCGCGAGGCGGCTGCGGGCCGCTCCAGAAGGCAGGGGTCCGGGGGCTCTGCGGTCCCTCAGGACCCTCCAGGAGAGGCTCCAGAAAGGCAGCTGGAGGCCCCGGCCGGCCGTGCAGCTCGCTGGGAGGCGCGGGCGCACGTGCTCCGCCGGTCCGGGCGGCGGGGGCGGCTGAACGGGCCCTGGCCGTGGGCGGCGGGCGGCGGGCGGGCGCAGTGCGGCGCCGGGCAGGCGGGAGGTGACCGCGCGGGGCGGTCGCGGCGGCTGGGGCTACTGACGGCACACGGATCCGGAGCGCACTGCGCGGGGCGGGGCGCCGCGCAGGTGAGAGCGGCAGCGGACCCCGATGCGGCGCGGCTGAGGGCGGCCGAGGGCGGGGGGTCGCGGCGGCTAGCTCTTGGAGATCCCGGCCGGAGGCTCCGGCGCCGGTGCTGCGCTTCCTGCCGGCTCGAAGAACGAGCCCGAGCCTGGCCGCCCTCGGGATGCCTTGCTGAGGCTCCGCCGGACGTCCCCAACAGGGGGGGGGGCGGGGCGGGGCGCGTTCGGGCGCCTCCTGAGGGCGCCTCAGCGGAGAGCGGCGTTGGCGCCGTGGAGTCTACGCGGGCGGCCCAACCCGCCTGCCACTCAGGTGTCTTTTTGCACGGAAGTGAGTTTTAGGAGCGGGAAACCTGTGGTGGGCGTGACTGACGTGTTTTTAAATCATTTTCTATACATTTAAAGCTGTAAAGGCAAAACTTCATGATCCAATTAATATAGCCAAAAATTCAGGCTTGATAGAAACATTTAGAATCCAGCCACTGGGGGTAAAGTCCCCTTATTCCCATCTGTTATTGGAGGAAGGTATGAGAGAGATTGGATACTGCGGTGGGAAGAAATAGAGCCAAATAGGAATGTCTGCTTCTATAGGGAGAATGTATCAGCCATGCGCTCACTTTAAGGCAGCACAGCTTTAAGGGAGAATCTGTGGAAATGATAGATTACCGCAGGAACATGAACTTGGAGTATATCTCCAACTAACAGAGTGGTGGTCTTTCAGCCATGGAACATTAGTCTCCCAGATTCCCTCTGTACCAGTCAGGGAATAAGTCCCAGTATTATTTCCCTTGGTGCTAGTATCCCACATTTCCCCTCTCTGCATTATGTTTAAGATTCAATAGTGTCACGGAGGCAACATGGTCTCTTTTCATATCTATTAGCTTCCTATAGAAGTGACATGAGACTGCAAGCATCACAATTATGATAAAAAACACAGTCAGAGTGGAACTTAAGCTATGTGAAGTACTTTGCCCCCAAGCTCGCGGGTCCAACCCTTCCATGCTACTCATCAATTGCTTAATCACATCAGAGCCAGGAGAAGCCTCAAGCTTGTCTTTGAATGTATAGAAAATATCCTTTTTAAGCTGATCAATATCTAATGAAATGTTTCCCTTAAACCCTTGCAAATGTTTCCTAATCAAATTCCAATCATGCAATGTCTTATTATAAGGATAAGTGGTTATACAGAAATCAGTTACATTCCAATCACATTATAGCATTGACAAATTCAAAATCTTGATCTTTCAGCAAAGCAGTCTGCAGTAATGTAGGGACTTTATGGATGTGCTTTATACAATTGATGTATGTATACGTATGGATTGTGGTAAGAGTTGTATGAGTCCCTAATAAAATGTAAAAGAAGAAAAGAGAAAAAAAATGATTAGGGCAAAGACTGTACAGTTGTGCTTTATACAATTGATGTATGTATATATATGAACGGTGAAAAGAATTGTATGAGCCCCAATAAATTGTTAAAATTAAAAAAAAAATTCATTTAAAAAAAATAAATAAAATAAAATTTAAAAAAAAAATGAGTAAATGAACTTTGTCACACATAAGATTCCTCTTCTCCTTCTGTTTTAACAATTTAAATAGTAAAGCATTGCTAGATCTTGAACCAGTAAAAGTACTAGTTAGATAACCTTCATTGTTATGTAAATACCGGCTCCCATCCCTCAGAGAATTAAGAGAGCTAACTAATTGGGAGAACTTCTTATCATACTTTGAAAGACTGAAAAAATTCTTAATAAATTTGTTCAGCTGATCTTGAAGTAACTTACCAAGCAGACATTTTTTCTCCAGGCTTACCAATAAGGTTATAGGCTCAATTGAGCCGTTTTGCCTTTCAGGCTTCTCACACTGTATGATTTTACCTTGCAATATTCTGTCTTGGTTAACTTCACTCATTCCCTCTATGCTGGCTTTAGGGGAAGTTAATGGGAGGGCCTTAGGCCCCCCTGAATGCCCTAAGGAAATGACCCGGCATCCACAGTTAACAAACCTTTTTCCTTCCATTTCTAATTCCATGTGGGGGCGCTGTTTCTCCACAACAGCAGTCCAGAAGACTGCTTGATTTATAGGGTGGTCAAACTTCTCAAGTACTCTTTCCTGATAGGTATAAATTTTTACTCTAGAAATGCAAGGAAGGGAAAATTGGCTTAAGCGATCCTACATTTTTACAAACCATGGTATATCAGAACTCATTACTGCCTTAATTTCTTCTTCACAATCCTGACCAATAACTCCAGCAACACCTTGAGAATTTATGTTGGACTTTCTTTTTTTTTTTTTTTTTGGACTTTCTTAATAAACTTCCTATAGTTCTTTTAGGTAGTGGACCCCAATTACTGCTCTTCGTTTCTGATTCAATCACAGTTTTGGGCTTTTTCTTACAACTCTTATCAACTCCAGTATCAATTTTAATTTCTTGAGTACTAAGGTTAAATCTTCCTGATAGAAACTGTATTAATCTTTCAATAAGAGGTCCCTGCTTTTGAGGATCAAGCTCCTGTGAAGGCTTCTGAGCCATCTCTTGGTTATTCAAACCAACTGCAGTGAGAACAGAGACTAGGTTTTTGCCTCTTTGGCTAGGTCTGTTCTCCTGCTGTGAGGCTGCTAGATAAAGGCGATTTCTCTCAAAGATCTTCTTTGCTCCAGTAGGCAGACACCTTGCCTACCACGCTCTGCTATGAGGGCTCTGCATCAAGCTTCTTCCACTATTTTCCCGCCGGGAAGTCTTTGCTAATGGCGACCCTTCACGGTTGATTTTTGAACGACATTGGCTCGCCCAATGAGTTCCCTTCCTACAATGGAGGCAGAGTTCAGGTTCGTTTAAACCCGATCTCCATGGTCCTGGCCCATGCTCTGACATTGGCCGCAGCCTGCTCTGCCTACACTCTTTTGAAGATGACTTGTCTTCCCACAACTAAAGCACTTTCTTCCAGGTCTGATATAGTTTGCCAATGAAGCTGCCATGAGGTCTGCCTTGTATTCCTCTGCCTCTACATTCCTGCATATCCTAAAATAACCCAGCAAAGTGCCCTGTTCGCTGTAGGGATGCAAGGCATTTTTACAGTGCTTATTAGAGAAATCATAAGATAGCTTGTGCACTAGGTCTCTTACTGCCTGAACATTCTTCACACATTTGGAAATAGCATCTTCCAGTCGGGACACAAAGTCAGCGTAACGCTCATCATATTCTGTTGTCTTATAGCCCTGTAACGCGGCGTTCTCTCTTCTGATGGAATTATCTTTTCCCAGGCCCTTAAGCAAACCTCATGTATCTGTCCTATTGTCTGTTCAGTAAACTGTAGTTGAGACTCAACTGTAATATAATTTGCATCCCCTAGCAATTGATGAATTCCTATATCTATCCCATCCTCAGCATTCTTCCCAGCTCTTGCAAGGGCTGCTTCCTTCCATAGCATTTGATATCACAAGCATTCTGAAGAGTAAAGACAAATTCTCACTAAAGCTTTCCAATCTGTAGGGGTCCAGCTGTCAGACTCTGCTAGAGCCCTTATCATGCTAATTACAAAATGTGAGTCTGGGCCGTAGTCATTGATTGCCTGCTTGAGATCTTTTAGCAACTTAAAAGGCAAAGGCACTGTGAATTCCTTTTGGTTCTAACAGGATAAGACATCTTGCATTCTAAATCTTCTTCTGCAATCCCTCTTCCTACTCTGGAGAGTAAAGGTGCTTTCCTATACTTTGCTTCTTTACGTCTATTCTCTGAGCTACTCTTTTCAATCTGGATATCTTGGAGTTCCACTTCCTGAACTTCACCTTCTGTGCTTGCTCTCCTAGTTTGCATTTCTTTGGAGCTAATCTCTCTACCTTCAGGGCTGGCTTGCTTGATTGTTTTACAATCTCTGGCCTTTCTTACACTAAATTCCAGCAGGAGAGCAGTTGCTTTTACTATGTCCCCTTCTGACTCAGGCTCATTCTTTTAGCTCTGCCTAAAATCTTCTCATCTGCCTGAAACCCGTTCTCACTGCTTCTCATCTGATTTAAATTTGGGCATCTTAGACGTTGCCTGTTCTGCTTCTTGGCTTTCTCTACCTTTGAAAGCAAGGGAGCTTCCTGGGATTGTTTAATAGCCATGCTTTGGATCTTGCAATCCACTGCCTCTAGTACTGTATCACCTTTAAACCTTCGGAGTCTGCAGTCTCGCGAGAGCATACAGGCTTTGGCAATGAGGTTCTGTTCTAGAATTGGAGGCTTTAGATAACAAACCAATCCCTGCCTTTTCAGTTTTTCCTAAAGTTTCATAACCTAAATCATGCTTATTCACAGACACTTTAGCTTGCTTTGCTAGATTTGAATAGACACAAGACTTCTCACTAGACTGTTCATCCTTATTCAATTCCTCCTGCAAAAGTTTTAAAACCATCTTAACTTGTACCCACAGAGACCACTTCTCCATAGGGATACTCTCCCCATCTCTGTGCTTCCTTTAAGTTGACAATGACCTCCTCCCAGGTCTCTAAATCAAAAGTTCCTTCCTCTGAGAACCATGAATTATACCTTTTTACTACTTTTAGAAAACATTGTATCTTTTTCTTCGTTACTTTTACACCTTGTCTTTTCAGTAAGTAGAGAGCATGGTACCATAAGTTTCAGGTTTACTTTTACCTTGCTCCCATTATCCTCTTTAAAATTCTAATTCACTATTTCCACTACTTCTCTGTCGATCCCCACACCGGATCCTCACTTCACACAATTTTCAAATTCACTCTACATACCAATGGGGCCATATAATTGTTATATGGGATATAACTCATATTGTCCCACGTTGTGCGCCATTTGTCTGGGGAAGCCCGCCTTGTGCTGGGGCTCCAGCCTCCAGCCCAGTCCTTGAGCCTCCTGCCTGGTCTCCATCCCACCTCCCTTCGTCCACACTGAGCGTGGACCTGGCTGGTAAGATCATGGCCATCCAGGAGGTGAGCATGCTACCATGAATTGTGTCTGACTGCATTATTGTAATGTCTCTTCTATCGCTCATGCTCCCGGTGACTTTAATATAATATTTATATATCTCAACCATACAATTGTGCTTATTGAACCCAAGATTACTGGTGGGGGGCTGGCACCCCAACTCATACCACAGTACATACCATTTGTCTAGTTCTTCAATGCTTCCTCTCCCGCTCACTCCCTCCAACTATCATGACCTCAGCTCTACCTTACAAAGCCGGCTAGACCAGAGCATGTACACTGGTACAGATAAGAACTCTCAACACACAGAATCCAGGACAGATAAACCCTTCAGGAACAGTAATGGAAGTAGTGATAACATGAGGGTAGGGATGAGATAGAGGGAACTGATAGCAATGATTGATGTATTAACACTCACACCCCAGGGGGACAAGCAACAGAAACATTGGTGAAGTGAGACCTTGGACATTGTAAAATATGAAAGTATAATTTATCAAGGTTTCATGAGGGTGGGAGAGTGGGAGAGAAGGGGGGAAAAGGAGCTGATACCAAGGGGTCAAGTATAAAGAAAATGATGATGGTACCGTAGGTACAAATGTGCTTGATACAATTGATGTATGCATTGTTATAAGTGGTGTAAGAGCCCCCGATAAAATGACTTAATTTTTTAAAAGTGTTTAGGTAGATCTTGATGGAGGATAGATTGAGAAACAATAGTTTCAGAATTTGATAATTTTGCTTAATAATCAAACTGAAAACTCACTGCCATTGCACCTTTTGTGACTCACAGCAACCCTGACTTTCAGCAACCCTATTGGACAGGGTAGAGCAGCCCCTGTGAGTTTCTGAGACTGCAACTCTTTACAGGGGTAGAAAGCCCTAACGTTTCTCTCTCAGAGCGGGTGGTGGTTTTGAACTATGTGGGTAGCAGCCCAAGTGAAAACCACTATGCCACCAGGGCTCCCTGTGCCACATAGCGGGAGCTGTTGTTTTCCCTAACATTCACTTGGCTATTTCTTTTATAAGAAGCCAAGTAATTTGGCAGCTTATTTCTGTTCCAGTTTTCTTATATAGAAAATGTGGTGACAGTGTGAACCTGTTTGTTGTAGTTTATGTGAACATAATTGAGTGATCTAGACCAAGTGAGCTAGACCAAGTGAGCTGACTGGTCAAAAATCAGACCTGTGGATTGCCAAATTGGTTCTGCTGAGATTGGGGCTTTCCTGGATCCACAGGCTTCCTCCAAGCTGTGTCTGAGAAGCTCTGCATTTTAGAGCTACATTTTATAGTTGAAAGAGAGGCCTAAGGAGGGAGGGAGTCCTTAAGCTCTAAGACCTTAATGCTGTCATTGCTGTCCTATTTTAGTGTACCTGCAGTTTCCACACTGCAGTGGGAACCATTGAAACAGCTGTTCTCATTCTCTGAGATGGTGTGCCACCCCACTCCATACCACCACCACCTCATCCCTTTCTCTTATTGTAGAGATAATGCCCCTTCCATATGTATCTCAGATATTCAATTAATGAAGAAAGACAAAAGTAGGAGAAATGATTTAGATGAAGGAGACCATAAGCATGAGGCCATAATGGGGTCCAAAGGCTGTGTGGCCATGTCGCTAATTATAGAAATGGATGAAATCTGCCACAAAAATGTGATTGGAGGCAGAGCAATTCATCACTCTCTCAGGCAGGACTACATAAGTGAGAATGGGGCCATTATGGAGACATGGAGACGATCACAGATTAGAAAGGCTTACTGGATTTGTTCTGGGGCCTTCCGACCACTATAACTCATGACCATAGGGTCTTAGACTTTCCCAATTTCCATTGAGGACCTTCCCAGGGAAGTCCCAGAGGGCAGATTGCTCCTCTCTGCTCTGGCTAGTTGTTGTTGCGTGCCATTGAGGACACTTGGACTCGTCGTGACCTCACATACAACCGAATGAAACACTGTAGGGTCGTGCACCATCCTCACAATTGTTCCTGTGCCTGAACCACCGATGAAGCCACTGAGTCCATCCACTTCTTCGAGGACCTCCTCTGTTTCATGGCTTCTCCACTGTACCAAATAGGATGTCCTTCTCCAGGGACTGGTCTCTCCTGACAACATGTCCAAAGTATGTAAGATGGCGTCTTGCCATCCTTGCCTCTAAGCAGCACTCTGGCCTTATTTCTTCTGATACAGATTGGTCAGTCCTTCAGCAGTCCATGGTACTGTCAGTAGTCTTCTGGTGGACCACAATTCGATGCATCTGTTCTTCTACAGCCTTCCTTATTCAGTGTCTAACTTTCACATGCATATGATGCAATGGAAAATAGCATGGCTTAGGTCATGTGCACCTTAGTCCTCAGAGTAACATCATTGTTCTTCAACACTATAAAGAGGTTTTCTGCAGCAGATTTACCCATTACAATACATCTTTTGATCGCCTGACTGCTGTTTCTATGAACATTGATAGTGGATCTAAGCAAGACAAAATCCTTGACAACTGAAGCCCTTTTCTCTGTTTATCACCTATTGGTCCAGTTTTGGGGATTTTGGTCTTCCTTATATTGAATTGTAACCCATATTGAAGGCTGCAATCCTTGATCTTCAGCAAGTGGTTCAATTCCTCCTCACTTTCAGCAAACAAATGGTGTCATATATGCACACAAGCAGGCTCCCAAAAGTTAGTGGAACAAGGAATCAAAAGAGAATGGAATTTTTCAGGGACTTTTTGAAATACCAGTGTGTGTGTGTGTGTGTGTGTGTGAGAGAGAGAGAGAGAGAGAGAGAGAGAGAGAGAGAGAGAGAGAGAGGAGATGTGGGCATAAAACAAACATCAAGCAACATAAGGGAGAATGCTGTTGGCTGCTGTTGAACTGATTCCGGTGCGCATGCACAGTGACCTGCTGTGTGCACCATAGTGACCCCTCAGAAGCAGATCATCAAGCCTACCTTTCAACTGAAATTCTGAGAATTCACAATTTTCAGAAGTATGTGGATAACAGTGAAAGCCAAAATTCTATTTGCACAGTCCCCACGTGGATTAAGCTTCCAGTGAATTCCTTCAGACCATTGACCAGGGATGTGAACACTCTTGCCACCAGGCAGAGGGCATTGGAAAGTGGATTACCCCTTAGGCAGCCCATGGTGGGGCTTAGAGACTTGCCTAAGTGTATCCTTGAATCGAGGCTGCCATTCTGGGCTGCACGGTCATGAGTCATGCCCCCAAAGCCTTGGTTGTTTGGCCCTGGACCACTCTTGTAAACTGTCCTGTTTAACACAGGTCCCAATCCTTGTCCTATTCTTGCTTCTGTAGTCCCACCTGGAACTGTGATGTTGGGATCTGCCGCCATGTCCTTTCAAGTCTGTGAATCTCAGATAACCCTTACATATCAATAAGACCTCTTGCTAATAGTTTCCCTCCCCTCATCTCGATGGCATGTGTTTGTCCTGTTTAAGATTTAATAAATTATCTTTGAGATTTGGGATATCCTCTTACCCTAAAACACAAGGCATCTCTGGGTGTATTCCAGCTGCCAACTTTTTAGGTAGTAGTCAAGAAGTTCGCTGTTATGTCACCCAGGAAGCTGGGGAAAGGATGATCACCAGAACAAATCCATTATTCCCTCCACTCGCTTCCTAGCCTTTGAATCTCCACCTTGGAGGCAACTATGGCCTTTCTGTTTCTTTTTGATGATCATGTACGCATGTCCAAGTAAAGCTTACTTTTTACTCTTTTGTATCGCCTATTTCATTAAATATTATATTTTGGAGATTCTTACAAATGGATTCATACAGAATGACCTCATTCATTTAAGAGTGCATGCTGTTACACAATACAGCTATGATAAAATGCATCTAACCAACCTTTCTTTTTTCTCTGTGTATTTTACCAATTTTCCTGTCAAAATTGACCATATCTGAGTTTGCTTTCAGGGACACCTTAAGTCTAGTACCCCTTGAATCCTAGGGCCTGGAGTCCTCCTCCTCTTCAGAACCAATCTCTGTGCAGGTGTGCTGGTATGTGAACTGTGAACCCTCTCCCTAAAATCAAAAAATAAAACCCAAACTCACTGTCATCAAGTCACTGTTGACTTGCAGTGACCCTCTGAGTTTCTGAAACTCTGTCTATGGTAGTAGAAAAACCAGTCTTTCTCAGAGCTGCTGGTAGTTTTGAACTGCCAACCATGTGGATCACAGCATAACTGTTAGGTTTCTCGGGTGGGAAATACCTCAGTTCTTGGCATCACAGGAGAAAGAATTCATGTCGAAGACTGATTGTTGATCCAAATGGGTTTGTATTAAGGAGAGAAGGTGATAGAGGAGAAGAGAAGAGAAAGAGAGGAGAGAGGGGGAAGGGGGAAAGAAAGGATTGAGAGAGAGAGAGAGAGAGAGAGAGAGAGAGAGAGAGAGAGAGAGAGACCCCACAGAAAAACAGGGAGGTGGTCTCCAGGTTCGGCCTTTAGTGGCTTCGGCTGGGAGGCGTGGTTGACATTATTGGTTGACCCCATTGGCTGAATTAAGCCCACCTGGCCTGGTTTGCACCCACCTAAGTGCACTGCCTCCCTGCCTCATGTGCCTGAATTTGGAGCCTGCCCAGTAGACACCCTGGTCCCAGCTCTAGCTACCTAACATAAAACTACACCATAACACTACTCCCTCCTAAACAGCATAGCTAAAAATATGAGTTGAGCAGAGAAATTGGTTCTTAAAAGAATGCCTTCGCTTACAACCGATTGTCATTTTAAATTTCACTTGATGGTGTAGAGAGAACCAAGAGATCATTCCATCCCTCAGATTACTTGTAAAGTACTGCAGAAACCTCAGGAAAGCCAGCAATTGCCTGCAAGACTGAGGTAAGAATCTCAAGGTTGACTCCCAAAACCATACGCATTGCTATAGAGTTGATTCTGACCCATAGCAACCTTACACAGGACAGGGTAGAACTAACTACCTCTGAGTTTCCAAGTCTGAAACTCTCTATTTTTGTAAATCATTTTATTGGGGGCTCTTACAGGTCTTATAACAATCCATACATCAATTTTGTCAAGCACATTTGTACATATGTTGCAATCATCATTTTCTTTGTATGTGAGCCCTTGGTATCAACTCCTTTTATTTCCCTCCCTCCCAACCCTCCCTACCTCATGAACACTTGATAAATTATTAATTATTATTTTTCATATTGTACAGAATCCGCTGTCTCCATTCACCCAAGTTCTTGTTGTTCATGCCCCCCAGTCACCCCCTGGGGAGCGGCGTGGTTATACAGTGATCATTGCAGTCAGTTCCCCCTTTCACACCCCACCTCTCCCCCACCCTCATGGTATCACTACTCCCATTACTGTTCCTAGGGGGTTTATCTGTCCTGAATTCTGTGTGTCCAGAGCTCTTATCTGCACCAGTGTACATGCTTTGGTCTAGCCGGATTTGTAAGGTAGAACTGGAGTCATGATAGTGGGGTGAGGGCTGGGAGAGTCTGTAACTCTTTATAGGAGTAGAAAGCTTCACAGGAAAGTGAATTTGAGGCTGAGACCTTGGGAAAAGTTTGGTCAAGATAACCAGATGTGGAGTGGTGTAGGGAAGGAAAGATTAAAAATAACCTGGTCCAGGATCCTCACAAATTTTAAGTTCATTTGACGCTCCCTAGGGAGGAAGGAGGAAGAGCTATCAGCAGGCAGGCTGTGTCATGCCTACAGCCTCTACAAAAATGCTTCCTGACTCTTCTCAGAAATTCTGCCAGGTGCTACCAGCCTCCTGAGTCTGAGAATGGTTCCTCTATGTTCTTATTAAGCTGAGGAAGGTTGGCACAAAAATATTTGGGAATCCAAGGAGCATGGTGAGGTCATTTCAGGGGGTCATGAGGAATGACTAGTAGGGATTTCAGCCAAATTAAAGGGCTTAGCAATTTGAATACCAGCTGACTCTGACCTTGATCAAGCCTCTTTACCTTTCTGGGTCAATTAAAAAAATTATTTTTTACCAGGTTTCTACTATATGTCAGATATGGGGAAGCAGTAGACAAACCAATAGAAGCTAGGAAATTTGATCCCACCTGTACAGATGTTGCTTCTAAAGACAGCATTCTTTATGTATGAGTTTGCCAGTAGTAATAATTGTCGTTAATCGTGCACTCTTGCCTGGAGAAAAATCCAAGAATCTGTGTCTTTGTACCTCCCTTTTGACACCCTCAAGGAACCCAGTGGTGCTGTGAGGAAGGCATTGGCCTGCTAACCCAAATACTGGCAGTTCAAACCCACCTGATGCTCCAAAGAAGATGAGACTGTCTGTTCCCCTGAAGATATATCCTTTTGGAAACCCCACAGAGCAACTCTACTCTGTCCTATGAGAGTCAGAATAGACTAGTGAGGACAGTAGATGTGGTTTGGGTTTGGTTTCAACACCTCCTCCCTGATCTACCTCATTACATCACAGTGCCTTAATCAGCTCCCCAAGCTGGTTTGTTTTTATGGCAGATTTTCTTTCTCTCCCCAAGTGCCTGATTGTGGGAAACAGAGGGATTTCTCCCAAGCTGTCTACCCCAAATATATTCCAAACTCAGCTGCTTGCAAATGACTATGCACTTGGAGGTCATCAGGAATAGATCAGGGGTCATTCTCCCTAAGAGTTATCAGCTATCTAGTGCAAGCAGACACCACTGCTTATCCCACAACAAGTAGGATTCACTCCCTTCTGATAAGGATAGTAGTTGTCTGTTTCCTTGTAGGAGACACCAGAGAGGTCAAACCCATCCAAAGATGACCAAGGTTAGGCTGCCATCCTAAAACTAGAATCAGCCCATCTTGTCACATGTATACCCCCCAATCTCTACTCTTGCTATTGCATTTCCATAGACCATCCCCTCTCATTACTGTATCACCTATAGCACATCCCCTTCCTGTGACATGGGTCCTCACCTGTCATTAGGGGGCTTGCATGCCCCCAGAGAATATAAAAACCTGGGTTAGCATCAAATATCTCTCTTTCCACGTAGACCACCAAGCGGGGCTGAGCTGAGTATGCTACTATGAATTGTGTCTGACTCCATTTATTTCAATATTTCTCTTATGCTCTGTAACTTTACTATAATATTTATTTATTATCGCTATACAATTGCGCCCACCGGACTCATAATGATGTGTTAGGGGCTGGCTTCCCCTGACACCTGATGCTTATTCTTCTTCTGTCACCTCTGCCCCCCCCACCCCCCACCTTTCTTCCCTTCCTTCTCTTCCCACTGTTGGCCACACCATTGCTGTGTGTGTTGCTCGACCTTTTTTGTGCAGGTCTCTGCAGGCAGTTGGGAGAAGAAGGGCAGTGAAAGGGACTGAACATGCCACTATCTGTGGGCAGGACAGGATGTCTGATGCTTTGCTGGCTCTTTGATATGTGAGACCAGCAGCCAAACCTACCCCTTTAAGAGCCTGGAGATGATGACTGAAGGCCTTATGCAAATATTTTTACCTTACTTTTATTGTTCTTTGTGTAAAGTGAGGGGCTGGGCAATATGTTTTTAAGACTCCAAGCTCGAACATTCCAAGAAAGTAAGCATTCAAATGTTAAATGCAGGAATTACAAATACTCCTTGACTGGGATGGGCGTGCTCTGCTCCCTGCTGCTGGAGACAATGGATTAATTCTCCCTCAAGCTTGCAACCAATAGCTTGGTTCCTGTAGGTGGAGTTCACACCCTACTGAAATGGTTCATATGGAGATCCAGACCGGTCAAAGTTAAACTGCCATCCTAAATGTAGGATCCGCCCATCTTGTCACAAGTATACGCCCAATCCCTCCTCTTCCTATTGCGTGCATGGAAGGCGGGGGTCTGGGGGTCCCGGGGCCCTTCAGGGACCCGCCAGTCATACAGCTCGACGGGAGGCGCGGGCGCGCATGCTCCGACAGTCGGTGCGGCGGCGGGGACGACGACGACGGCGGCGCGGCGGCGGCGGGCAGGCGGAGTGCCAAGCCCGGCGGGCATGAGGTGACGAGTGGGGCGGGCAGCGGCTGGGGCTACTGACGGCTCACCGGATCCGGAGCGCACTGCGCGCGGCGCCGGGCAGGTGAGAGCGGCGGCGCGGGACCCGGATGCGGCGCGGCTGAGGGCGGCCAAGGGCGGTGGTCGCGGCGGCGCCTGGGCCCCGCGCTGGCCGGCGGCGAGTTCCCGGAGGTCCGGGCCGGCGGCTCCGGCGCCCGTGCCGCGCTTCCTGCCGGCTCGGAAGACGCGCGCCGAGCAGCCCACAGGACGCCTTGCTGAGGCGCGGCCGGATGTCCCTGGCGGGCGGGTGGCGCGTTCGGGCGCCTCCTGAGGGCGCCTGAGCGGAGAGCGGCGTTCGCGCCATCGCGTCTACGCGGGCGCCCCGGACCCGCCTGCCACTCAGGTGTCTCTTCACGCAGAAGTGTGTTTTAGGAGCGGGAAACCTGTGGTGGGCTTCACGGACGTGTTTTTAAATCCCAGCGCCGCCGAGGAGCCCTGGGGCCTCGCCCCTAACGCCCTACTTTGCCCAAGGGGGTAAGAATGCGTGTCCAAAAGGTTGCCTGGCCAGAGCGCAAGTGCTTGTGAATGGTAGCGACTGGGAAGGCTGCACCTCGCTCCGCTGGCCGAAGCCTGGCTGCTGGGCGGGTCACGTTTATTTCCGAGCTGCTGTGGTGTGGCTGCAAGCTCCGCTGGAGTAGCTCCTAATGTTGGAGCCTGTCGTCGGCGGGTAAAATAGCATCCCGGGGCCCCTTCCTAGAGTGCTTCCTAGCACAAGCACATGGCGACTCGGAATACCTGTCCCAGGTACCTGGGGGCTGAGGCAACCCAGTGAACGTAGGATAATTTACGGGAGGTCCCAAACTTGAAGTGCTTTGCTCTTTAAATAATCTCAAGTGTCACTTTATCACTGGTTGCAGACTATAAACACACCGAAAGTATGAAACACCCACTCCCCGCACCCCCCCCCCCCCACCAACTACATTGGTACTTCTAAAGGGAGTGACAAGTGCCTTTGTAAACATCATCTTGGGCTGTTACTGTCTGGTGAAGTCGTCATAATTAAATTAGATGAGTACTTATTTTGAAGCACTGAATGGCTGTTTGGAAGTAGTATTCCTAAAAAAATCATCTCCAGAGAGTCAGAATCGGGGTTTTTTTTTCTTCCAAAAGCTGCATTGTAAGGTTTCAGTGGAAAAGCAGAAGTGTTTGAGTGTAATGTAGCTAGCATAGGAGAATAGAATCTTAACCGAGTTTCCCAAGGCAGGTGTGAGCAAATCTAAACCTGAACCGAATTTACTTCTCTAAAGCACAAGTGATACACAAAATCAACAACTCTGCCTTACATCCCTGTTCATGGGGATGTTCTACTGGCAGGGGTGTTATTTAGAAGTGGGGAAAATGGGAGTTTTCATTTATTGTTGCTTTACACCGCTGACCTGTGTTTCTTGGAGACTTATCCATAAAGATTTTAGATCCATCTTGCTATGAATATCAACCAAACCGATTGGGAGTGGGGTGGTGGGCATATGAACCTTGTAGTCTATCCTGTGTTCCTCTTTGTGTTATTCAGACTGTCCTGTAAAAGGTGAAACGCCACAGCGGAAGCATTAATAGGCATTATAAAAGACACTGGTGTCTGAAGTCTGATCTTGGCTCAAGCTCTGGACTGGAGTTTAAACAATGTCACTCCATCTCTCTGTCTTTCTGGATATCTTTTTTTAACATTAATTAATTCAAACTGAAAAGGATACTTAATTAGCTTCCTTTCCTCGGGTCTTGCTCTCTTGGAGTTATTTAAGATTGCTTTCTTTTTTCTTGTTTAATCATTTTATTAGGGGCTCTTACCGCTCTTATCACAATTTCTGATTTCTTTCTTCCACTTTCATATAAGGTATATGAATATAGCGACTTTGTTTGCCTTCTAGAGTATCCCCAGCATCCAGAGTAGTGCCTGAATCATTTAACTAATGTTGAATATGAAATGAATGCCATGTGTAATAACATCTTCTGGTTCCACATATAGCATGTATTGAAAGGTCTCAGATTTGTACAACTGAGGAAATAACCAGGAGACCTAGAGTTAACCTCTTAGGTGTTCTTACTCAGTCTTCATTAACAGCTGCCACTTTTGTCTTCATAAAAGTACTCTATCCATGAAGAAGATAAGCATTTAGACGCTGTCCTTGATTACAAAAGCAAATGTGAATTTCTCAGTCATGCTCATGTATACTAGATTATTAGCATTTTGGCAGCCAAGGGACCAAACAAGCTTTATCAGTTTTGATTTTTTTGGGCATCAAATTTTGGTCTTGACAGTCGATTGGTTCTAGAGTGTGGTAATTTGATCAACATCACAATCCTATAGGAAACTTCAGATTTTTGCAGGGGGTAGATTTAGTTCACTTTCATTGTTTCTCTTTTCCATCTAAAAATTACCCACTGTGTGTGTATGTGTGTAACTGTGCTTGTGCACCTATGTATCCTTGGACCCACAGCCATTAAGGTGGCTCTGGTTCACAGTGACCCGATATACGAAGTGCTTCTTTGAGAGCTCTGTTTGGTTATAGTAGAGGCCCTGTGCAGCACAAACATGTACCCACTTAGCTACTACTAACTAGGCTAAGAATGGAAATATTGGTGGATCAAACCAGTGGGAAGTGACTTGCAGGCAAAGGCCTGGCAGTGTACTTAAAGAGAATACAGTGATTGAGAATCATATGGAGCAAAGTTAGGAAGCTCACTGTGAATCAGAATCGACTTGTGGCGGTGTGACCCACAGGGGCAGTTCTACCCTGCCCAGTAGGGTCATTGTGAGTGGTAGCACTGAATTTGGTTTGTTTTTGATTCAGAGGAAGATTTAAAGAGGCTATCTACTTCCCTTTACAGTTACAATCTCAGAAACTCACAGGGGCAGGAGTTCTGCCTGTACAGGGTCCAAGTGAGTCAGCATGGACTCATTGGCTGTAAGTTTATATTAATTTAAATCAGGATTTTGATCCGATTCAATCATGTCTGAAGAAGCAAAATCAAAAGAGACTCCACATTTTAAAATTTGGATGAAGTCGAAAGAAAACCGGAATGGGAAATCTTGTAGATTTTATCCCTGGATTATAGGATTTGGCAGAGGGTTAGGGAGTCCTTTTAGGAACCTAATTTAGGAGATTGGATGGGTGGTTAATACACATTCAAAATGGTGCAGCTGCCATCTTTGAGCATGGCAGTGCTGTTTCTGATTGCAGGCTAAGAGATGTGGTGGCTAGGCGTTGATTGGGCTGCCCTTGTTTTCTAAGAGGCAGATTAACTTTCCAAAAGAGCATAGACAGTAATTCTTTCCAGTCTGTTTCAGTTTTGCTTCCTTGGTTATAACTGAACTGTGAAGACGGTTTCAAATCCCTGATTAAAAGTGTTATTTTTAAAATTTTTATTATTTTTAAAGTGTTATCTTAAAAAGTGTAATTAATAATCACCGTTTTCATTTTATGATACATATATATTTGTAAACAGGAAGGACTTTTCCAGTCAGTCAGCAACTTTCTCTCTGTCACCACTGTTAGGTTAATTGATCCATTTTTATAGATAAGAGTTAAGTAATAAATTAGGCATTTTTTGCTAGTGTACCTTTGTTTGGAAGTATGATCAGCTTTCTCTTTGTTTTGGCCCGACTTTAAAAATAGAACGACTGTTTTAATGAATTTGTATATATATGTAATTAAGGAAAATGATTAATGTATGACATGATGTAGTTACATCTTGTAAGTTGTGTTGCTCATATGTATAGAATTTTCAAATAAAAACGGTCTAACCCAGTGTTTCTCAACCTGTGAGTCACCACCCCTTTCAGTGTTGAACAACACTTTGACAGGGGTTGTCTAGGACCATGGGAAAATACATGCTTCTGATCTGGTGAGAAAAAAGCTATCGCAAGCATCACATTGATGTTGGCCTTTTGTGCATACTTTTGCAAAATGTAGCATTTTATTTTACTTTTGGCACCCATGATATACCATACTTCAAGACAAAAATTCATTTATTTGTCATTAGAAAAAATATTTAGCAATATATAATTACATATTTTTGTGATTAATCACTGCTTTAATTATGTTTAATTTGTCACAATGAAAATATATCCTGAATATCAGATATATACATTATGATTCATCAAAGTATCAAAATTACAATTACAAACCAACAGGGTAGATGTGGGCGCTCCCAGCCATCTTGCTTGGCGGAGCCGCAGCACACCACTGTGTCCCAGTCTTGGTGCAACAGACTCCATTTTGAGGCCTGCACCTCCATCTTAGCTCTCAAGACTGACCCCTAACCCACCTCCCCTCCCCTGCTCTACCCCAAATTCCTGGAACCAGCTCGTCCCAAAGCCAGAATGTTTTCTGAATATATGGTCACTCCAACCCTCCCTCACATATAGATAAGATTAACGACCCCTCTGAAGCACCTATGTGCGCAGATCCTCCCCAGCCATGATCGAAATACTCTACGGACAACCTTTTCTTTTCTCGCCTCTTCCTGCAACTGATTGCCCTCTGCTAGCTTCGTACCTTCCATACTTGTCCTTGCTCCGCAACCTTCTTAGACAACACGAAAACTCCCCCATCCCTGAACCATCTCCGACCTCTGCTGATCACCAAAAACCAGTGCATCCTGGAAAAGCTGTGTTAATTAAATCCCTAGCACCCAGACCCTTAGCACCCCGGTGGGAAGGCCCTTACACCGTAGTGCTCACCACTCCCTTGGCAGTCAAGGGTCTTGGAATAGATTCCTGGGTACATTTGTCCTGAGTCAAGGCAGCAGTGAACTCTGACCATGGCTCCCAGTGGTCTGGCTCAGTCTACTGGTCCTATGTCTCTCCGCCTCACTCGCCTCACCAAGCCAGCCAGCTAAACCTAATATAATTTCCCCTTTTGCTGGCGATTTTACTTGACTGAAAACTATACCAATTACGCCCGCACTAAGCATTATGATTATTTGCTGGCCACCGCTGACTGCCCACCCACAGGGTGCAGAACACCCATATACTTAAATTTCACTGACTTTAAGCGGCATCAAGGAAAAGCTGATCCCATCATTTGCTACCTGTATGACCAGAAGGCAACTACCCAATGTGCAAAAAGGTGAATACAGAAAAATGTAGGGTGTCCTTGGTCTTCCTGCCAGATACTTTACCTTTCCCTTTGTCCCCAGGGATGATTCTACTACCATCAATCTAAATACACTCTCACAATCCCAGACCCCTGGGATAGCCGCTGGACACCTCTGGTTCCAGGAGCGTGGTACGCCACTCGCCGAGAGAAATTTCCAGACGCCAAACTCTATGTATGGAGGTCGCTACTCCAGGTCCAATCCACCATCCACTGTAATATTCAGATCCAAGACCTTCAACTCACTAAGCAAATTTCTAAACCTTCTGAGTCTCCCTTCTCCCAGCTTACCCTGCTACAGCAGGGACTGGCCATTGCCAATTTGCTGGACTAGGCAACCTCTCCACCTGCTGCATGTGTGCAGCCCTAGAACGCCCTCCTCTGGTAGCAGTACCAGGTCCTGCCCTGTCATTTTCATCCAACGTAAAGACCACAAAACCCATAACCATCCCCAATATTCCTCTGTACATCCAACCAGAAAACACTCAAGTGCCCTTTTGCTACTCCAATCCATCGACACAGACATGTAATGTCACCCAAATCCCCTCCAAACCACTAACAGCGCCAGAAAAAAATTTTCTTTTGGTGCAACTATACACTAAGCATTTAAACATCAGTTCTACCTTACCCTTTTGTGCCTGCCCGTCACTCTGGTTCCGCAGCTCACTACATACACTCTGGCTGAGGTCCAGGACAAATACATCCAGGTATACAGTCGCCAAACTAAAAGAGCAGTTTTTCTTCCGATAGCAGTGAGAATCTCCTTAGCCTCAGCAGCAGGTGCAGTAGGACTCAGCGGCGGGACCCTTAGACCCTCTATCACCACAGCAGACAAGTTATCCACACGCTTCCAGCTGGCAGTCGATGCCTCTGCCAAATCTCTAGCCTCCCTGCAGAAACAAACAACCTCTGTTGCCCAAGTTGCCTTGCAGAGCCGTTGCACTTTAGACCTCATCACTGCTGAAAAAGGAGGAACCTGCTTATTCCTCCAGGAGGAATGCCGTTATTACATCAATAAGCTGGGAATTGTGGAAACTAGAGTCCAGACCCTCAACAAGCTAAACCGTGAGCTGCAAAACAACAGATTCAGAACAGACGGATCCTCTTCCTGGTGGAACTCTTCTCTGTACTCCTTCCTAGCCCCCATACTAGAACCCATAATTTTAGTAGTAATTTTGCTCTTAATTGCTCCTTGTCTCATTCAGCTCCTGCAAAGTCGACTCCGCGAAATCACCCGTATAGCAGTCCGCAAAATCACCCGTATAGCAGTCCACCAGCAACAACAACCTCTCCACCCTGTGCCAGGCCGCAACTCCCAGTACTCTGCCTGGAAAAGCCCCTCCCCTTGCTCTTCGCCCACTACCCACAGGAAGCAGTTACAGAAATGGACTAATGTTGTCCCTTTTCCCTATAGGGTCAGTCTAAAACGTCCTGTCTTGGCACAACAGACTCCATTTTAGCTCTCAAGACTGACCCCTAACTGACCTCCCCTCCTCTGCTCAACCCCAAATTCCTGGAACCAGCTCCTCCCAAAGCCAGAAGGTTTTCTGAAGATATGGTCACTCCACGCGTCCCTGACATATATAGGTAAGATTAACGACCTTCTCCCTTCGGAAGCACCTGTGTGCGCAGATCCAAACCCCCCCCCCCCCAAGCTATGATTCTCCCCAGCTGTGCCTGCCAGCAGTGGGCATAAAAACGCCGCCAGGATTTTTTCCCTGGCGTGGCTTCAATAGCTCAATACCCTGAGTTGCTGAACCCGCCACAAGTTCGCAATAAAGCCTGCTTCTAAAACTTAATTAATTGGGTCTTTGATTCTGTTTTCGAGTCCAAATAAACTTTTACACTGAGCCTCGAGAAGGCTTTGGGAGTCAAAATACTCCCAGCCTCCAGGCAGCAGCGTCCCAGCCCCCTCCCAAATGCAGCCCAGGAAGGCAGACACAGAGAGGCACATCAAGTCCCGCACACCAGCAAGGAACGGCGCAAAGACCGACACCAGCAAGAAACGGCGCAAAGACAGACAGCAGCAAGGAATGGCGCAAGTAAACCTGAAACTTATGGTACCATGCTCTCTACTTACTGAAAAGACAAGGTGTAAAAGTAACGAAGAAAAAGATACAATGTTTTCTAAAAGTAGTAAAAAGGTATAATTCATGGTTCTCAGAGGAAGGAACTTTTGATTTAGAGACCTGGGAGGAGGTCATTGTCAACTTAAAGGAAGCACAGAGATGGGGAGAGTATCCCTATGGAGAAGTGGTCTCTGTGGGTACAAGTTAAGATGGTTTTAAAACTTTTGCAGGAGGAAGAGAATAAGGATGAACAGTCTAGTGAGAAGTCTTGTGTCTATTCAAATCTAGCAAAGCAAGCTAAAGTGTCTGTGAATAAGCATGATTTAGGTTATGAAACTTTAGGAAAAACTGAAAAGGCAGGGATTGGTTTGTTATCTAAAGCCTCCAATTCTAGAACAGAACCTCATTGCCAAAGCCTGTATGCTCTCGCGAGACTGCAGACTCCGAAGGTTTAAAGGTGATACAGTACTAGAGGCAGTGGATTGCAAGATCCAAAGCATGGCTATTAAACAATCCCAGGAAGCTCCCTTGCTTTCAAAGGTAGAGAAAGCCAAGAAGCAGAACAGGCAACGTCTAAGATGCCCAAATTTAAATCAGATGAGAAGCAGTGAGAACGGGTTTCAGGCAGATGAGAAGATTTTAGGCAGAGCTAAAAGAATGAGCCTGAGTCAGAAGGGGACATAGTAAAAGCAACTGCTCTCCTGCTGGAATTTAGTGTAAGAAAGGCCAGAGATTGTAAAACAATCAAGCAAGCCAGCCCTGAAGGTAGAGAGATTAGCTCCAAAGAAATGCAAACTAGGAGAGCTAGCACAGAAGGTGAAGTTCAGGAAGTGGAACTCCAAGATATCCAGATTGAAAAGAGTAGCTCAGAGAATAGACGTAAAGAAGCAAAGTATAGGAAAGCACCTTTACTCTCCAGAGTAGGAAGAGGGATTGCAGAAGAAGATTTAGAATGCAAGATGTCTTATCCTGTTAGAACCAAAAGGAATTCACAGTGCCTTTGCCTTTTAAGTTGCTAAAAGATCTCAAGCAGGCAATCAATGACTACAGCCCAGACTCACATTTTGTAATTAGCATGATAAGGGCTCTAGCAGAGTCTGACAGCTGGACCCCTACAGATTGGAAAGCTTTAGTGAGAATTTGTCTTTACTCTTCAGAATGCTTGTGATATCAAATGCTATGGAAGGAAGCAGCCCTTGCAAGAGCTGGGAAGAATGCTGAGGATGGGATAGATATAGGAATTCATCAATTGCTAGGGGATGCAAATTATATTACAGTTGAGTCTCAACTACAGTTTACTGAACAGACAATAGGACAGATACATGAGGTTTGCTTAAGGACCTGGGAAAAGATAATTCCATCAGAAGAGAGAACGCCGCGTTACAGGGCTATAAGACAACAGAATATGATGAGCGTTACGCTGACTTTGTGTCCCGACTGGAAGATGCTATTTCCAAATGTGTGAAGAATGTTCAGGCAGTAAGAGACCTAGTGCACAAGCTATCTTATGATTTCTCTAATAAGCACTGTAAAAATGCCTTGCATCCCTACAGCGAACAGGGCACTTTGCTGGGTTATTTTAGGATATGCAGGAATGTAGAGGCAGAGGAATACAAGGCAGACCTCATGGCAGCTTCATTGGCAAACTATATCAGACCTGGAAGAAAGTGCTTTAGTTGTGGGAAGACAAGTCATCTTCAAAAGAGTGTAGGCAGAGCAGGCTGCGGCCAATGTCAGAGCATGGGCCAGGACCATGGAGATCGGGTTTAAACGAACCTGAACTCTGCCTCCATTGTAGGAAGGGAACTCATTGGGCGAGCCAATGTCGTTCAAAAATCAACCGTGAAGGGTCGCCATTAGCAAAGACTTCCCGGCGGGAAAATAGTGGAAGAAGCTTGATGCAGAGCCCTCATAGCAGAGCGTGGTAGGCAAGGTGTCTGCCTACTGGAGCAAAGAAGATCTTTGAGAGAAATCGCCTTTATCTAGCAGCCTCACAGCAGGAGAACAGACCTAGCCAAAGAGGCAAAAACCTAGTCTCTGTTCTCACTGCAGTTGGTTTGAATAACCAAGAGATGGCTCAGAAGCCTTCACAGGAGCTTGATCCTCAAAAGCAGGGACCTCTTATTGAAAGATTAATACAGTTTCTATCAGGAAGATTTAACCTTAGTACTCAAGAAATTAAAATTGATACTGGAGTTGATAAGAGTTGTAAGAAAAAGCCCAAAACTGTGATTGAATCAGAAACGAAGAGCAGTAATTGGGGTCCACTACCTAAAAGAACTATAGGAAGTTTATTAAGAAAGTCCAAAAAAAAAAAAAAAAAGAAAGTCCAACATAAATTCTCAAGGTGTTGCTGGAGTTATTGGTCAGGATTGTGAAGAAGAAATTAAGGCAGTAATGAGTTCTGATATACCATGGTTTGTAAAAATGTAGGATCGCTTAAGCCAATTTTCCCTTCCTTGCATTTCTAGAGTAAAAATTTATACCTATCAGGAAAGAGTACTTGAGAAGTTTGACCACCCTATAAATCAAGCAGTCTTCTGGACTGCTGTTGTGGAGAAACAGCGCCCCCACATGGAATTAGAAATGGAAGGAAAAAGGTTTGTTAACTGTGGATGCCGGGTCATTTCCTTAGGGCATTCAGGGGGGCCTAAGGCCCTCCCATTAACTTCCCCTAAAGCCAGCATAGAGGGAATGAGTGAAGTTAACCAAGACAGAATATTGCAAGGTAAAATCATACAGTGTGAGAAGCCTGAAAGGCAAAACGGCTCAATTGAGCCTATAACCTTATTGGTAAGCCTGGAGAAAAAATGTCTGCTTGGTAAGTTACTTCAAGATCAGCTGAACAAATTTATTAAGAATTTTTTCAGTCTTTCAAAGTATGATAAGAAGTTCTCCCAATTAGTTAGCTCTCTTAATTCTCTGAGGGATGGGAGCCAGTATTTACATAACAATGAAGGTTATCTAACTAGTACTTTTACTGGTTCAAGATCTAGCAATGCTTTACTATTTAAATTGTTAAAACAGAAGGAGGAGAAGAGGAATCTTATGTGTGACAAAGTTCATTTACTCATTTTAACTAAAAAATTTTTCTCCTTACTAAAAGCTTGTAATAAAATTAGGGAAGATAAACACGTTTTCAATTCTACAGAGAAAATTGATCCTAAGAAATCTGAGGATGATGGAAACTGTGTTTGGGATCCAGGTCCATTCACCTGGAGAAAAGGCTATGCATGTATGTTTTTTACAGAATAAAACTGATGGACTCCCTTTAAAAGGACGCAACCACCTTTGGAGAAAGATGGACAAGGAAGAGATGGAGAGGCCAACCAATATTAATCATAAATCCTTTTTTCAGGTTAATGATACCCCAAAGAGAGGGGCTATTTCTTTATATTTTCACAGGCAAAGGAGATAGGTGGATTTCTCTTCAGCCAGCAAGGCCCAGAAGAAAGCGGGTCACTGTTATTGAAGTTATTCAAAACGGCAAGAAGACCTCGAAGATTCCTGAGAATGGCGATTGCTGACTGCTGAGATATTTCTTCCATTGCTGACGCTGTCTAAGAGACACTCTGGGATGCTATCATAACTGAACATTTTATACAATGTGACTGGAATATTACTGCAGACTGCTTTGCTGAAAGGTCAAGATTTTGAATTTGTCAATGCTATAATGTGATTGGAATGTAACTGATTTCTGTATAACCACTTATCCTTATAATAAGACATTGCATGATTGGAATTTGATTAGGAAACATTTGCAAGGGTTTAAGGGAAACATTTCATTAGATATTGATCAGCTTAAAAAGGATATTTTCTATACATTCAAAGACAAGCTTGAGGCTTCTCCTGGCTCTGATGTGATTAAGCAATTGAGGAGTAGCATGGAAGGGTTGGACCCGCGAGCTTGGGGGCAAAGTACTTCACATAGCTTAAGTTCCAGTCTGACTGTGTTTTTTATCATAATTGTGATGCTTGCAGTCTCATGTCACTTCTATAGGAAGCTAATAGATATGAAAAGAGACCATGTTGCCTCCGTGACACTATTGAATCTTAAACATAATGCAGAGAGGGGAAATGTGGGATACTAGCACCAAGGGAAATAATACTGGGACTTATTCCCTGACTGGTACAGAGGGAATCTGGGAGACTAATGTTCCATGGCTGGAAGACCACCACTCTGTTAGTTGGAGATATACTCCAAGTTCATGTTCCTGCGGTAATCTATCATTTCCACAGATTCTCCCTTAAAGCTGTGCTGCCTTAAAGTGAGCGCATGGCTGATACATTCTCCCTATAGAAGCAGACATTCCTATTTGGCTCTATTTCTTCCCACCGCAGTATCCAATCTCTCTCATACCTTCCTCCAATAACAGATGGGAATAAGGGGACTTTACCCCCAGTGGCTGGATTCTAAATGTTTCTATCAAGCCTGAATTTTTGGCTATATTAATTGGATCATGAAGTTTTGCCTTTACAGCTTTAAATGTATAGGAAATGATTTAAAAACACGTCAGTCACGCCCACCACAGGTTTCCCGCTCCTAAAACTCACTTCCGTGCAAAAAGACACCTGAGTGGCAGGCGGGTTGGGCCGCCCGCGTAGACTCCACGGCGCCAACGCCGCTCTCCGCTGAGGCGCCCTCAGGAGGCGCCCGAACGCGCCCCGCCCCGCCCCCCCCCTGTTGGGGACGTCCGGCGGAGCCTCAGCAAGGCATCCCGAGGGCGGCCAGGCTCGGGCTCGTTCTTCGAGCCGGCAGGAAGCGCAGCACCGGCGCCAGAGCCTCCGGCCGGGATCTCCAAGAGCTAGCCGCCGCGACCCCCCGCCCTCGGCCGCCCTCAGCCGCGCCGCATCCGGGTCCGCTGCCGCTCTCACCTGCGCGGCGCCCCGCCCCGCGCAGTGCGCTCCGGATCCGTGTGCCGTCAGTAGCCCCAGCCGCCGCGACCGCCCCGCGCGGTCACCTCCCGCCTGCCCGGCGCCGCACTGCGCCCGCCCGCCGCCCGCCGCCCACGGCCAGGGCCCGTTCAGCCGCCCCCGCCGCCCGGACCGGCGGAGCACGGGCGCCCGCGCCTCCCAGCGAGCTGCACGGCCGGCCGGGGCCTCCAGCTGCCTTTCTGGAGCCTCTCCTGGAGGGTCCTGAGGGACCGCAGAGCCCCCGGACCCCTGCCTTCTGGAGCGGCCCGCAGCCGCCTCGCGGGGACCCCTCTGCCTCGGCGTTCCCTCGCAGCCCTTCGCCCCACTTGTGCCCCGCGGCGCCGCAGACCCCAGAACCCCCTTCCTGAGCTTAGGAGTGCGGGGATGTTGACCCGCACCGTCGATGGCCGTTGAAAGGCTGAAGTTCCCACTTCCAAGTTCAAGAATATTCTGTGTGTTCATTTTTGTGATAACAGCTAACACTTGGCTGCAGTTTCATCGGTTAACCAATTCTTTTCGTATTCTGCTCGCCTGTTCGCTTTTGTCTCAACCAGGAAATGTCACGCCCCTCATTCTTGGATCACAGTTGAATTTTTTATTGATTATAAACCCTAATGTCGACTTACTGTAAAGCACCTGTACGAGGAAGCTTCAAAAATTCATGGGAAATTATCTTCTCTTTTCATTCCTTTCTCCCACGATCTTTCCGAAGCTCCCGCGTGTTGTGATGCCAGTGTACAATTAGTAAAGCCACTCTGGCAAATAATTCAGTAGTCTGGGATATAATTTAGAACTATATGCTATGCAAAGCAAAGGTGGCAAAACAATCCAGTGGTAAAGGAATACTTTGGTTAATGAGTGGTTGAATTGGCTGAATTTACAAGAAATCAAAGGAAGGAGCATACTACATTCAAAAATAAACTCCAGGAGGATTAGAGCGATAAAATATTCAAAGCATTAAAAACTTAGAGGGATTTATTTTCGAGGGTAGCAATTTAGCTTTAGTGAGGTGGAAACTTTAAGCAAGACACGAAGGTTCATGTCTTTAAAGGAAAGATAAAGCTATTTGACTATATACAGATGTTTTTACCTTTTAGCATGGTATCACAATGACAAGAAAAGTGTTTTAAAAGAACAATTGGCTATGCAAAACGCATGGCAATCTAACATAAAGTTTCTATAAATTATTTTTCCAGACAAATTGCTCGGTTCTATATGTTTTTAATACAGGCAATGCATACACACAGACAACTAACAGAAGAGAGGTTCATAAGCATGATTCATAAACATTGAAAAGATGCCTAATGTCATTGAAAGCCCTGGAAACATAAAGGGTTGAGATATAAATATTAAAGTCATTGGGAGCATGAGAGATAGAAGAGATATTACAATAATGCAGTCACACACATATCATGGTAGCATTGCTCACCTCAGCCCCACTTGGTGGTCCACATGGAGAGAGGGGGAAGGGAAGGAGGACAAGGGGAATTGTAAACGGGAGGGTAAAGACATACATCACAGGAAGGACTTGGACTATGTTATACAGCAGTGAGAAGGGGTGGTCTAGGGGCATACATGCAATAGGAAGAGGAGGGATTGGGGGTATACAGGTGACAAAATGGGCGGATCCTACATTTAGAATGGCAGCTTAACTTTGACCTGTTTTCTGGATCTCCATATGAACCATTATCAGTAGGGTGTGAACTCCACCTACTGGAACCAAGCTAATGGTTCCAAGTTTTAGAGAAAAGCAATCCATTGTCTCCACCAGCAGGGAGCAGAGACTGCAGTCTGGCAGCATTGCCTTGAGGGACCTTGCAAGCATCTGGCCCACACACATTATCCCTCTAGTAGGAATCAACCCAGTTAACTTACATTGGGGCTTTTAATCTCCAGACTATATATTTTTATTGGAGTAGAAAGCCTCATCTTTCTTCCCTGGAGCTGGCTGGTGGTTTTGAAGAGTGAAACCTTGTGGTTAACCGCCCAACCCATAACCTTCTATGGCACTAGAGCTCCATGACTCTGAACTAGCAACGTAAAATGCTTTGCCCTCAGGCAGAGTTTGTTTGCTTCCACCCACTCCTCTGGCCAGCCTGGTGAGGAGTAGTCTAGCCCTCAAGAACTTGCCTGAGTATGCCCTTGATGGGAATTGGGGTACTGAGGTTGCACGTTCATGCCCTGACCAAGATGGTTGGAGGGCCCTGAACCAGTCCTGTAAACTTTTCTAGTCTGCAATAATGTATTTACTCCAATCATGGTCCCTTTCCCATTTCTGTAGTCACATTTCCAACTGTGATGGTCTGATCTGCTGGGAACTTGACTTTTAAAGGGGCTTCCTTTGTTTTCCATGTGACCGAGCTGTTGTGAATCCTTCAGTCCCCATTATGGCCTCATGCTTACGGTCTCCCTCAACCAGATGATTTGTTTTTTCTGGACTTTGTCCCATTCAAGATTTAACAAGGGGGTCTCTGTAAATTATATTTGAACTTCGAGTCTTCTCCCTGATCTAAAACAATGCACACAAAAATATATACCAATTCGATCATTTCTACATGTACAATTTGCTAACATTCATTATATTTCTGAAATTATGTAGCCATTCTCACTGTCCTTTTCCAATTCCAAATTTCCATCACACACATAAGCTCACTGCCCCTTAAACTTTTCACCTAACCTTCCAAGTTCCTGTGTCAATCTGATCACAGACAGATTATTCTTTAAAAGAGCACAATGTCTAAAGCAGATCTTCTTCACTGATTCAGCTTTTGGTTGGCTTTAAAAAGACTTTACAAAAATCAAATCTGCTGCTATCAAGTTAATGCTGACTCATAGTGAATACCCCCTATGGGCTTCTGAGACTGTAACTGTTTACAGGAGTAGAAAGGCCCACCTTTCTCCTGCAGAGCGGCTGGTAGTTTCAAACTGCTGAGCTTGTGGATCGCAGCCCAACATGAGTGCCCAGCAAAGAGCACCCAGAGAAACTGAGCCCCACATCCTTAAGCCACATGAGCCATGGAGTCGGGCAGAGTTGAGATGCAGTCCTCCCCAAAGCCTTCAGAAACAACAAGAAGCCTTCAGAGACATCAAGAAGGATCACTAACTCTTTTGGTAGCCAAAAGAACGATCAGCCCCATAGTCAAGAGGCAGGACAAGTATCAGTGGCTCTGGCCAGACTGGAGGGGCTCACTCAAGGCCATTCCAGGCCAGGGCCAGGTACCTGTGTCTGGCTTCGAGTACTCCAGGCACAGAATCTCTGACTCATGGGCCTCCACCTTCAGCATTTCACTCAGGAACTGCAATTCGTAGACCCTGCAAAATGAGAAGAGAGGAGAGCCCGTTCAGTGCCAGGCAGCGGGGGGAAAGAATCATCACCCACCCCCTTCCACCTTTTCCTCTCCATCAAGAGCTGTTTTACTTTACCTTTTGGGTTGAACCTTTAGAAAAATGAGTCAAGATATGTCACATTCAACTCTCTCACCTGGTCTCCCTTCGTATTATTGTTATATGCACTACAGTACACAGTGATAAGGACCACGGAGGTCACACTGGTACAACATTATTAGACTTTATTTAAATGTCACCAGCGGGGGTTGCTCTGAGTTGGAATCAACCCAATGCCAATGAGTTTGTTTGTTTATCCCACGAATGGACTTCTTCTGCTCCAGGATCCTAGGAGCCCCCACGGCACATGGGTGTCATCTGTCCCAGTCTAGAATGGCTTTCAGTCTTTGCTTGTCTTTCCTACCCTGACACCTGGGAGAGTGTGATAAGTTACTCTGGCAGGTGTACCTCAAATGAAGGTTGCCTGATGTTTCCTCATGACTATCCTAAGTTCCTTATACATTTGGGTCAAGAATACCAGACACAATGCTAGGAGGAGGCTGCATGGAAAAACAGAACTAAAAGAAACTTTCCATCAACGTTGGTTGTTGTTGTTCAACATTTTATTGGGAGTTCTTAAGAGTCATAACATTTTCTGGGAACATTTTGAAACCTCTCAGTGTACCCTCTCACCAGATTCATGCTGCTGCCACGGGATGTTAACCTTAATGACTTGGCTAAGGGTGGGTTTTGCCGTTTCTTCATTGTCAAGTTAGTATCTTTCCCTTGGAGATAATAAATTTTGTCCCCAACCCTTTTCAGCTAAACCATCCTGAACCTCTGTCCTTGGGGGCCTAAAGTTCCCCCATCCTGTCCCCTGGAGGCAACGGCTTATCCCATAGCAAGCAAGTCATAATGATTAGCTCTTGTCTTTAACAAGTAAAGGAATATACATTAACCAAGCACCTAGTAAGTACTAGGCATTCTAAATCTCCCACTTACATTGTCTCCTGTTCGTAAAAATCAAATGCATCAGGTATGTCATTTCACAATTGCAGAAACTAAGGTTTGGTCAAGTTCAGGAACATGTCCAAAGAGGCCAAGCTAAGACTGCACAGGGGCATACTGAAAAACGTCTGAGATGAGTCAGCACTAAAATCCCCTCCCATCCTCAGAGCCAATTAACAGATACGAAGGGACCCAGGGGCACAGCTTGGGGAGCAAGGGTGCTGGAGGAAACAAATTCCACACTTGAGGAACCCCAGCTCCTAATGGTAGGCCAGGAAACACGGTCAGTCTCAGCAGACCTGGCCCACGTACCTCTACACTCCAGACGCAGGAGGAATGATACAGAGCTGAATACACCTTGCCCACTTTCTTGGGGCCCTTCACACCCCAGACATAAGTACCATGGTCATTGTACACACAAGACAGCCACGGATTTGCAGGATCAAAGGTCAAGGTGATGGTGTCCCGATACTTCGCATTGGCCACTCCAGCGAAAAGGCGACTGAGGAAAGAGGGGGTCAGGGTGTCCAGGGCAGACAGGGCAAACTGGTGAGTTAGCGCTAATGAAAAGGGGCACTAAAGGGAGGAGCAGCAGGTTGGCCAGCAGTCACTGGAGAAAGAACGCAGCGGCTGGCCTGGCATTCCTTGCCATGGGGCTCTGCAAAAGAACACAAGCTATTTCATAGCCCCCAACATCAGGCGGGGACAGTGTGTGGCCGTGATGCAGCCAAGCAGATGTCAGGCCCTTCTAGACTCACGTCAGAGGAAAAGGAAGGGCACTGTGCAAACCAGTCATGGTCATATATCATTTCCTGCCATTTGCAGATTTAGCCCACTCCTTCCCTGAATGAGAAATTAATATACCCAACTGCAGAACTGCCCCGCTTCCTGGCAGCACTGAAACCAGAGCAAAACTTCACTTCCTGCAATCACCCAACCCAAGGCCCGAGGCTACAATAAGACCCTCCTACCTTAGCTGCTACCCAGGACCACCCTGAGGGAGAAAGGCCTGCTCCGTCAGGTTTCCAGCCTCTCTCAGAAACCCTAAGGAACTGCCCGTCTGTCCTAGCTGTGGTGTTTACAGGACAATGCATTACCACACTGCAGACTCAGATTACCACGGTTGCCCACAGTGAGCAACAAATGCTAAAAGACCCACCTGTGCTTGACTGCAAGGGTCTTCCCAGAGGTCTATGTGTGCCCTCCTCTCCTTGCAGCATGCCAGGGACGGCCTGGCACAGAGTGGGGCTCTGACAGGACTCAGGGGCCCACCCACACCGCTCACCTGGCCTCTGTGATGCTGGCAATGTCTGTGCCCAGGGCATGGGGCCGGGGCAGCGTGCTGAGGAAGTGCAGGTTGAAGGGGTTGAAAAGGCACACGGTGCCGTCAGCACAGCCGCAGAAGATGTAGTCCTGGCTCACCGAGATGCAGTGGGCCACTGTGGTCTGTGAGCACAGAAGCCACAGTCAGCAAGGGCGTCTGTCCACTCCTTCACCGGACACCTCAACAGCCATGAGCCAAGAGGCAAGGACAAGCGCAAGGCAGGCCAGCTGCCCTGGGCAGAGCCCCTCAATGCCCCTCCCTCTAACAGCAGCTGGCCAGAGGGCCCACAGCCCCGTGCAATTAGGGGGAAGGAGTCAGCAAGCCTTATAAGGCACCTGAGGTTTGGGCAAAGACACACCCAGAAAAGGCCGGCCCAGAGAAAGGCAGCAGAGGCAGCGGACAGGGCCAGCACACTTACTGTGATGCTGTCTGTGTGCTGAGCAGAAGAGGAAAGCAGAGGAAGAGGCAGAGACAGAGAGGGCGAGCAAGCAGAGAGGTTCCCAAACACATTCCTCCGCCTGGGGCCTCCCCCAGCGTGCATGCAGACTCAGGTGCCCTGGAGCCCGGAGGTGACAGACGGGAGGGTGCCGACAAAGCATTCACTTACACTCAGCTCCACCCACTTGTCCAACAGTCTCCGGGTCACTGAACTCGCACAGCTGCCCAGAGGATGTGATACAGAAGGTGCTGTCAGTCTTCTTCCCGCAGCCACAGTCTACATCAGTGAACAGGTTGTTCCGCAGGTTCCCCCAGCAGCCCAGAGCGGCCCAGCAGGGGTACAGTGGCATTCACCTGTGGAGACACACCACAGGTGCCACCCACACACCCTGCAGGCTACCCCCTGGAAAGCAGGCCCTGGGGAGGGAGGGAGAAGGCTTCCCTTGCATATTGACATAGCACCTGGCCCAGCTGAGACTTCCAAGGGGCTTTTGAGCATGCAGAAGGGGGCGCAGGTGGAACATATCTGGGCAGACCCCACCCTAGTGGCTACTTGCTGCCTCACCTTTGAGGTCTTGCTGTCATCGAGGTACCAGAACTTGATGTGCCGGTTGCCTGCAGTGACAAAGTAGCTGCAGTCCTCAGAGAAGGATACTGCTGTCACCTGACTGGACACCTTGTTGGAAGCCACTACAATGTTTTTCTGGAGAGAAAGTCAAGGGAAATCAAGGCTCTGCTTCTAGGAGCTGAGGGAAAAGAAACTTACACACTGAAGGTTAGACAAGCTGTGAACTTGACCTCTCCTTCTGCCCCTTCTTCAGCATCCTAGATACCCAGTTGCTCCTTTCTGCTCAGAGTTCTCTAGAAAGGGACTGAGGCCAGCAGGCGGAAGTAAAGGCCACCGGTCAGCAGTTTCTTGGCTCCCCTCCCGGCCCCGCCTGTCCTGAGGCCAGCAGCCCACTCACCTTCCAGGCCCAGACATTGACGATCATGTCATGCTGGTAGCCCACTGAGACAATGTACTTGGCACTGGATGAGAAGGCCACACATGCCATGCCATACTTATGCTCCTGAAGCTCCGCCACCAGGCTGCGCTCCGACACGTCCCATACCCGCACAGCAGGCATGTGTCCACCTTGCAGGGACCGAAGACCCCGAAGTAAAGGCCAGAGGCTATCAAAAGAGATAGTGTCTGGGGTCTTAAAGGCTTGAAGGTGAGCAAACGGCCATCTGGCTCAGAAGCAAAAAAGCCCACATGGAATAAGCACACCAGCCTGTGCGATCACAAGGTGCCAAAGGGACCAGGTATAAGGCATTATGCACAATATATATATACCATATATATATGGTATAAGGCATTATGTGTGGTCCCGTGGTGCTGACCCACACGGCTTCACCGTGAGTTGGAATGGACTCCTTAGAAACGGGTTTAGTAAGCAGCACAAAGAGGAAACTCCTTGGTGAACTGGAGGACACGGTAGCTGAAACCATGGGCTCCAACATACTACCCCTGAGGCTGGCAAAGGACTGGGCAGTGCTGCCTTGTGTTGCAAAGAAGGTCCCTGTGATGTCAGAATGACTGGACAGCACTAACAACAACAAAGGATGTCAGGCCCCTTCACTTCCCCAGACCACTGACCAGGTTCAAAGACCCGCATGCGAGTATAGTTTCACAGTTAGACGTGTTTAGAAAAAATAATGTTTGCAAAAGTAAAATCTTGGTTTACATTTTACAGAGCATGCACAATTAGTAGAACTCTTAAGGTCCACCGGAACCTGTTTAGGGTCCCCTCCACTTGCTCACCACCGATAAGTCGATTCTGACTCATATTGATCCTACAGGAGAGGTTAAAATTTCCCCTGTGGGTATTTCTGAAACTGTAGCTCCTTATGGGAATAGAAAGCCTCCTCTTTCTCTGCAGCTGGTGGGTTCAAACTGCCAACCTTGTCTTTAGCAGCTCAGGACTGACTTGTATCTCTATGAAACCAAAATCTACCTCACTGCCAGGGAGGTGATGCTGACTCATAGTGACCCTATGAGGCAGAGTAGATCTGTCCCTGTGAGTTTCTGAGACTGTAACTCTTTATAGGAGTAGACAGACTCTTCTTCCCACGGAGTGGCTGGTGGTTTCAAAGTGCTGACTTTGGTGTTAGCAGCCCAACATGCAAACACTATGCCACCAAAGCTACTTTTGTACCCCTATAAGTAGATAAATATTTCTCTTATATCTGTGTTTCAACCAAAGGCATGGCTATAAAGGAAAAAAGGCCATGAGTGTCAAGAATGATTTGAAAATGTGGAGTTCTTTTGGGAAAGGATATATATATACTTGTGTAAATAAATAGAATTCTGACGGCAAGAGTGGTCAGGAGTTGGACTGTTAATCTCAAGGTCAGCAGTTTGAATGACCAACCGCTCCTCTGGAGAAAGAGGAGATTTTCTACTCCTCTAAAGAATCACAGTCTCAGAAACCCACGGGGGCCATTTTACTCAGTCCCATGGGCCTGTGAGTTGGAATGGACTTGATGGCAGTGAGGGCATGTAAATATGCAAACACCCACCTCGGACTTAGGATTTGACCTGCTCCCTCAGCCCCGTGAGCATCTGCAGCCATGGACTTGGCCTTCTGTGAAGAACCCATTAGTGCACCACCACAAAGAGAATGAGTTTCCTCTGTGTCAGTCCATTACCCTGCCAACGTTCAGGATGGAGCCAACACCCTTGGTCTCCCAGAGAAATTGGCTCAACATACCCCTGATGTGGTTGCATGACATAGGACACTCATGCAATGCACTGCATGTGCTCTATTTAATGCACTATCACCAACAAGTCTACATGGGTGGTAACTCTGAAAACCTTGCCCAAACAGCTGGCTTCACCAAAGTATATGGAGTCATGTGGAGTCGTCGACCAGTTCGACTCTGCACTGGCTGTACGTTGGCATTGCCAAGGGGGCTTTCTCACTGACCGTGACCTGAATCCTGCTTCCACTAAGTCTTGCTTCATTGGTCTGGGATGGCGCCAGGCCAATGGGAGGCTTGAAAGCTCCTAAGGGATTCCAAAGTATGACCAAGGGTGAACACTACTGCTTTTGGCCATCACATCCGGGAAGGCCCTTGGGACTTTGCCACTCAAAGTATGATAGGTCAAGGAACCAGCAACATCAGCATTAGCTTCTCCCATGCTAATGCCATCGAGTTGATGCTGACTCATAGTGACCCTACAGGACAGGGTAGAACTGCCCTTGTGGGTTTCCCAGACTGTCACTCTTGCCCGGAGTCTACAGCCTCATATTTCTCCCAAGGAGTGGCTGGTGGTTTAGGACTACTGTCCTTGTGGTTAACAGCCCAAGAGTACCAGGGCCTCTAGAACTGCTGGATCCTAGACCCCCCACCCTGAACCCACAAAATCAGAATCTGCCCCCCAGCCCGATTTCCAGGAACCTGGGTAAGTGCATGCATGTGAAAGTTTAAGAAATACTTCCTTAGAAACCATTACTTTCCAGAACAAACTCCTCCTGCCAGAGGTGCATAAATGGAAGCCCATTAGGCCATGCTCGCCTAGAAGCAATTTGAGGTCTCAGTGCTCCTATATCCTGGCTGTCATCCAGATTTCCTTATTCTCACCTGGACTGTTGTCACTGCAGCAGGTATTGGTGAGTCCTCAGCACGAACAGCCCCAAATTAGGTCTAGAGACACAGCTCCCATTTCAGAGTAGTACAATCCACAGTTTACTGTAGAGTTTCTGGCTTTTACTGGCTTGGGGTAGGGTCTAGTGGGAAATGCATCTTAGCAAGAGCCATTATATATTCTGGATGTGCACAATGAGTTTGTCTTGAGGCATATTTATGTCTGATGTTGTTATGTATTCTCTTTCTATCCCATGCAACGTTATTTTTTTTGAAAATTTATATTTGCTTTTAATTACCCAGACATATAAGTGATTTATAGCTAGGTCTGATCGATTGGAATCAGATGACCACGCCTGGATTAACCATGGGTCCTGGTGACCATTAGGCCCTTCTTTCCATAGTCCAAGTGCCCGTTAGTTAACCTAGATAGTCAAAGTGCCTGCTAGGTAACCTAAATAGTCCAAGTGCCCGCTAGGGAACCTACATAGTCCAAGTGCCCGCTAGGTAACCTAGATAGTCCAATTGCCCGTTGGCTAACCTAGATAGTCAAAGTGTCCGCTAGTTAACCTACATAGTCCAAGTGCCCGCTAGGTAACCTATATAGTCCAAATGCCCGCTAGGGACCCTAATAGTCCAAGTGCCCGCTAGTTAACCTAGATAGTCCAAGAGCTCGCTAGTTAACCTACATAGTCCAAATGCCCGCTAGGTAACCTAGACAGTTCAAGTGACCACTAGGTTACCTACATAGTCCAAGTGCCCGATAGGGAATCTACATAGTCCAAGTGCCCGCTAGTTAACATAGATAGTCCAAGTACCCGCTAGGAAACGTACATAGTCCAAGTGCCTGCTAGGTAACCTAGATAGTCCAAGTGCCCGCTAGTTAACCTACATAGTCCAAGTGCCTGCTAGGTAACCTAGATAGTCCAAGTGGCCAATAGTAAACCTACATAGTCCAAATTCCCCCTAGGTAACCTAGATAGTCCCAAGGCCCGCTAGGTAACCTACATTGTCCTAGTGCCCCTTAGTTAACCTACATTCTCCAAGTGAACGATAGGGAACCTACATAGTCCAAGTGTCCGCTAGGTAACCTACATAGTCCAAAGCCCGCTAGTTAACCTACATAGTCCAAGTGCCCGTTAGGTAACCCAGATAGTCCTAATGCCCGCTAGGGAACCCACATAGTCCAAGTGCCCGCTAGGGAACTTACATAGTCCAAGGGCCCGCTAGGGAACCTACATAGTCCAAGTGCCCGTTAGTTAACCTAGATAGCCCAAGTGCCGGCTAGGTAACCTAGATAGTCCAACAGCCCGGTAGGTAACCAACATACTCCAAGTAACCGCTAGGTAACGTAGATAGTTCAAGTGCTAGCTAGGTAACCTAGATAGTCAAAGTGCCCGCTAGATAACCTACAAAGTCTAATTGCCCGCTAGGTAATCTATATAGTCCAAATTCCCGCTAGGGAGCCTACATAATCCAAATGCCCGCTAGGTAACCTAGATAGTCCAAGGGCCAACACATGCCATCGAGATGAGGGGAGGGAAACTATTAGCAAGAGGTCTTATTGATATGTAAGGGTTATCTGAGATTCACAGACTTGAAAGGACATGGCGGCAGATCCCAACATCACAGTTCCAGGTGGGACTACAGAAGCAAGAATAGGACAAGGATTGGGACCTGTGTTAAACAGGACAGTTTACAAGAGTGGTCCAGGGCCAAACAACCAAGGCTTTGGGGGCATGACTCATGACCGTGCAGCCCAGAATGGCAGCCTCGATTCAAGGATACACTTAGGCAAGTCTCTAAGCCCCACCATGGGCTGCCTAAGGGGTAATCCACTTTCCAATGCCCTCTGCCTGGTGGCAAGAGTGTTCACATCCCTGGTCAATGGTCTGAAGGAATTCACTGGAAGCTTAATCCACGTGGGGACTGTGCAAATAGAATTTTGGCTTTCACTGTTATCCACATACTTCTGAAAATTGTGAATTCTCAGAATTTCAGTTGAAAGGTAGGCTTGATGATCTGCTTCTGAGGGGTCACTATGGTGCACACAGCAGGTCACTGTGCATGCGCACCGGAATCAGTTCAACAGCAGCCAACAGCATTCTCCCTTATGTTGCTTGATGTTTGTTTTATGCCCACATCTCCTCTCTCTCTCTCTCTCTCTCTCTCTCTCTCTCTCTCTCACACACACACACACACACTGGTATTTCAAAAAGTCCCTGAAAAATTCCATTCTCTTTTGATTCCTTGTTCCACTAACTTTTGGGAGCCTGCTTGTGTGCATATATGACACCATTTGTTTGCTGAAAGTGAGGAGGAATTGAACCACTTGCTGAAGATCAAGGATTGCAGCCTTCAATATGGGTTACAATTCAATATAAGGAAGACCAAAATCCCCAAAACTGGACCAATAGGTGATAAACAGAGAAAAGGGCTTCAGTTGTCAAGGATTTTGTCTTGCTTAGATCCACTATCAATGTTCATAGAAACAGCAGTCAGGCGATCAAAAGATGTATTATAATGGGTAAATCTGCTGCAGAAAACCTCTTTATAGTGTTGAAGAACAATGATGTTACTCTGAGGACTAAGGTGCACATGACCTAAGCCATGCTATTTTCCATTGCATCATATGCATGTGAAAGTTAGACACTGAATAAGGAAGGCTGTAGAAGAACAGATGCATCGAATTGTGGTCCACCAGAAGACTACTGACAGTACCATGGACTGCTGAAGGACTGACCAATCTGTATCAGAAGAAATAAGGCCAGAGTGCTGCTTAGAGGCAAGGATGGCAAGACGCCATCTTACATACTTTGGACATGTTGTCAGGAGAGACCAGTCCCTGGAGAAGGACATCCTATTTGGTACAGTGGAGAAGCCATGAAACAGAGGAGGTCCTCGAAGAAGTGGATGGACTCAGTGGCTTCATCGGTGGTTCAGGCACAGGAACAATTGTGAGGATGGTGCACGACCCTACAGTGTTTCATTCGGTTGTATGTGAGGTCACGACGAGTCCAAGTGTCCTCAATGGCACGCAACAACAACTAGCCAGAGCAGAGAGGAGCAATCTGCCCTCTGGGACTTCCCTGGGAAGGTCCTCAATGGAAATTGGGAAAGTCTAAGACCCTATGGTCATGAGTTATAGTGGTCGGAAGGCCCCAGAACAAATCCAGTAAGCCTTTCTAATCTGTGATCGTCTCCATGTCTCCATAATGGCCCCATTCTCACTTATGTAGTCCTGCCTGAGAGAGTGATGAATTGCTCTGCCTCCAATCACATTTTTGTGGCAGATTTCATCCATTTCTATAATTAGCGACATGGCCACACAGCCTTTGGACCCCATTATGGCCTCATGCTTATGGTCTCCTTCATCTAAATCATTTCTCCTACTTTTGTCTTTCTTCATTAATTGAATATCTGAGATACATATGGAAGGGGCATTATCTCTACAATAAGAGAAAGGGATGAGGGGGTGGTGGTATGGAGTGGGGTGGCACACCATCTCAGAGAATGAGAACAGCTGTTTCAATGGTTCCCACTGCAGTGTGGAAACTGCAGGTACACTAAAAGAGGACAGCAATGACAGCATTAAGGTCTTAGAGCTTAAGGACTCCCTCCCTCCTTAGGCCTCTCTTTCAACTATAAAATGTAGCTCTAAAATGCAGAGCTTCTCGGACACAGCTTGGAGGAAGCCTGTGGATCCAGGAAAGCCCCAATCTCAGCAGAACCAATTTGGCAATCCACAGGTCTGATTTTTGACCAGTCAGCTCACTTGGTCTAGCTCACTTGGTCTAGATCACTCAATTATGTTCACATAAACTACAACAAACAGGTTCACACTGTCACCACATTTTCTATATAAGAAAACTGGAACAGAAATAAGCTGCCAAATTACTTGGCTTCTTATAAAAGAAATAGCCAAGTGAATGTTTGGGAAAACAACAGCTCCCGCTATGTGGCACAGGGAGCCCTGGTGGCATAGTGGTTTTCACTTGGGCTGCTACCCACATAGTTCAAAACCACCACCCGCTCTGAGAGAGAAACGTTAGGGCTTTCTACCCCTGTAAAGAGTTGCAGTCTCAGAAACTCACAGGGGCTGCTCTACCCTGTCCAATAGGGTTGCTGAAAGTCAGGGTTGCTGTGAGTCACAAAAGGTGCAATGGCAGTGAGTTTTCAGTTTGATTATTAAGCAAAATTATCAAATTCTGAAACTATTGTTTCTCAATCTATCCTCCATCAAGATCTACCTAAACACTTTTAAAAAATTAAGTCATTTTATCGGGGGCTCTTACACCACTTATAACAATGCATACATCAATTGTATCAAGCACATTTGTACCTACGGTACCATCATCATTTTCTTTATACTTGACCCCTTGGTATCAGCTCCTTTTCCCCCCTTCTCTCCCACTCTCCCACCCTCATGAAACCTTGATAAATTATACTTTCATATTTTACAATGTCCAAGGTCTCACTTCACCAATGTTTCTGTTGCTTGTCCCCCTGGGGTGTGAGCGTTAATACATCAATCATTGCTATCAGTTCCCTCTATCTCATCCCTACCCTCATGTTATCACTACTTCCATTACTGTTCCTGAAGGGTTTATCTGTCCTGGATTCTGTGTGTTGAGAGTTCTTATCTGTACCAGTGTACATGCTCTGGTCTAGCCGGCTTTGTAAGGTAGAGCTGAGGTCATGATAGTTGGAGGGAGTGAGCGGGAGAGGAAGCATTGAAGAACTAGACAAATGGTATGTACTGTGGTATGAGTTGGGGTGCCAGCCCCCCACCAGTAATCTTGGGTTCAATAAGCACAATTGTATGGTTGAGATATATAAATATTATATTAAAGTCACCGGGAGCATGAGCGATAGAAGAGACATTACAATAATGCAGTCAGACACAATTCATGGTAGCATGCTCACCTCCTGGATGGCCATGATCTTACCAGCCAGGCCCACGCTCAGTGTGGACGAAGGGAGGTGGGATGGAGACCAGGCAGGAGGCTCAAGGACTGGGCTGGAGGCTGGAGCCCCAGCACAAGGCGGGCTTCCCCAGACAAATGGCGCACAACGTGGGACAATATGAGTTATATCCCATATAACAATTATATGGCCCCATTGGTACGTAGAGTGAATTTGAAAATTGTGCGAAGTGAGGATCCGGTGTGGGGATTGACAGAGAAGTAGTGGAAATAGTGAATTAGAATTTTAAAGAGGATAATGGGAGCAAGGTAAAAGTAAACCTGAAACTTATGGTACCATGCTCTCTACTTACTGAAAAGACAAGGTGTAAAAGTAACGAAGAAAAAGATACAATGTTTTCTAAAAGTAGTAAAAAGGTATAATTCATGGTTCTCAGAGGAAGGAACTTTTGATTTAGAGACCTGGGAGGAGGTCATTGTCAACTTAAAGGAAGCACAGAGATGGGGAGAGTATCCCTATGGAGAAGTGGTCTCTGTGGGTACAAGTTAAGATGGTTTTAAAACTTTTGCAGGAGGAAGAGAATAAGGATGAACAGTCTAGTGAGAAGTCTTGTGTCTATTCAAATCTAGCAAAGCAAGCTAAAGTGTCTGTGAATAAGCATGATTTAGGTTATGAAACTTTAGGAAAAACTGAAAAGGCAGGGATTGGTTTGTTATCTAAAGCCTCCAATTCTAGAACAGAACCTCATTGCCAAAGCCTGTATGCTCTCGCGAGACTGCAGACTCCGAAGGTTTAAAGGTGATACAGTACTAGAGGCAGTGGATTGCAAGATCCAAAGCATGGCTATTAAACAATCCCAGGAAGCTCCCTTGCTTTCAAAGGTAGAGAAAGCCAAGAAGCAGAACAGGCAACGTCTAAGATGCCCAAATTTAAATCAGATGAGAAGCAGTGAGAACGGGTTTCAGGCAGATGAGAAGATTTTAGGCAGAGCTAAAAGAATGAGCCTGAGTCAGAAGGGGACATAGTAAAAGCAACTGCTCTCCTGCTGGAATTTAGTGTAAGAAAGGCCAGAGATTGTAAAACAATCAAGCAAGCCAGCCCTGAAGGTAGAGAGATTAGCTCCAAAGAAATGCAAACTAGGAGAGCTAGCACAGAAGGTGAAGTTCAGGAAGTGGAACTCCAAGATATCCAGATTGAAAAGAGTAGCTCAGAGAATAGACGTAAAGAAGCAAAGTATAGGAAAGCACCTTTACTCTCCAGAGTAGGAAGAGGGATTGCAGAAGAAGATTTAGAATGCAAGATGTCTTATCCTGTTAGAACCAAAAGGAATTCACAGTGCCTTTGCCTTTTAAGTTGCTAAAAGATCTCAAGCAGGCAATCAATGACTACGGCCCAGACTCACATTTTGTAATTAGCATGATAAGGGCTCTAGCAGAGTCTGACAGCTGGACCCCTACAGATTGGAAAGCTTTAGTGAGAATTTGTCTTTACTCTTCAGAATGCTTGTGATATCAAATGCTATGGAAGGAAGCAGCCCTTGCAAGAGCTGGGAAGAATGCTGAGGATGGGATAGATATAGGAATTCATCAATTGCTAGGGGATGCAAATTATATTACAGTTGAGTCTCAACTACAGTTTACTGAACAGACAATAGGACAGATACATGAGGTTTGCTTAAGGGCCTGGGAAAAGATAATTCCATCAGAAGAGAGAACGCCGCGTTACAGGGCTATAAGACAACAGAATATGATGAGCGTTACGCTGACTTTGTGTCCCGACTGGAAGATGCTATTTCCAAATGTGTGAAGAATGTTCAGGCAGTAAGAGACCTAGTGCACAAGCTATCTTATGATTTCTCTAATAAGCACTGTAAAAATGCCTTGCATCCCTACAGCGAACAGGGCACTTTGCTGGGTTATTTTAGGATATGCAGGAATGTAGAGGCAGAGGAATACAAGGCAGACCTCATGGCAGCTTCATTGGCAAACTATATCAGACCTGGAAGAAAGTGCTTTAGTTGTGGGAAGACAAGTCATCTTCAAAAGAGTGTAGGCAGAGCAGGCTGCGGCCAATGTCAGAGCATGGGCCAGGACCATGGAGATCGGGTTTAAACGAACCTGAACTCTGCCTCCATTGTAGGAAGGGAACTCATTGGGCGAGCCAATGTCGTTCAAAAATCAACCGTGAAGGGTCGCCATTAGCAAAGACTTCCCGGCGGGAAAATAGTGGAAGAAGCTTGATGCAGAGCCCTCATAGCAGAGCGTGGTAGGCAAGGTGTCTGCCTACTGGAGCAAAGAAGATCTTTGAGAGAAATCGCCTTTATCTAGCAGCCTCACAGCAGGAGAACAGACCTAGCCAAAGAGGCAAAAACCTAGTCTCTGTTCTCACTGCAGTTGGTTTGAATAACCAAGAGATGGCTCAGAAGCCTTCACAGGAGCTTGATCCTCAAAAGCAGGGACCTCTTATTGAAAGATTAATACAGTTTCTATCAGGAAGATTTAACCTTAGTACTCAAGAAATTAAAATTGATACTGGAGTTGATAAGAGTTGTAAGAAAAAGCCCAAAACTGTGATTGAATCAGAAACGAAGAGCAGTAATTGGGGTCCACTACCTAAAAGAACTATAGGAAGTTTATTAAGAAAGTAAAAAAAAAAAAAAAAGAAAGTCCAACATAAATTCTCAAGGTGTTGCTGGAGTTATTGGTCAGGATTGTGAAGAAGAAATTAAGGCAGTAATGAGTTCTGATATACCATGGTTTGTAAAAATGTAGGATCGCTTAAGCCAATTTTCCCTTCCTTGCATTTCTAGAGTAAAAATTTATACCTATCAGGAAAGAGTACTTGAGAAGTTTGACCACCCTATAAATCAAGCAGTCTTCTGGACTGCTGTTGTGGAGAAACAGCGCCCCCACATGGAATTAGAAATGGAAGGAAAAAGGTTTGTTAACTGTGGATGCCGGGTCATTTCCTTAGGGCATTCAGGGGGGCCTAAGGCCCTCCCATTAACTTCCCCTAAAGCCAGCATAGAGGGAATGAGTGAAGTTAACCAAGACAGAATATTGCAAGGTAAAATCATACAGTGTGAGAAGCCTGAAAGGCAAAACGGCTCAATTGAGCCTATAACCTTATTGGTAAGCCTGGAGAAAAAATGTCTGCTTGGTAAGTTACTTCAAGATCAGCTGAACAAATTTATTAAGAATTTTTTCAGTCTTTCAAAGTATGATAAGAAGTTCTCCCAATTAGTTAGCTCTCTTAATTCTCTGAGGGATGGGAGCCAGTATTTACATAACAATGAAGGTTATCTAACTAGTACTTTTACTGGTTCAAGATCTAGCAATGCTTTACTATTTAAATTGTTAAAACAGAAGGAGGAGAAGAGGAATCTTATGTGTGACAAAGTTCATTTACTCATTTTAACTAAAAAATTTTTCTCCTTACTAAAAGCTTGTAATAAAATTAGGGAAGATAAACACGTTTTCAATTCTACAGAGAAAATTGATCCTAAGAAATCTGAGGATGATGGAAACTGTGTTTGGGATCCAGGTCCATTCACCTGGAGAAAAGGCTATGCATGTATGTTTTTTACAGAATAAAACTGATGGACTCCCTTTAAAAGGACGCAACCACCTTTGGAGAAAGATGGACAAGGAAGAGATGGAGAGGCCAACCAATATTAATCATAAATCCTTTTTTCAGGTTAATGATACCCCAAAGAGAGGGGCTATTTCTTTATATTTTCACAGGCAAAGGAGATAGGTGGATTTCTCTTCAGCCAGCAAGGCCCAGAAGAAAGCGGGTCATTGTTATTGAAGTTATTCAAAACGGCAAGAAGACCTCGAAGATTCCTGAGAATGGCGATTGCTGACTGCTGAGATATTTCTTCCATTGCTGACGCTGTCTAAGAGACACTCTGGGATGCTATCATAACTGAACATTTTATACAATGTGACTGGAATATTACTGCAGACTGCTTTGCTGAAAGATCAAGATTTTGAATTTGTCAATGCTATAATGTGATTGGAATGTAACTGATTTCTGTATAACCACTTATCCTTATAATAAGACATTGCATGATTGGAATTTGATTAGGAAACATTTGCAAGGGTTTAAGGGAAATATTTCATTAGATATTGATCAGCTTAAAAAGGATATTTTCTATACATTCAAAGACAAGCTTGAGGCTTCTCCTGGCTCTGATGTGATTAAGCAATTGAGGAGTAGCATGGAAGGGTTGGACCCGCGAGCTTGGGGGCAAAGTACTTCACATAGCTTAAGTTCCAGTCTGACTGTGTTTTTTATCATAATTGTGATGCTTGCAGTCTCATGTCACTTCTATAGGAAGCTAATAGATATGAAAAGAGACCATGTTGCCTCCGTGACACTATTGAATCTTAAACATAATGCAGAGAGGGGAAATGTGGGATACTAGCACCAAGGGAAATAATACTGGGACTTATTCCCTGACTGGTACAGAGGGAATCTGGGAGACTAATGTTCCATGGCTGGAAGACCACCACTCTGTTAGTTGGAGATATACTCCAAGTTCATGTTCCTGCGGTAATCTATCATTTCCACAGATTCTCCCTTAAAGCTGTGCTGCCTTAAAGTGAGCGCATGGCTGATACATTCTCCCTATAGAAGCAGACATTCCTATTTGGCTCTATTTCTTCCCACCGCAGTATCCAATCTCTCTCATACCTTCCTCCAATAACAGATGGGAATAAGGGGACTTTACCCCCAGTGGCTGGATTCTAAATGTTTCTATCAAGCCTGAATTTTTGGCTATATTAATTGGATCATGAAGTTTTGCCTTTACAGCTTTAAATGTATAGAAAATGATTTAAAAACACGTCAGTCACGCCCACCACAGGTTTCCCGCTTCTAAAACTCACTTCCGTGCAAAAAGACACCTGAGTGGCAGGCGGGTTGGGCCGCCCGCGTAGACTCCACGGCGCCAACGCCGCTCTCCGCTGAGGCGCCCTCAGGAGGCGCCCGAACGCGCCCCGCCCCGCCCCCCCCCCTGTTGGGGACGTCCGGCGGAGCCTCAGCAAGGCATCCCGAGGGCGGCCAGGCTCGGGCTCGTTCTTCGAGCCGGCAGGAAGCGCAGCACCGGCGCCGGAGCCTCCGGCCGGGATCTCCAAGAGCTAGCCGCCGCGACCCCCCGCCCTCGGCCGCCCTCAGCCGCGCCGCATCGGGGTCCGCTGCCGCTCTCACCTGCGCGGCGCCCCGCCCCGCGCAGTGCGCTCCGGATCCGTGTGCCGTCAGTAGCCCCAGCCGCCGCGACCGCCCCGCGCGGTCACCTCCCGCCTGCCCGGCGCCGCACTGCGCCCGCCCGCCGCCCGCCGCCCACGGCCAGGGCCCGTTCAGCCGCCCCCGCCGCCCGGACCGGCGGAGCACGTGCGCCCGCGCCTCCCAGCGAGCTGCACGGCCGGCCGGGGCCTCCAGCTGCCTTTCTGGAGCCTCTCCTGGAGGGTCCTGAGGGACCGCAGAGCCCCCGGACCCCTGCCTTCTGGAGCGGCCCGCAGCCGCCTCGCGGGGACCCCTCTGCCTCGGCGTTCCCTCGCAGCCCTTCGCCCCACTTGTGCCCCGCGGCGCCGCAGACCCCAGAACCCCCTTCCTGAGCGTAGGAGTGCGGGGATGTTGCCCCGCACCGTCGATGGCCGTTGAAAGGCTGAAGTTCCCACTTCCAAGTTCAAGAATATTCTGTGTGTTCATTTTTGTGATAACAGCTAACACTTGGCTGCAGTTTCATCGGTTAACCAATTCTTTTCGTATTCTGCTCGCCTGTTCGCTTTTGTCTCAACCAGGAAATGTCACGCCCCTCATTCTTGGATCACAGTTGAATTTTTTATTGATTATAAACCCTAATGTCGACTTACTGTAAAGCACCTGTACGAGGAAGCTTCAAAAATTCATGGGAAATTATCTTCTCTTTTCATTCCTTTCTCCCACGATCTTTCCGAAGCTCCCGCGTGTTGTGATGCCAGTGTACAATTAGTAAAGCCACTCTGGCAAATAATTCAGTAGTCTGGGATATAATTTAGAACTATATGCTATGCAAAGCAAAGGTGGCAAAACAATCCAGTGGTAAAGGAATACTTTGGTTAATGAGTGGTTGAATTGGCTGAATTTACAAGAAATCAAAGGAAGGAGCATACTACATTCAAAAATAAACTCCAGGAGGATTAGAGCGATAAAATATTCAAAGCATTAAAAACTTAGAGGGATTTATTTTCGAGGGTAGCAATTTAGCTTTAGTGAGGTGGAAACTTTAAGCAAGACACGAAGGTTCATGTCTTTAAAGGAAAGATAAAGCTATTTGACTATATACAGATGTTTTTACCTTTTAGCATGGTATCACAATGACAAGAAAAGTGTTTTAAAAGAACAATTGGCTATGCAAAACGCATGGCAATCTAACATAAAGTTTCTATAAATTATTTTTCCAGACAAATTGCTCGGTTCTATATGTTTTTAATACAGGCAATGCATACACACAGACAACTAACAGAAGAGAGGTTCATAAGCATGATTCATAAACATTGAAAAGATGCCTAATGTCATTGAAAGCCCTGGAAACATAAAGGGTTGAGATATAAATATTAAAGTCATTGGGAGCATGAGAGATAGAAGAGATATTACAATAATGCAGTCACACACATATCATGGTAGCATTGCTCACCTCAGCCCCACTTGGTGGTCCACATGGAGAGAGGGGGAAGGGAAGGAGGACAAGGGGAATTGGAAACGGGAGGGTAAAGACATACATCACAGGAAGGACTTGGACTATGTTATACAGCAGTGAGAAGGGGTGGTCTAGGGGCATACATGCAATAGGAAGAGGAGGGACTGGGGGTATACAGGTGACAAAATGGGCGGATCCTACATTTAGAATGGCAGCTTAACTTTGACCTGTTTTCTGGATCTCCATATGAACCATTATCAGTAGGGTGTGAACTCCACCTACTGGAACCAAGCTAATGGTTCCAAGTTTTAGAGAAAAGCAATCCATTGTCTCCACCAGCAGGGAGCAGAGACTGCAGTCTGGCAGCATTGCCTTGAGGGACCTTGCAAGCATCTGGCCCACACACATTATCCCTCTAGTAGGAATCAACCCAGTTAACTTACATTGGGGCTTTTAATCTCCAGACTATATATTTTTATTGGAGTAGAAAGCCTCATCTTTCTTCCCTGGAGCTGGCTGGTGGTTTTGAAGAGTGAAACCTTGTGGTTAACCGCCCAACCCATAACCTTCTATGGCACTAGAGCTCCATGACTCTGAACTAGCAACGTAAAATGCTTTGCCCTCAGGCAGAGTTTGTTTGCTTCCACCCACTCCTCTGGCCAGCCTGGTGAGGAGTAGTCTAGCCCTCAAGAACTTGCCTGAGTATGCCCTTGATGGGAATTGGGGTACTGAGGTTGCACGTTCATGCCCTGACCAAGATGGTTGGAGGGCCCTGAACCAGTCCTGTAAACTTTTCTAGTCTGCAATAATGTATTTACTCCAATCATGGTCCCTTTCCCATTTCTGTAGTCACATTTCCAACTGTGATGGTCTGATCTGCTGGGAACTTGACTTTTAAAGGGGCTTCCTTTGTTTTCCATGTGACCGAGCTGTTGTGAATCCTTCAGTCCCCATTATGGCCTCATGCTTACGGTCTCCCTCAACCAGATGATTTGTTTTTTCTGGACTTTGTCCCATTCAAGATTTAACAAGGGGGTCTCTGTAAATTATATTTGAACTTCGAGTCTTCTCCCTGATCTAAAACAATGCACACAAAAATATATACCAATTCGATCATTTCTACATGTACAATTTGCTAACATTCATTATATTTCTGAAATTATGTAGCCATTCTCACTGTCCTTTTCCAATTCCAAATTTCCATCACACACATAAGCTCACTGCCCCTTAAACTTTTCACCTAACCTTCCAAGTTCCTGTGTCAATCTGATCACAGACAGATTATTCTTTAAAAGAGCACAATGTCTAAAGCAGATCTTCTTCACTGATTCAGCTTTTGGTTGGCTTTAAAAAGACTTTACAAAAATCAAATCTGCTGCTATCAAGTTAATGCTGACTCATAGTGAATACCCCCTATGGGCTTCTGAGACTGTAACTGTTTACAGGAGTAGAAAGGCCCACCTTTCTCCTGCAGAGCGGCTGGTAGTTTCAAACTGCTGAGCTTGTGGATCGCAGCCCAACATGAGTGCCCAGCAAAGAGCACCCAGAGAAACTGAGCCCCACATCCTTAAGCCACATGAGCCATGGAGTCGGGCAGAGTTGAGATGCAGTCCTCCCCAAAGCCTTCAGAAACAACAAGAAGCCTTCAGAGACATCAAGAAGGATCACTAACTCTTTTGGTAGCCAAAAGAACGATCAGCCCCATAGTCAAGAGGCAGGACAAGTATCAGTGGCTCTGGCCAGACTGGAGGGGCTCACTCAAGGCCATTCCAGGCCAGGGCCAGGTACCTGTGTCTGGCTTCGAGTACTCCAGGCACAGAATCTCTGACTCATGGGCCTCCACCTTCAGCATTTCACTCAGGAACTGCAATTCGTGGACCCTGCAAAATGAGAAGAGAGGAGAGCCCGTTCAGTGCCAGGCAGCGGGGGGAAAGAATCATCACCCACCCCCTTCCACCTTTTCCTCTCCATCAAGAGCTGTTTTACTTTACCTTTTGGGTTGAACCTTTAGAAAAATGAGTCAAGATATGTCACATTCAACTCTCTCACCTGGTCTCCCTTCGTATTAATGTTTTATGCACTACAGTACACAGTGATAAGGACCACGGAGGTCACACTGGTACAACATTATTAGACTTTATTTAAATGTCACCAGCGGGGGTTGCTCTGAGTTGGAATCAACCCAATGCCAATGAGTTTGTTTCTTTATCCCACGAATGTACTTCTTCTGCTCCAGGATCCCAGGAGCCCCCACGGCACATGGGTGTCATCTGTCCCAGTCTAGAACGGCTTTCAGTCTTTGCTTGTCTTTCCTACCCTGACACCTGGGAGAGTGTGATAAGTTACTCTGGCAGGTGTACCTCAAATGAAGGTTGCCTGATGTTTCCTCATGACTATCCTAAGTTCCTTATACATTTGGGTCAAGAATACCAGACACAATGCTAGGAGGAGGCTGCATGGAAAAACAGAACTAAAAGAAACTTTCCATCAACGTTGGTTGTTGTTGTTCAACATTTTATTGGGAGTTCTTAAGAGTCATAACATTTTCTGGGAACATTTTGAAACCTCTCAGTGTACCCTCTCACCAGATTCATGCTGCTGCCACGGGATGTTAACCTTAATGACTTGGCTAAGGGTGGGTTTTGCCGTTTCTTCATTGTCAAGTTAGTATCTTTCCCTTGGAGATAATAAATTTTGTCCCCAACCCTTTTCAGCTAAACCCTCCTGAACCTCTGTCCTTGGGGGCCTAAAGTTCCCCCATCCTGTCCCCTGGAGGCAACGGCTTGTCCCATAGCAAGCAAGTCATAATGATTAGCTCTTGTCTTTAACAAGTAAAGGAATATACATTAACCAAGCACCTAGTAAGTACTAGGCATTCTAAATCTCCCACTTACATTGTCTCCTGTTCGTAAAAATCAAATGCATCAGGTATGTCATTTCACAATTGCAGAAACTAAGGTTTGGTCAAGTTCAGGAACATGTCCAAAGAGGCCAAGCTAAGACTGCACAGGGGCATACTGAAAAACGTCTGAGATGAGTCAGCACTAAAATCCCCTCCCATCCTCAGAGCCAATTAACAGATACGAAGGGACCCAGGGGCACAGCTTGGGGAGCAAGGGTGCTGGAGGAAACAAATTCCACACTTGAGGAACCCCAGCTCCTAATGGTAGGCCAGGAAACACGGTCAGTCTCAGCAGACCTGGCCCACGTACCTCTACACTCCAGACGCAGGAGGAATGATACAGAGCTGAATACACCTTGCCCACTTTCTTGGGGCCCTTCACACCCCAGACATAAGTACTATGGTCATTGTACACACAAGACAGCCACGGATTTGCAGGATCAAAGGTCAAGGTGATGGTGTCCCGATACTTCGCATTGGCCACTCCAGCGAAAAGGCGACTGAGGAAAGAGGGGGTCAGGGTGTCCAGGGCAGACAGGGCAAACTGGTGAGTTAGCGCTAATGAAAAGGGGCACTAAAGGGAGGAGCAGCAGGTTGGCCAGCAGTCACTGGAGAAAGAACGCAGCGGCTGGCCTGGCATTCCTTGCCATGGGGCTCTGCAAAAGAACACAAGCTATTTCATAGCCCCCAACATCAGGCGGGGACAGTGTGTGGCCGTGATGCAGCCAAGCAGATGTCAGGCCCTTCTAGACTCACGTCAGAGGAAAAGGAAGGGCACTGTGCAAACCAGTCATGGTCATATATCATTTCCTGCCATTTGCAGATTTAGCCCACTCCTTCCCTGAATGAGAAATTAATATACCCAACTGCAGAACTGCCCCGCTTCCTGGCAGCACTGAAACCAGAGCAAAGCTTCACTTCCTGCAATCACCCAACCCAAGGCCCGAGGCTACAATAAGACCCTCCTACCTTAGCTGCTACCCAGGACCACCCTGAGGGAGAAAGGCCTGCTCCGTCAGGTTTCCAGCCTCTCTCAGAAACCCTAAGGAACTGCCCGTCTGTCCTAGCTGTGGTGTTTACAGGACAATGCATTACCACACTGCAGACTCAGATTACCACGGTTGCCCACAGTGAGCAACAAATGCTAAAAGACCCACCTGTGCTTGACTGCAAGGGTCTTCCCAGAGGTCTATGTGTGCCCTCCTCTCCTTGCAGCATGCCAGGGACGGCCTGGCACAGAGTGGGGCTCTGACAGGACTCAGGGGCCCACCCACACCGCTCACCTGGCCTCTGTGATGCTGGCAATGTCTGTGCCCAGGGCATGGGGCCGGGGCAGCGTGCTGAGGAAGTGCAGGTTGAAGGGGTTGAAAAGGCACACGGTGCCGTCAGCACAGCCGCAGAAGATGTAGTCCTGGCTCACCGAGATGCAGTGGGCCACTGTGGTCTGTGAGCACAGAAGCCACAGTCAGCAAGGGCGTCTGTCCACTCCTTCACCGGACACCTCAACAGCCATGAGCCAAGAGGCAAGGACAAGCGCAAGGCAGGCCAGCTGCCCTGGGCAGAGCCCCTCAATGCCCCTCCCTCTAACAGCAGCTGGCCAGAGGGCCCACAGCCCCGTGCAATTAGGGGGAAGGAGTCAGCAAGCCTTATAAGGCACCTGAGGTTTGGGCAAAGACACACCCAGAAAAGGCCGGCCCAGAGAAAGGCAGCAGAGGCAGCAGACAGGGCCAGCACACTTACTGTGATGCTGTCTGTGTGCTGAGCAGAAGAGGAAAGCAGAGGAAGAGGCAGAGACAGAGAGGGCGAGCAAGCAGAGAGGTTCCCAAACACATTCCTCCGCCTGGGGCCTCCCCCAGCGTGCATGCAGACTCAGGTGCCCTGGAGCCCGGAGGTGACAGACGGGAGGGTGCCGACAAAGCATTCACTTACACTCAGCTCCACCCACTTGTCCAACAGTCTCCGGGTCACTGAACTCGCACAGCTGCCCAGAGGATGTGATACAGAAGGTGCTGTCAGTCTTCTTCCCGCAGCCACAGTCTACATCAGTGAACAGGTTGTTCCGCAGGTTCCCCCAGCAGCCCAGAGCGGCCCAGCAGGGGTACAGTGGCATTCACCTGTGGAGACACACCACAGGTGCCACCCACACACCCTGCAGGCTACCCCCTGGAAAGCAGGCCCTGGGGAGGGAGGGAGAAGGCTTCCCTTGCATATTGACATAGCACCTGGCCCAGCTGAGACTTCCAAGGGGCTTTTGAGCATGCAGAAGGGGGCGCAGGTGGAACATATCTGGGCAGACCCCACCCTAGTGGCTACTTGCTACCTCACCTTTGAGGTCTTGCTGTCATCGAGGTACCAGAACTTGATGTGCCGGTTGCCTGCAGTGACAAAGTAGCTGCAGTCCTCAGAGAAGGATACTGCTGTCACCTGACTGGACACCTTGTTGGAAGCCACTACAATGTTTTTCTGGAGAGAAAGTCAAGGGAAATCAAGGCTCTGCTTCTAGGAGCTGAGGGAAAAGAAACTTACACACTGAAGGTTAGACAAGCTGTGAACTTGACCTCTCCTTCTGCCCCTTCTTCAGCATCCTAGATACCCAGTTGCTCCTTTCTGCTCAGAGTTCTCTAGAAAGGGACTGAGGCCAGCAGGCGGAAGTAAAGGCCACCGGTCAGCAGTTTCTTGGCTCCCCTCCCGGCCCCGCCTGTCCTGAGGCCAGCAGCCCACTCACCTTCCAGGCCCAGACATTGACGATCATGTCATGCTGGTAGCCCACTGAGACAATGTACTTGGCACTGGATGAGAAGGCCACACATGCCATGCCATACTTATGCTCCTGAAGCTCCGCCACCAGGCTGCGCTCCGACACGTCCCATACCCGCACAGCAGGCATGTGTCCACCTTGCAGGGACCGAAGACCCCGAAGTAAAGGCCAGAGGCTATCAAAAGAGATAGTGTCTGGGGTCTTAAAGGCTTGAAGGTGAGCAAACGGCCATCTGGCTCAGAAGCAAAAAAGCCCACATGGAATAAGCACACCAGCCTGTGCGATCACAAGGTGCCAAAGGGACCAGGTATAAGGCATTATGCACAATATATATATACATATATATATATATATATATATATATATATATATATATATATATATATATATATATATATATATATATATATATATATGGTATAAGGCATTATGTGGGGTCCCGTGGTGCTGACCCACACGGCGTCACCGTGAGTTGGAATGGACTCCTTAGAAACGGGTTTAGTAAGCAGCACAAAGAGGAAACTCCTTGGTGAACTGGAGGACACGGTAGCTGAAACCATGGGCTCCAACATACTACCCCTGAGGCTGGCAAAGGACTGGGCAGTGCTGCCTTGTGTTGCAAAGAAGGTCCCTGTGATGTCAGAATGACTGGACAGCACTAACAACAACAAAGGATGTCAGGCCCCTTCACTTCCCCAGACCACTGACCAGGTTCAAAGACCCGCATGCGAGTATAGTTTCACAGTTAGACGTGTTTAGAAAAAATAATGTTTGCAAAAGTAAAATCTTGGTTTACATTTTACAGAGCATGCACAATTAGTAGAACTCTTAAGGTCCACCGGAACCTGTTTAGGGTCCCCTCCACTTGCTCACCACCGATAAGTCGATTCTGACTCATATTGATCCTACAGGAGAGGTTAAAATTTCCCCTGTGGGTATTTCTGAAACTGTAGCTCCTTATGGGAATAGAAAGCCTCCTCTTTCTCTGCAGCTGGTGGGTTCAAACTGCCAACCTTGTCTTTAGCAGCTCAGGACTGACTTGTATCTCTATGAAACCAAAATCTACCTCACTGCCAGGGAGGTGATGCTGACTCATAGTGACCCTATGAGGCAGAGTAGATCTGTCCCTGTGAGTTTCTGAGACTGTAACTCTTTATAGGAGTAGACAGACTCTTCTTCCCACGGAGTGGCTGGTGGTTTCAAAGTGCTGACTTTGGTGTTAGCAGCCCAACATGCAAACACTATGCCACCAAAGCTACTTTTGTACCCCTATAAGTAGATAAATATTTCTCTTATATCTGTGTTTCAACCAAAGGCATGGCTATAAAGGAAAAAAGGCCATGAGTGTCAAGAATGATTTGAAAATGTGGAGTTCTTTTGGGAAAGGATATATATATACTTGTGTAAATAAATAGAATTCTGACGGCAAGAGTGGTCAGGAGTTGGACTGTTAATCTCAAGGTCAGCAGTTTGAATGACCAACCGCTCCTCTGGAGAAAGAGGAGATTTTCTACTCCTCTAAAGAATCACAGTCTCAGAAACCCACGGGGGCCATTTTACTCAGTCCCATGGGCCTGTGAGTTGGAATGGACTTGATGGCAGTGAGGGCATGTAAATATGCAAACACCCACCTCGGACTTAGGATTTGACCTGCTCCCTCAGCCCCGTGAGCATCTGCAGCCATGGACTTGGCCTTCTGTGAAGAACCCATTAGTGCACCACCACAAAGAGAATGAGTTTCCTCTGTGTCAGTCCATTACCCTGCCAACGTTCAGGATGGAGCCAACACCCTTGGTCTCCCAGAGAAATTGGCTCAACATACCCCTGATGTGGTTGCATGACATAGGACACTCATGCAATGCACTGCATGTGCTCTATTTAATGCACTATCACCAACAAGTCTACATGGGTGGTAACTCTGAAAACCTTGCCCAAACAGCTGGCTTCACCAAAGTATATGGAGTCATGTGGAGTCGTCGACCAGTTCGACTCTGCACTGGCTGTACGTTGGCATTGCCAAGGGGGCTTTCTCACTGACCGTGACCTGAATCCTGCTTCCACTAAGTCTTGCTTCATTGGTCTGGGATGGCGCCAGGCCAATGGGAGGCTTGAAAGCTCCTAAGGGATTCCAAAGTATGACCAAGGGTGAACACTACTGCTTTTGGCCATCACATCCGGGAAGGCCCTTGGGACTTTGCCACTCAAAGTATGATAGGTCAAGGAACCAGCAACATCAGCATTAGCTTCTCCCATGCTAATGCCATCGAGTTGATGCTGACTCATAGTGACCCTACAGGACAGGGTAGAACTGCCCTTGTGGGTTTCCCAGACTGTCACTCTTGCCCGGAGTCTACAGCCTCATATTTCTCCCAAGGAGTGGCTGGTGGTTTAGGACTACTGTCCTTGTGGTTAACAGCCCAAGAGTACCAGGGCCTCTAGAACTGCTGGATCCTAGACCCCCCACCCTGAACCCACAAAATCAGAATCTGCCCCCCAGCCCGATTTCCAGGAACCTGGGTAAGTGCATGCATGTGAAAGTTTAAGAAATACTTCCTTAGAAACCATTACTTTCCAGAACAAACTCCTCCTGCCAGAGGTGCAGAAATGGAAGCCCATTAGGCCATGCTCGCCTAGAAGCAATTTGAGGTCTCAGTGCTCCTATATCCTGGCTGTCATCCAGATTTCCTTATTCTCACCTGGACTGTTGTCACTGCAGCAGGTATTGGTGAGTCCTCAGCACGAACAGCCCCAAATTAGGTCTAGAGACACAGCTCCCATTTCAGAGTAGTACAATCCACAGTTTACTGTAGAGTTTCTGGCTTTTACTGGCTTGGGGTAGGGTCTAGTGGGAAATGCATCTTAGCAAGAGCCATTATGTATTCTGGATGTGCACAATGAGTTTGTCTTGAGGCATATTTATGTCTGATGTTGTTATGTATTCTCTTTCTATCCCATGCAACGTTATTTTTTTGAAAATTTATATTTGCTTTTAATTACCCAGACATATAAGTGATTTATAGCTAGGTCTGATCGATTGGAATCAGATGACCACGCCTGGATTAACCATGGGTCCTGGTGACCATTAGGCCCTTCTTTCCATAGTCCAAGTGCCCGTTAGTTAACCTAGATAGTCAAAGTGCCTGCTAGGTAACCTAAATAGTCCAAGTGCCCGCTAGGGAACCTAGATAGTCCAATTGCCCGTTGGCTAACCTAGATAGTCAAAGTGTCCGCTAGTTAACCTACATAGTCCAAGTGCCCGCTAGGTAACCTATATAGTCCAAATGCCCGCTAGGGACCCTAATAGTCCAAGTGCCCGCTAGTTAACCTAGATAGTCCAAGAGCTCGCTAGTTAACCTACATAGTCCAAATGCCCGCTAGGTAACCTAGACAGTTCAAGTGACCACTAGGTTACCTACATAGTCCAAGTGCCCGATAGGGAATCTACATAGTCCAAGTGCCCGCTAGTTAACATAGATAGTCCAAGTACCCGCTAGGAAACGTACATAGTCCAAGTGCCTGCTAGGTAACCTAGATAGTCCAAGTGCCCGCTAGTTAACCTACATAGTCCAAGTGCCTGCTAGGTAACCTAGATAGTCCAAGTGGCCAATAGTAAACCTACATAGTCCAAGTTCCCCCTAGGTAACCTAGATAGTCCCAAGGCCCGCTAGGTAACCTACATTGTCCTAGTGCCCCTTAGTTAACCTACATTCTCCAAGTGAACGATAGGGAACCTACATAGTCCAAGTGTCTGCTAGGTAACCTACATAGTCCAAAGCCCGCTAGTTAACCTACATAGTCCAAGTGCCCGTTAGGTAACCCAGATAGTCCTAATGCCCGCTAGGGAACCCACATAGTCCAAGTGCCCGCTAGGGAACTTACATAGTCCAAGGGCCCGCTAGGGAACCTACATAGTCCAAGTGCCCGTTAGTTAACCTAGATAGCCCAAGTGCCGGCTAGGTAACCTAGATAGTCCAACAGCCCGGTAGGTAACCAACATACTCCAAGTAACCGCTAGGTAACGTAGATAGTTCAAGTGCTAGCTAGGTAACCTAGATAGTCAAAGTGCCCGCTAGATAACCTACAAAGTCTAATTGCCCGCTAGGTAATCTATATAGTCCAAATTCCCGCTAGGGAGCCTACATAATCCAAATGCCCGCTAGGTAACCTAGATAGTCCAAGGGCCAACACATGCCATCGAGATGAGGGGAGGGAAACTATTAGCAAGAGGTCTTATTGATATGTAAGGGTTATCTGAGATTCACAGACTTGAAAGGACATGGCGGCAGATCCCAACATCACAGTTCCAGGTGGGACTACAGAAGCAAGAATAGGACAAGGATTGGGACCTGTGTTAAACAGGACAGTTTACAAGAGTGGTCCAGGGCCAAACAACCAAGGCTTTGGGGGCATGACTCATGACCGTGCAGCCCAGAATGGCAGCCTCGATTCAAGGATACACTTAGGCAAGTCTCTAAGCCCCACCATGGGCTGCCTAAGGGGTAATCCACTTTCCAATGCCCTCTGCCTGGTGGCAAGAGTGTTCACATCCCTGGTCAATGGTCTGAAGGAATTCACTGGAAGCTTAATCCACGTGGGGACTGTGCAAATAGAATTTTGGCTTTCACTGTTATCCACATACTTCTGAAAATTGTGAATTCTCAGAATTTCAGTTGAAAGGTAGGCTTGATGATCTGCTTCTGAGGGGTCACTATGGTGCACACAGCAGGTCACTGTGCATGCGCACCGGAATCAGTTCAACAGCAGCCAACAGCATTCTCCCTTATGTTGCTTGATGTTTGTTTTATGCCCACATCTCCTCTCTCTCTCTCTCTCTCTCTCTCTCTCTCTCTCTCTCTCTCTCTCTCTCTCTCTCTCTCTCTCTCTCTCACACACACACACACACACACAAACACTGGTATTTCAAAAAGTCCCTGAAAAATTCCATTCTCTTTTGATTCCTTGTTTCACTAACTTTTGGGAGCCTGCTTGTGTGCATATATGACACCATTTGTTTGCTGAAAGTGAGGAGGAATTGAACCACTTGCTGAAGATCAAGGATTGCAGCCTTCAATATGGGTTACAGTTCATTATAAGGAAGACCAAAATCCCCAAAACTGGACCAATAGGTGATAAACAGAGAAAAGGGCTTCAGTTGTCAAGGATTTTGTCTTGCTTAGATCCACTATCAATGTTCATAGAAACAGCAGTCAGCCGATCAAAAGATGTATTGTAATGGGTAAATCTGCTGCAGAAAACCTCTTTATAGTGTTGAAGAACAATGATGTTACTCTGAGGACTAAGGTGCACATGACCTAAGCCATGCTATTTTCCATTGCATCATATGCATGTGAAAGTTAGACACTGAATAAGGAAGGCTGTAGAAGAACAGATGCATCGAATTGTGGTCCACCAGAAGACTACTGACAGTACCATGGACTGCTGAAGGACTGACCAATCTGTATCAGAAGAAATAAGGCCAGAGTGCTGCTTAGAGGCAAGGATGGCAAGACGCCATCTTACATACTTTGGACATGTTGTCAGGAGAGACCAGTCCCTGGAGAAGGACATCCTATTTGGTACAGTGGAGAAGCCATGAAACAGAGGAGGTCCTCGAAGAAGTGGATGGACTCAGTGGCTTCATCGGTGGTTCAGGCACAGGAACAATTGTGAGGATGGTGCACGACCCTACAGTGTTTCATTCGGTTGTATGTGAGGTCACGACGAGTCCAAGTGTCCTCAATGGCACGCAACAACAACTAGCCAGAGCAGAGAGGAGCAATCTGCCCTCTGGGACTTCCCTGGGAAGGTCCTCAATGGAAATTGGGAAAGTCTAAGACCCTATGGTCATGAGTTATAGTGGTCGGAAGGCCCCAGAACAAATCCAGTAAGCCTTTCTAATCTGTGATCGTCTCCATGTCTCCATAATGGCCCCATTCTCACTTATGTAGTCCTGCCTGAGAGAGTGATGAATTGCTCTGCCTCCAATCACATTTTTGTGGCAGATTTCATCCATTTCTATAATTAGCGACATGGCCACACAGCCTTTGGACCCCATTATGGCCTCATGCTTATGGTCTCCTTCATCTAAATCATTTCTCCTACTTTTGTCTTTCTTCATTAATTGAATATCTGAGATACATATGGAAGGGGCATTATCTCTACAATAAGAGAAAGGGATGAGGGGGTGGTGGTATGGAGTGGGGTGGCACACCATCTCAGAGAATGAGAACAGCTGTTTCAATGGTTCCCACTGCAGTGTGGAAACTGCAGGTACACTAAAAGAGGACAGCAATGACAGCATTAAGGTCTTAGAGCTTAAGGACTCCCTCCCTCCTTAGGCCTCTCTTTCAACTATAAAATGTAGCTCTAAAATGCAGAGCTTCTCGGACACAGCTTGGAGGAAGCCTGTGGATCCAGGAAAGCCCCAATCTCAGCAGAACCAATTTGGCAATCCACAGGTCTGATTTTTGACCAGTCAGCTCACTTGGTCTAGCTCACTTGGTCTAGATCACTCAATTATGTTCACATAAACTACAACAAACAGGTTCACACTGTCACCACATTTTCTATATAAGAAAACTGGAACAGAAATAAGCTGCCAAATTACTTGGCTTCTTATAAAAGAAATAGCCAAGTGAATGTTAGGGAAAACAACAGCTCCCGCTATGTGGCACAGGGAGCCCTGGTGGCATAGTGGTTTTCACTTGGGCTGCTACCCACATAGTTCAAAACCACCACCCGCTCTGAGAGAGAAATGTTAGGGCTTTCTACCCCTGTAAAGAGTTGCAGTCTCAGAAACTCACAGGGGCTGCTCTACCCTGTCCAATAGGGTTGCTGAAAGTCAGGGTTGCTGTGAGTCACAAAAGATGCAATGGCAGTGAGTTTTCAGTTTGATTATTAAGCAAAATTATCAAATTCTGAAACTATTGTTTCTCAATCTATCCTCCATCAAGATCTACCTAAACACTTTTAAAAAATTAAGTCATTTTATCGGGGGCTCTTACACCACTTATAACAATGCATACATCAATTGTATCAAGCACATTTGTACCTACGGTACCATCATCATTTTCTTTATACTTGACCCCTTGGTATCAGCTCCTTTTCCCCCCTTCTCTCCCACTCTCCCACCCTCATGAAACCTTGATAAATTATACTTTCATATTTTACAATGTCCAAGGTCTCACTTCACCAATGTTTCTGTTGCTTGTCCCCCTGGGGTGTGAGCGTTAATACATCAATCATTGCTATCAGTTCCCTCTATCTCATCCCTACCCTCATGTTATCACTACTTCCATTACTGTTCCTGAAGGGTTTATCTGTCCTGGATTCTGTGTGTTGAGAGTTCTTATCTGTACCAGTGTACATGCTCTGGTCTAGCCGGCTTTGTAAGGTAGAGCTGAGGTCATGATAGTTGGAGGGAGTGAGCGGGAGAGGAAGCATTGAAGAACTAGACAAATGGTATGTACTGTGGTATGAGTTGGGGTGCCAGCCCCCCACCAGTAATCTTGGGTTCAATAAGCACAATTGTATGGTTGAGATATATAAATATTATATTAAAGTCACCGGGAGCATGAGCGATAGAAGAGACATTACAATAATGCAGTCAGACACAATTCATGGTAGCATGCTCACCTCCTGGATGGCCATGATCTTACCAGCCAGGCCCACGCTCAGTGTGGACGAAGGGAGGTGGGATGGAGACCAGGCAGGAGGCTCAAGGACTGGGCTGGAGGCTGGAGCCCCAGCACAAGGCGGGCTTCCCCAGACAAATGGCGCACAACGTGGGACAATATGAGTTATATCCCATATAACAATTATATGGCCCCATTGGTACGTAGAGTGAATTTGAAAATTGTGCGAAGTGAGGATCCGGTGTGGGGATTGACAGAGAAGTAGTGGAAATAGTGAATTAGAATTTTAAAGAGGATAATGGGAGCAAGGTAAAAGTAAACCTGAAACTTATGGTACCATGCTCTCTACTTACTGAAAAGACAAGGTGTAAAAGTAACGAAGAAAAAGATACAATGTTTTCTAAAAGTAGTAAAAAGGTATAATTCATGGTTCTCAGAGGAAGGAACTTTTGATTTAGAGACCTGGGAGGAGGTCATTGTCAACTTAAAGGAAGCACAGAGATGGGGAGAGTATCCCTATGGAGAAGTGGTCTCTGTGGGTACAAGTTAAGATGGTTTTAAAACTTTTGCAGGAGGAAGAGAATAAGGATGAACAGTCTAGTGAGAAGTCTTGTGTCTATTCAAATCTAGCAAAGCAAGCTAAAGTGTCTGTGAATAAGCATGATTTAGGTTATGAAACTTTAGGAAAAACTGAAAAGGCAGGGATTGGTTTGTTATCTAAAGCCTCCAATTCTAGAACAGAACCTCATTGCCAAAGCCTGTATGCTCTCGCGAGACTGCAGACTCCGAAGGTTTAAAGGTGATACAGTACTAGAGGCAGTGGATTGCAAGATCCAAAGCATGGCTATTAAACAATCCCAGGAAGCTCCCTTGCTTTCAAAGGTAGAGAAAGCCAAGAAGCAGAACAGGCAACGTCTAAGATGCCCAAATTTAAATCAGATGAGAAGCAGTGAGAACGGGTTTCAGGCAGATGAGAAGATTTTAGGCAGAGCTAAAAGAATGAGCCTGAGTCAGAAGGGGACATAGTAAAAGCAACTGCTCTCCTGCTGGAATTTAGTGTAAGAAAGGCCAGAGATTGTAAAACAATCAAGCAAGCCAGCCCTGAAGGTAGAGAGATTAGCTCCAAAGAAATGCAAACTAGGAGAGCTAGCACAGAAGGTGAAGTTCAGGAAGTGGAACTCCAAGATATCCAGATTGAAAAGAGTAGCTCAGAGAATAGACGTAAAGAAGCAAAGTATAGGAAAGCACCTTTACTCTCCAGAGTAGGAAGAGGGATTGCAGAAGAAGATTTAGAATGCAAGATGTCTTATCCTGTTAGAACCAAAAGGAATTCACAGTGCCTTTGCCTTTTAAGTTGCTAAAAGATCTCAAGCAGGCAATCAATGACTACGGCCCAGACTCACATTTTGTAATTAGCATGATAAGGGCTCTAGCAGAGTCTGACAGCTGGACCCCTACAGATTGGAAAGCTTTAGTGAGAATTTGTCTTTACTCTTCAGAATGCTTGTGATATCAAATGCTATGGAAGGAAGCAGCCCTTGCAAGAGCTGGGAAGAATGCTGAGGATGGGATAGATATAGGAATTCATCAATTGCTAGGGGATGCAAATTATATTACAGTTGAGTCTCAACTACAGTTTACTGAACAGACAATAGGACAGATACATGAGGTTTGCTTAAGGGCCTGGGAAAAGATAATTCCATCAGAAGAGAGAACGCCGCGTTACAGGGCTATAAGACAACAGAATATGATGAGCGTTACGCTGACTTTGTGTCCCGACTGGAAGATGCTATTTCCAAATGTGTGAAGAATGTTCAGGCAGTAAGAGACCTAGTGCACAAGCTATCTTATGATTTCTCTAATAAGCACTGTAAAAATGCCTTGCATCCCTACAGCGAACAGGGCACTTTGCTGGGTTATTTTAGGATATGCAGGAATGTAGAGGCAGAGGAATACAAGGCAGACCTCATGGCAGCTTCATTGGCAAACTATATCAGACCTGGAAGAAAGTGCTTTAGTTGTGGGAAGACAAGTCATCTTCAAAAGAGTGTAGGCAGAGCAGGCTGCGGCCAATGTCAGAGCATGGGCCAGGACCATGGAGATCGGGTTTAAACGAACCTGAACTCTGCCTCCATTGTAGGAAGGGAACTCATTGGGCGAGCCAATGTCGTTCAAAAATCAACCGTGAAGGGTCGCCATTAGCAAAGACTTCCCGGCGGGAAAATAGTGGAAGAAGCTTGATGCAGAGCCCTCATAGCAGAGCGTGGTAGGCAAGGTGTCTGCCTACTGGAGCAAAGAAGATCTTTGAGAGAAATCGCCTTTATCTAGCAGCCTCACAGCAGGAGAACAGACCTAGCCAAAGAGGCAAAAACCTAGTCTCTGTTCTCACTGCAGTTGGTTTGAATAACCAAGAGATGGCTCAGAAGCCTTCACAGGAGCTTGATCCTCAAAAGCAGGGACCTCTTATTGAAAGATTAATACAGTTTCTATCAGGAAGATTTAACCTTAGTACTCAAGAAATTAAAATTGATACTGGAGTTGATAAGAGTTGTAAGAAAAAGCCCAAAACTGTGATTGAATCAGAAACGAAGAGCAGTAATTGGGGTCCACTACCTAAAAGAACTATAGGAAGTTTATTAAGAAAGTCCAAAAAAAAAAAAAAAAAGAAAGTCCAACATAAATTCTCAAGGTGTTGCTGGAGTTATTGGTCAGGATTGTGAAGAAGAAATTAAGGCAGTAATGAGTTCTGATATACCATGGTTTGTAAAAATGTAGGATCGCTTAAGCCAATTTTCCCTTCCTTGCATTTCTAGAGTAAAAATTTATACCTATCAGGAAAGAGTACTTGAGAAGTTTGACCACCCTATAAATCAAGCAGTCTTCTGGACTGCTGTTGTGGAGAAACAGCGCCCCCACATGGAATTAGAAATGGAAGGAAAAAGGTTTGTTAACTGTGGATGCCGGGTCATTTCCTTAGGGCATTCAGGGGGGCCTAAGGCCCTCCCATTAACTTCCCCTAAAGCCAGCATAGAGGGAATGAGTGAAGTTAACCAAGACAGAATATTGCAAGGTAAAATCATACAGTGTGAGAAGCCTGAAAGGCAAAACGGCTCAATTGAGCCTATAACCTTATTGGTAAGCCTGGAGAAAAAATGTCTGCTTGGTAAGTTACTTCAAGATCAGCTGAACAAATTTATTAAGAATTTTTTCAGTCTTTCAAAGTATGATAAGAAGTTCTCCCAATTAGTTAGCTCTCTTAATTCTCTGAGGGATGGGAGCCAGTATTTACATAACAATGAAGGTTATCTAACTAGTACTTTTACTGGTTCAAGATCTAGCAATGCTTTACTATTTAAATTGTTAAAACAGAAGGAGGAGAAGAGGAATCTTATGTGTGACAAAGTTCATTTACTCATTTTAACTAAAAAATTTTTCTCCTTACTAAAAGCTTGTAATAAAATTAGGGAAGATAAACACGTTTTCAATTCTACAGAGAAAATTGATCCTAAGAAATCTGAGGATGATGGAAACTGTGTTTGGGATCCAGGTCCATTCACCTGGAGAAAAGGCTATGCATGTATGTTTTTTACAGAATAAAACTGATGGACTCCCTTTAAAAGGACGCAACCACCTTTGGAGAAAGATGGACAAGGAAGAGATGGAGAGGCCAACCAATATTAATCATAAATCCTTTTTTCAGGTTAATGATACCCCAAAGAGAGGGGCTATTTCTTTATATTTTCACAGGCAAAGGAGATAGGTGGATTTCTCTTCAGCCAGCAAGGCCCAGAAGAAAGCGGGTCACTGTTATTGAAGTTATTCAAAACGGCAAGAAGACCTCGAAGATTCCTGAGAATGGCGATTGCTGACTGCTGAGATATTTCTTCCATTGCTGACGCTGTCTAAGAGACACTCTGGGATGCTATCATAACTGAACATTTTATACAATGTGACTGGAATATTACTGCAGACTGCTTTGCTGAAAGATCAAGATTTTGAATTTGTCAATGCTATAATGTGATTGGAATGTAACTGATTTCTGTATAACCACTTATCCTTATAATAAGACATTGCATGATTGGAATTTGATTAGGAAACATTTGCAAGGGTTTAAGGGAAACATTTCATTAGATATTGATCAGCTTAAAAAGGATATTTTCTATACATTCAAAGACAAGCTTGAGGCTTCTCCTGGCTCTGATGTGATTAAGCAATTGAGGAGTAGCATGGAAGGGTTGGACCCGCGAGCTTGGGGGCAAAGTACTTCACATAGCTTAAGTTCCAGTCTGACTGTGTTTTTTATCATAATTGTGATGCTTGCAGTCTCATGTCACTTCTATAGGAAGCTAATAGATATGAAAAGAGACCATGTTGCCTCCGTGACACTATTGAATCTTAAACATAATGCAGAGAGGGGAAATGTGGGATACTAGCACCAAGGGAAATAATACTGGGACTTATTCCCTGACTGGTACAGAGGGAATCTGGGAGACTAATGTTCCATGGCTGGAAGACCACCACTCTGTTAGTTGGAGATATACTCCAAGTTCATGTTCCTGCGGTAATCTATCATTTCCACAGATTCTCCCTTAAAGCTGTGCTGCCTTAAAGTGAGCGCATGGCTGATACATTCTCCCTATAGAAGCAGACATTCCTATTTGGCTCTATTTCTTCCCACCGCAGTATCCAATCTCTCTCATACCTTCCTCCAATAACAGATGGGAATAAGGGGACTTTACCCCCAGTGCCTGGATTCTAAATGTTTCTATCAAGCCTGAATTTTTGGCTATATTAATTGGATCATGAAGTTTTGCCTTTAAAGCTTTAAATGTATAGAAAATGATTTAAAAACACGTCAGTCACGCCCACCACAGGTTTCCCGCTCCTAAAACTCACTTCCGTGCAAAAAGACACCTGAGTGGCAGGCGGGTCGGGCCGCCCGCGTAGACTCCACGGCGCCAACGCCGCTCTCCGCTGAGGCGCCCTCAGGAGGCGCCCGAACGCGCCCCGCCCCGCCCCCCCCCTGTTGGGGACGTCCGGCGGAGCCTCAGCAAGGCATCCCGAGGGCGGCCAGGCTCGGGCTCGTTCTTCGAGCCGGCAGGAAGCGCAGCACCGGCGCCGGAGCCTCCGGCCGGGATCTCCAAGAGCTAGCCGCCGCGACCCCCCGCCCTCGGCCGCCCTCAGCCGCGCCGCATCCGGGTCCGCTGCCGCTCTCACCTGCGCGGCGCCCCGCCCCGCGCAGTGCGCTCCGGATCCGTGTGCCGTCAGTAGCCCCAGCCGCCGCGACCGCCCCGCGCGGTCACCTCCCGCCTGCCCGGCGCCGCACTGCGCCCGCCCGCCGCCCGCCGCCCACGGCCAGGGCCCGTTCAGCCGCCCCCGCCGCCCGGACCGGCGGAGCACGTGCGCCCGCGCCTCCCAGCGAGCTGCACGGCCGGCCGGGGCCTCCAGCTGCCTTTCTGGAGCCTCTCCTGGAGGGTCCTGAGGGACCGCAGAGCCCCTGGACCCCTGCCTTCTGGAGCGGCCCGCAGCCGCCTCGCGGGGACCCCTCTGCCTCGGCGTTCCCTCGCAGCCCTTCGCCCCACTTGTGCCCCGCGGCGCCGCAGACCCCAGAACCCCCTTCCTGAGCGTAGGAGTGCGGGGATGTTGCCCCGCACCGTCGATGGCCGTTGAAAGGCTGAAGTTCCCACTTCCAAGTTCAAGAATATTCTGTGTGTTCATTTTTGTGATAACAGCTAACACTTGGCTGCAGTTTCATCGGTTAACCAATTCTTTTCGTATTCTGCTCGCCTGTTCGCTTTTGTCTCAACCAGGAAATGTCACGCCCCTCATTCTTGGATCACAGTTGAATTTTTTATTGATTATAAACCCTAATGTCGACTTACTGTAAAGCACCTGTACGAGGAAGCTTCAAAAATTCATGGGAAATTATCTTCTCTTTTCATTCCTTTCTCCCACGATCTTTCCGAAGCTCCCGCGTGTTGTGATGCCAGTGTACAATTAGTAAAGCCACTCTGGCAAATAATTCAGTAGTCTGGGATATAATTTAGAACTATATGCTATGCAAAGCAAAGGTGGCAAAACAATCCAGTGGTAAAGGAATACTTTGGTTAATGAGTGGTTGAATTGGCTGAATTTACAAGAAATCAAAGGAAGGAGCATACTACATTCAAAAATAAACTCCAGGAGGATTAGAGCGATAAAATATTCAAAGCATTAAAAACTTAGAGGGATTTATTTTCGAGGGTAGCAATTTAGCTTTAGTGAGGTGGAAACTTTAAGCAAGACACGAAGGTTCATGTCTTTAAAGGAAAGATAAAGCTATTTGACTATATACAGATGTTTTTACCTTTTAGCATGGTATCACAATGACAAGAAAAGTGTTTTAAAAGAACAATTGGCTATGCAAAACGCATGGCAATCTAACATAAAGTTTCTATAAATTATTTTTCCAGACAAATTGCTCGGTTCTATATGTTTTTAATACAGGCAATGCATACACACAGACAACTAACAGAAGAGAGGTTCATAAGCATGATTCATAAACATTGAAAAGATGCCTAATGTCATTGAAAGCCCTGGAAACATAAAGGGTTGAGATATAAATATTAAAGTCATTGGGAGCATGAGAGATAGAAGAGATATTACAATAATGCAGTCACACACATATCATGGTAGCATTGCTCACCTCAGCCCCACTTGGTGGTCCACATGGAGAGAGGGGGAAGGGAAGGAGGACAAGGGGAATTGGAAACGGGAGGGTAAAGACATACATCACAGGAAGGACTTGGACTATGTTATACAGCAGTGAGAAGGGGTGGTCTAGGGGCATACATGCAATAGGAAGAGGAGGGACTGGGGGTATACAGGTGACAAAATGGGCGGATCCTACATTTAGAATGGCAGCTTAACTTTGACCTGTTTTCTGGATCTCCATATGAACCATTATCAGTAGGGTGTGAACTCCACCTACTGGAACCAAGCTAATGGTTCCAAGTTTTAGAGAAAAGCAATCCATTGTCTCCACCAGCAGGGAGCAGAGACTGCAGTCTGGCAGCATTGCCTTGAGGGACCTTGCAAGCATCTGGCCCACACACATTATCCCTCTAGTAGGAATCAACCCAGTTAACTTACATTGGGGCTTTTAATCTCCAGACTATATATTTTTATTGGAGTAGAAAGCCTCATCTTTCTTCCCTGGAGCTGGCTGGTGGTTTTGAAGAGTGAAACCTTGTGGTTAACCGCCCAACCCATAACCTTCTATGGCACTAGAGCTCCATGACTCTGAACTAGCAACGTAAAATGCTTTGCCCTCAGGCAGAGTTTGTTTGCTTCCACCCACTCCTCTGGCCAGCCTGGTGAGGAGTAGTCTAGCCCTCAAGAACTTGCCTGAGTATGCCCTTGATGGGAATTGGGGTACTGAGGTTGCACGTTCATGCCCTGACCAAGATGGTTGGAGGGCCCTGAACCAGTCCTGTAAACTTTTCTAGTCTGCAATAATGTATTTACTCCAATCATGGTCCCTTTCCCATTTCTGTAGTCACATTTCCAACTGTGATGGTCTGATCTGCTGGGAACTTGACTTTTAAAGGGGCTTCCTTTGTTTTCCATGTGACCGAGCTGTTGTGAATCCTTCAGTCCCCATTATGGCCTCATGCTTACGGTCTCCCTCAACCAGATGATTTGTTTTTTCTGGACTTTGTCCCATTCAAGATTTAACAAGGGGGTCTCTGTAAATTATATTTGAACTTCGAGTCTTCTCCCTGATCTAAAACAATGCACACAAAAATATATACCAATTCGATCATTTCTACATGTACAATTTGCTAACATTCATTATATTTCTGAAATTATGTAGCCATTCTCACTGTCCTTTTCCAATTCCAAATTTCCATCACACACATAAGCTCACTGCCCCTTAAACTTTTCACCTAACCTTCCAAGTTCCTGTGTCAATCTGATCACAGACAGATTATTCTTTAAAAGAGCACAATGTCTAAAGCAGATCTTCTTCACTGATTCAGCTTTTGGTTGGCTTTAAAAAGACTTTACAAAAATCAAATCTGCTGCTATCAAGTTAATGCTGACTCATAGTGAATACCCCCTATGGGCTTCTGAGACTGTAACTGTTTACAGGAGTAGAAAGGCCCACCTTTCTCCTGCAGAGCGGCTGGTAGTTTCAAACTGCTGAGCTTGTGGATCGCAGCCCAACATGAGTGCCCAGCAAAGAGCACCCAGAGAAACTGAGCCCCACATCCTTAAGCCACATGAGCCATGGAGTCGGGCAGAGTTGAGATGCAGTCCTCCCCAAAGCCTTCAGAAACAACAAGAAGCCTTCAGAGACATCAAGAAGGATCACTAACTCTTTTGGTAGCCAAAAGAACGATCAGCCCCATAGTCAAGAGGCAGGACAAGTATCAGTGGCTCTGGCCAGACTGGAGGGGCTCACTCAAGGCCATTCCAGGCCAGGGCCAGGTACCTGTGTCTGGCTTCGAGTACTCCAGGCACAGAATCTCTGACTCATGGGCCTCCACCTTCAGCATTTCACTCAGGAACTGCAATTCGTAGACCCTGCAAAATGAGAAGAGAGGAGAGCCCGTTCAGTGCCAGGCAGCGGGGGGAAAGAATCATCACCCACCCCCTTCCACCTTTTCCTCTCCATCAAGAGCTGTTTTACTTTACCTTTTGGGTTGAACCTTTAGAAAAATGAGTCAAGATATGTCACATTCAACTCTCTCACCTGGTCTCCCTTCGTATTAATGTTTTATGCACTACAGTACACAGTGATAAGGACCACGGAGGTCACACTGGTACAACATTATTAGACTTTATTTAAATGTCACCAGCGGGGGTTGCTCTGAGTTGGAATCAACCCAATGCCAATGAGTTTGTTTGTTTATCCCACGAATGGACTTCTTCTGCTCCAGGATCCTAGGAGCCCCCACGGCACATGGGTGTCATCTGTCCCAGTCTAGAATGGCTTTCAGTCTTTGCTTGTCTTTCCTACCCTGACACCTGGGAGAGTGTGATAAGTTACTCTGGCAGGTGTACCTCAAATGAAGGTTGCCTGATGTTTCCTCATGACTATCCTAAGTTCCTTATACATTTGGGTCAAGAATACCAGACACAATGCTAGGAGGAGGCTGCATGGAAAAACAGAACTAAAAGAAACTTTCCATCAACGTTGGTTGTTGTTGTTCAACATTTTATTGGGAGTTCTTAAGAGTCATAACATTTTCTGGGAACATTTTGAAACCTCTCAGTGTACCCTCTCACCAGATTCATGCTGCTGCCACGGGATGTTAACCTTAATGACTTGGCTAAGGGTGGGTTTTGCCGTTTCTTCATTGTCAAGTTAGTATCTTTCCCTTGGAGATAATAAATTTTGTCCCCAACCCTTTTCAGCTAAACCCTCCTGAACCTCTGTCCTTGGGGGCCTAAAGTTCCCCCATCCTGTCCCCTGGAGGCAACGGCTTATCCCATAGCAAGCAAGTCATAATGATTAGCTCTTGTCTTTAACAAGTAAAGGAATATACATTAACCAAGCACCTAGTAAGTACTAGGCATTCTAAATCTCCCACTTACATTGTCTCCTGTTCGTAAAAATCAAATGCATCAGGTATGTCATTTCACAATTGCAGAAACTAAGGTTTGGTCAAGTTCAGGAACATGTCCAAAGAGGCCAAGCTAAGACTGCACAGGGGCATACTGAAAAACGTCTGAGATGAGTCAGCACTAAAATCCCCTCCCATCCTCAGAGCCAATTAACAGATACGAAGGGACCCAGGGGCACAGCTTGGGGAGCAAGGGTGCTGGAGGAAACAAATTCCACACTTGAGGAACCCCAGCTCCTAATGGTAGGCCAGGAAACACGGTCAGTCTCAGCAGACCTGGCCCACGTACCTCTACACTCCAGACGCAGGAGGAATGATAGAGAGCTGAATACACCTTGCCCACTTTCTTGGGGTCCTTCACATCCCAGACATAAGTACCATGGTCATTGTACACACAAGACAGCCACTGATTTGCAGGATCAAAGGTCAAGGTGATGGTGTCCCGATACTTCGCATTGGCCACTCCAGCGAAAAGGCGACTGAGGAAAGAGGGGGTCAGGGTGTCCAGGGCAGACAGGGCAAACTGGTGAGTTAGCGCTAATGCAAAGGGGCACTAAAGGGAGGAGCAGCAGGTTGGCCAGCAGTCACTGGAGAAAGAACGCAGCGGCTGGCCTGGCATTCCTTGCCATGGGGCTCTGCAAAAGAACACAAGCTATTTCATAGCCCCCAACATCAGGCGGGGACAGTGTGTGGCCGTGATGCAGCCAAGCAGATGTCAGGCCCTTCTAGACTCACGTCAGAGGAAAAGGAAGGGCACTGTGCAAACCAGTCATGGTCATATATCATTTCCTGCCATTTGCAGATTTAGCCCACTCCTTCCCTGAATGAGAAATTAATATACCCAACTGCAGAACTGCCCCGCTTCCTGACAGCACTGAAACCAGAGCAAAACTTCACTTCCTGCAATCACCCAACCCAAGGCCCGAGGCTACAATAAGACCCTCCTACCTTAGCTGCTACCCAGGACCACCCTGAGGGAGAAAGGCCTGCTCCGTCAGGTTTCCAGCCTCTCTCAGAAACCCTAAGGAACTGCCCGTCTGTCCTAGCTGTGGTGTTTACAGGACAATGCATTACCACACTGCAGACTCAGATTACCACGGTTGCCCACAGTGAGCAACAAATGCTAAAAGACCCACCTGTGCTTGACTGCAAGGGTCTTCCCAGAGGTCTATGTGTGCCCTCCTCTCCTTGCAGCATGCCAGGGACGGCCTGGCACAGAGTGGGGCTCTGACAGGACTCAGGGGCCCACCCACACCGCTCACCTGGCCTCTGTGATGCTGGCAATGTCTGTGCCCAGGGCATGGGGCCGGGGCAGCGTGCTGAGGAAGTGCAGGTTGAAGGGGTTGAAAAGGCACACGGTGCCGTCAGCACAGCCGCAGAAGATGTAGTCCTGGCTCACCGAGATGCAGTGGGCCACTGTGGTCTGTGAGCACAGAAGCCACAGTCAGCAAGGGCGTCTGTCCACTCCTTCACCGGACACCTCAACAGCCATGAGCCAAGAGGCAAGGACAAGCGCAAGGCAGGCCAGCTGCCCTGGGCAGAGCCCCTCAATGCCCCTCCCTCTAACAGCAGCTGGCCAGAGGGCCCACAGCCCCCTGCAATTAGGGGGAAGGAGTCAGCAAGCCTTATAAGGCACCTGAGGTTTGGGCAAAGACACACCCAGAAAAGGCCGGCCCAGAGAAAGGCAGCAGAGGCAGCGGACAGGGCCAGCACACTTACTGTGATGCTGTCTGTGTGCTGAGCAGAAGAGGAAAGCAGAGGAAGAGGCAGAGACAGAGAGGGCGAGCAAGCAGAGAGGTTCCCAAACACATTCCTCCGCCTGGGGCCTCCCCCAGCGTGCATGCAGACTCAGGTGCCCTGGAGCCCGGAGGTGACAGACGGGAGGGTGCCGACAAAGCATTCACTTACACTCAGCTCCACCCACTTGTCCAACAGTCTCCGGGTCACTGAACTCGCACAGCTGCCCAGAGGATGTGATACAGAAGGTGCTGTCAGTCTTCTTCCCGCAGCCACAGTCTACATCAGTGAACAGGTTGTTCCGCAGGTTCCCCCAGCAGCCCAGAGCGGCCCAGCAGGGGTACAGTGGCATTCACCTGTGGAGACACACCACAGGTGCCACCCACACACCCTGCAGGCTACCCCCTGGAAAGCAGGCCCTGGGGAGGGAGGGAGAAGGCTTCCCTTGCATATTGACATAGCACCTGGCCCAGCTGAGACTTCCAAGGGGCTTTTGAGCATGCAGAAGGGGGCGCAGGTGGAACATATCTGGGCAGACCCCACCCTAGTGGCTACTTGCTGCCTCACCTTTGAGGTCTTGCTGTCATCGAGGTACCAGAACTTGATGTGCCGGTTGCCTGCAGTGACAAAGTAGCTGCAGTCCTCAGAGAAGGATACTGCTGTCACCTGACTGGACACCTTGTTGGAAGCCACTACAATGTTTTTCTGGAGAGAAAGTCAAGGGAAATCAAGGCTCTGCTTCTAGGAGCTGAGGGAAAAGAAACTTACACACTGAAGGTTAGACAAGCTGTGAACTTGACCTCTCCTTCTGCCCCTTCTTCAGCATCCTAGATACCCAGTTGCTCCTTTCTGCTCAGAGTTCTCTAGAAAGGGACTGAGGCCAGCAGGCGGAAGTAAAGGCCACCGGTCAGCAGTTTCTTGGCTCCCCTCCCGGCCCCGCCTGTCCTGAGGCCAGCAGCCCACTCACCTTCCAGGCCCAGACATTGACGATCATGTCATGCTGGTAGCCCACTGAGACAATGTACTTGGCACTGGATGAGAAGGCCACACATGCCATGCCATACTTATGCTCCTGAAGCTCCGCCACCAGGCTGCGCTCCGACACGTCCCATACCCGCACAGCAGGCATGTGTCCACCTTGCGGGGACCGAAGACCCCGAAGTAAAGGCCAGAGGCTATCAAAAGAGATAGTGTCTGGGGTCTTAAAGGCTTGAAGGTGAGCAAACGGCCATCTGGCTCAGAAGCAAAAAAGCCCACATGGAATAAGCACACCAGCCTGTGCGATCACAAGGTGCCAAAGGGACCAGGTATAAGGCATTATGCACAATATATATATACATATATATATATATATATATATATATATATATATATATATATATATATATATATATATATATATATATATGGTATAAGGCATTATGTGGGGTCCCGTGGTGCTGACCCACACGGCTTCACCGTGAGTTGGAATGGACTCCTTAGAAACGGGTTTAGTAAGCAGCACAAAGAGGAAACTCCTTGGTGAACTGGAGGACACGGTAGCTGAAACCATGGGCTCCAACATACTACCCCTGAGGCTGGCAAAGGACTGGGCAGTGCTGCCTTGTGTTGCAAAGAAGGTCCCTGTGATGTCAGAATGACTGGACAGCACTAACAACAACAAAGGATGTCAGGCCCCTTCACTTCCCCAGACCACTGACCAGGTTCAAAGACCCGCATGCGAGTATAGTTTCACAGTTAGACGTGTTTAGAAAAAATAATGTTTGCAAAAGTAAAATCTTGGTTTACATTTTACAGAGCATGCACAATTAGTAGAACTCTTAAGGTCCACCGGAACCTGTTTAGGGTCCCCTCCACTTGCTCACCACCGATAAGTCGATTCTGACTCATATTGATCCTACAGGAGAGGTTAAAATTTCCCCTGTGGGTATTTCTGAAACTGTAGCTCCTTATGGGAATAGAAAGCCTCCTCTTTCTCTGCAGCTGGTGGGTTCAAACTGCCAACCTTGTCTTTAGCAGCTCAGGACTGACTTGTATCTCTATGAAACCAAAATCTACCTCACTGCCAGGGAGGTGATGCTGACTCATAGTGACCCTATGAGGCAGAGTAGATCTGTCCCTGTGAGTTTCTGAGACTGTAACTCTTTATAGGAGTAGACAGACTCTTCTTCCCACGGAGTGGCTGGTGGTTTCAAAGTGCTGACTTTGGTGTTAGCAGCCCAACATGCAAACACTATGCCACCAAAGCTACTTTTGTACCCCTATAAGTAGATAAATATTTCTCTTATATCTGTGTTTCAACCAAAGGCATGGCTATAAAGGAAAAAAGGCCATGAGTGTCAAGAATGATTTGAAAATGTGGAGTTCTTTTGGGAAAGGATATATATATACTTGTGTAAATAAATAGAATTCTGACGGCAAGAGTGGTCAGGAGTTGGACTGTTAATCTCAAGGTCAGCAGTTTGAATGACCAACCGCTCCTCTGGAGAAAGAGGAGATTTTCTACTCCTCTAAAGAATCACAGTCTCAGAAACCCACGGGGGCCATTTTACTCAGTCCCATGGGCCTGTGAGTTGGAATGGACTTGATGGCAGTGAGGGCATGTAAATATGCAAACACCCACCTCGGACTTAGGATTTGACCTGCTCCCTCAGCCCCGTGAGCATCTGCAGCCATGGACTTGGCCTTCTGTGAAGAACCCATTAGTGCACCACCACAAAGAGAATGAGTTTCCTCTGTGTCAGTCCATTACCCTGCCAACGTTCAGGATGGAGCCAACACCCTTGGTCTCCCAGAGAAATTGGCTCAACATACCCCTGATGTGGTTGCATGACATAGGACACTCATGCAATGCACTGCATGTGCTCTATTTAATGCACTATCACCAACAAGTCTACATGGGTGGTAACTCTGAAAACCTTGCCCAAACAGCTGGCTTCACCAAAGTATATGGAGTCATGTGGAGTCGTCGACCAGTTCGACTCTGCACTGGCTGTACGTTGGCATTGCCAAGGGGGCTTTCTCACTGACCGTGACCTGAATCCTGCTTCCACTAAGTCTTGCTTCATTGGTCTGGGATGGCGCCAGGCCAATGGGAGGCTTGAAAGCTCCTAAGGGATTCCAAAGTATGACCAAGGGTGAACACTACTGCTTTTGGCCATCACATCCGGGAAGGCCCTTGGGACTTTGCCACTCAAAGTATGATAGGTCAAGGAACCAGCAACATCAGCATTAGCTTCTCCCATGCTAATGCCATCGAGTTGATGCTGACTCATAGTGACCCTACAGGACAGGGTAGAACTGCCCTTGTGGGTTTCCCAGACTGTCACTCTTGCCCGGAGTCTACAGCCTCATATTTCTCCCAAGGAGTGGCTGGTGGTTTAGGACTACTGTCCTTGTGGTTAACAGCCCAAGAGTACCAGGGCCTCTAGAACTGCTGGATCCTAGACCCCCCACCCTGAACCCACAAAATCAGAATCTGCCCCCCAGCCCGATTTCCAGGAACCTGGGTAAGTGCATGCATGTGAAAGTTTAAGAAATACTTCCTTAGAAACCATTACTTTCCAGAACAAACTCCTCCTGCCAGAGGTGCATAAATGGAAGCCCATTAGGCCATGCTCGCCTAGAAGCAATTTGAGGTCTCAGTGCTCCTATATCCTGGCTGTCATCCAGATTTCCTTATTCTCACCTGGACTGTTGTCACTGCAGCAGGTATTGGTGAGTCCTCAGCACGAACAGCCCCAAATTAGGTCTAGAGACACAGCTCCCATTTCAGAGTAGTACAATCCACAGTTTACTGTAGAGTTTCTGGCTTTTACTGGCTTGGGGTAGGGTCTAGTGGGAAATGCATCTTAGCAAGAGCCATTATGTATTCTGGATGTGCACAATGAGTTTGTCTTGAGGCATATTTATGTCTGATGTTGTTATGTATTCTCTTTCTATCCCATGCAACGTTATTTTTTTTGAAAATTTATATTTGCTTTTAATTACCCAGACATATAAGTGATTTATAGCTAGGTCTGATCGATTGGAATCAGATGACCACGCCTGGATTAACCATGGGTCCTGGTGACCATTAGGCACTTCTTTCCATAGTCCAAGTGCCCGTTAGTTAACCTAGATAGTCCAAGTGCCTGCTAGGTAACCTAAATAGTCCAAGTGCCCGCTAGGGAACCTACATAGTCCAAGTGCCCGCTAGGTAACCTAGATAGTCCAATTGCCCGTTAGCTAACCTAGATAGTCAAAGTGTCCGCTAGTTAACCTACATAGTCCAAGTGCCCGCTAGGTAACCTATATAGTCCAAATGCCCGCTAGGGACCCTAATAGTCCAAGTGCCCGCTAGTTAACCTAGATAGTCCAAGAGCTCGCTAGTTAACCTACATAGTCCAAATGCCCGCTAGGTAACCTAGACAGTTCAAGTGACCACTAGGTTACCTACATAGTCCAAGTGCCCGATAGGGAATCTACATAGTCCAAGTGCCCGCTAGTTAACATAGATAGTCCAAGTACCCGCTAGGAAACGTACATAGTCCAAGTGCCTGCTAGGTAACCTAGATAGTCCAAGTGCCCGCTAGTTAACCTACATAGTCCAAGTGCCTGCTAGGTAACCTAGATAGTCCAAGTGGCCAATAGTAAACCTACATAGTCCAAGTTCCCCCTAGGTAACCTAGATAGTCCCAAGGCCCGCTAGGTAACCTACATTGTCCTAGTGCCCCTTAGTTAACCTACATTCTCCAAGTGAACGATAGGGAACCTACATAGTCCAAGTGTCCGCTAGGTAACCTACATAGTCCAAAGCCCGCTAGTTAACCTACATAGTCCAAGTGCCCGTTAGGTAACCCAGATAGTCCTAATGCCCGCTAGGGAACCCACATAGTCCAAGTGCCCGCTAGGGAACTTACATAGTCCAAGGGCCCGCTAGGGAACCTACATAGTCCAAGTGCCCGTTAGTTAACCTAGATAGCCCAAGTGCCGGCTAGGTAACCTAGATAGTCCAACAGCCCGGTAGGTAACCAACATACTCCAAGTAACCGCTAGGTAACGTAGATAGTTCAAGTGCTAGCTAGGTAACCTAGATAGTCAAAGTGCCCGCTAGATAACCTACAAAGTCTAATTGCCCGCTAGGTAATCTATATAGTCCAAATTCCCGCTAGGGAGCCTACATAATCCAAATGCCCGCTAGGTAACCTAGATAGTCCAAGGGCCAACACATGCCATCGAGATGAGGGGAGGGAAACTATTAGCAAGAGGTCTTATTGATATGTAAGGGTTATCTGAGATTCACAGACTTGAAAGGACATGGCGGCAGATCCCAACATCACAGTTCCAGGTGGGACTACAGAAGCAAGAATAGGACAAGGATTGGGACCTGTGTTAAACAGGACAGTTTACAAGAGTGGTCCAGGGCCAAACAACCAAGGCTTTGGGGGCATGACTCATGACCGTGCAGCCCAGAATGGCAGCCTCGATTCAAGGATACACTTAGGCAAGTCTCTAAGCCCCACCATGGGCTGCCTAAGGGGTAATCCACTTTCCAATGCCCTCTGCCTGGTGGCAAGAGTGTTCACATCCCTGGTCAATGGTCTGAAGGAATTCACTGGAAGCTTAATCCACGTGGGGACTGTGCAAATAGAATTTTGGCTTTCACTGTTATCCACATACTTCTGAAAATTGTGAATTCTCAGAATTTCAGTTGAAAGGTAGGCTTGATGATCTGCTTCTGAGGGGTCACTATGGTGCACACAGCAGGTCACTGTGCATGCGCACCGGAATCAGTTCAACAGCAGCCAACAGCATTCTCCCTTATGTTGCTTGATGTTTGTTTTATGCCCACATCTCCTCTCTCTCTCTCTCTCTCTCTCTCTCTCTCTCTCTCTCTCTCTCTCTCTCTCTCTCTCACACACACACACACACACACACACACTGGTATTTCAAAAAGTCCCTGAAAAATTCCATTCTCTTTTGATTCCTTGTTCCACTAACTTTTGGGAGCCTGCTTGTGTGCATATATGACACCATTTGTTTGCTGAAAGTGAGGAGGAATTGAACCACTTGCTGAAGATCAAGGATTGCAGCCTTCAATATGGGTTACAATTCAATATAAGGAAGACCAAAATCCCCAAAACTGGACCAATAGGTGATAAACAGAGAAAAGGGCTTCAGTTGTCAAGGATTTTGTCTTGCTTAGATCCACTATCAATGTTCATAGAAACAGCAGTCAGGCGATCAAAAGATGTATTGTAATGGGTAAATCTGCTGCAGAAAACCTCTTTATAGTGTTGAAGAACAATGATGTTACTCTGAGGACTAAGGTGCACATGACCTAAGCCATGCTATTTTCCATTGCATCATATGCATGTGAAAGTTAGACACTGAATAAGGAAGGCTGTAGAAGAACAGATGCATCGAATTGTGGTCCACCAGAAGACTACTGACAGTACCATGGACTGCTGAAGGACTGACCAATCTGTATCAGAAGAAATAAGGCCAGAGTGCTGCTTAGAGGCAAGGATGGCAAGACGCCATCTTACATACTTTGGACATGTTGTCAGGAGAGACCAGTCCCTGGAGAAGGACATCCTATTTGGTACAGTGGAGAAGCCATGAAACAGAGGAGGTCCTCGAAGAAGTGGATGGACTCAGTGGCTTCATCGGTGGTTCAGGCACAGGAACAATTGTGAGGATGGTGCACGACCCTACAGTGTTTCATTCGGTTGTATGTGAGGTCACGACGAGTCCAAGTGTCCTCAATGGCACGCAACAACAACTAGCCAGAGCAGAGAGGAGCAATCTGCCCTCTGGGACTTCCCTGGGAAGGTCCTCAATGGAAATTGGGAAAGTCTAAGACCCTATGGTCATGAGTTATAGTGGTCGGAAGGCCCCAGAACAAATCCAGTAAGCCTTTCTAATCTGTGATCGTCTCCATGTCTCCATAATGGCCCCATTCTCACTTATGTAGTCCTGCCTGAGAGAGTGATGAATTGCTCTGCCTCCAATCACATTTTTGTGGCAGATTTCATCCATTTCTATAATTAGCGACATGGCCACACAGCCTTTGGACCCCATTATGGCCTCATGCTTATGGTCTCCTTCATCTAAATCATTTCTCCTACTTTTGTCTTTCTTCATTAATTGAATATCTGAGATACATATGGAAGGGGCATTATCTCTACAATAAGAGAAAGGGATGAGGGGGTGGTGGTATGGAGTGGGGTGGCACACCATCTCAGAGAATGAGAACAGCTGTTTCAATGGTTCCCACTGCAGTGTGGAAACTGCAGGTACACTAAAAGAGGACAGCAATGACAGCATTAAGGTCTTAGAGCTTAAGGACTCCCTCCCTCCTTAGGCCTCTCTTTCAACTATAAAATGTAGCTCTAAAATGCAGAGCTTCTCGGACACAGCTTGGAGGAAGCCTGTGGATCCAGGAAAGCCCCAATCTCAGCAGAACCAATTTGGCAATCCACAGGTCTGATTTTTGACCAGTCAGCTCACTTGGTCTAGCTCACTTGGTCTAGATCACTCAATTATGTTCACATAAACTACAACAAACAGGTTCACACTGTCACCACATTTTCTATATAAGAAAACTGGAACAGAAATAAGCTGCCAAATTACTTGGCTTCTTATAAAAGAAATAGCCAAGTGAATGTTAGGGAAAACAACAGCTCCCGCTATGTGGCACAGGGAGCCCTGGTGGCATAGTGGTTTTCACTTGGGCTGCTACCCACATAGTTCAAAACCACCACCCGCTCTGAGAGAGAAACGTTAGGGCTTTCTACCCCTGTAAAGAGTTGCAGTCTCAGAAACTCACAGGGGCTGCTCTACCCTGTCCAATAGGGTTGCTGAAAGTCAGGGTTGCTGTGAGTCACAAAAGGTGCAATGGCAGTGAGTTTTCAGTTTGATTATTAAGCAAAATTATCAAATTCTGAAACTATTGTTTCTCAATCTATCCTCCATCAAGATCTACCTAAACACTTTTAAAAAATTAAGTCATTTTATCGGGGGCTCTTACACCACTTATAACAATGCATACATCAATTGTATCAAGCACATTTGTACCTACGGTACCATCATCATTTTCTTTATACTTGACCCCTTGGTATCAGCTCCTTTTCCCCCCTTCTCTCCCACTCTCCCACCCTCATGAAACCTTGATAAATTATACTTTCATATTTTACAATGTCCAAGGTCTCACTTCACCAATGTTTCTGTTGCTTGTCCCCCTGGGGTGTGAGCGTTAATACATCAATCATTGCTATCAGTTCCCTCTATCTCATCCCTACCCTCATGTTATCACTACTTCCATTACTGTTCCTGAAGGGTTTATCTGTCCTGGATTCTGTGTGTTGAGAGTTCTTATCTGTACCAGTGTACATGCTCTGGTCTAGCCGGCTTTGTAAGGTAGAGCTGAGGTCATGATAGTTGGAGGGAGTGAGCGGGAGAGGAAGCATTGAAGAACTAGACAAATGGTATGTACTGTGGTATGAGTTGGGGTGCCAGCCCCCCACCAGTAATCTTGGGTTCAATAAGCACAATTGTATGGTTGAGATATATAAATATTATATTAAAGTCACCGGGAGCATGAGCGATAGAAGAGACATTACAATAATGCAGTCAGACACAATTCATGGTAGCATGCTCACCTCCTGGATGGCCATGATCTTACCAGCCAGGCCCACGCTCAGTGTGGACGAAGGGAGGTGGGATGGAGACCAGGCAGGAGGCTCAAGGACTGGGCTGGAGGCTGGAGCCCCAGCACAAGGCGGGCTTCCCCAGACAAATGGCGCACAACGTGGGACAATATGAGTTATATCCCATATAACAATTATATGGCCCCATTGGTACGTAGAGTGAATTTGAAAATTGTGCGAAGTGAGGATCCGGTGTGGGGATTGACAGAGAAGTAGTGGAAATAGTGAATTAGAATTTTAAAGAGGATAATGGGAGCAAGGTAAAAGTAAACCTGAAACTTATGGTACCATGCTCTCTACTTACTGAAAAGACAAGGTGTAAAAGTAACGAAGAAAAAGATACAATGTTTTCTAAAAGTAGTAAAAAGGTATAATTCATGGTTCTCAGAGGAAGGAACTTTTGATTTAGAGACCTGGGAGGAGGTCATTGTCAACTTAAAGGAAGCACAGAGATGGGGAGAGTATCCCTATGGAGAAGTGGTCTCTGTGGGTACAAGTTAAGATGGTTTTAAAACTTTTGCAGGAGGAAGAGAATAAGGATGAACAGTCTAGTGAGAAGTCTTGTGTCTATTCAAATCTAGCAAAGCAAGCTAAAGTGTCTGTGAATAAGCATGATTTAGGTTATGAAACTTTAGGAAAAACTGAAAAGGCAGGGATTGGTTTGTTATCTAAAGCCTCCAATTCTAGAACAGAACCTCATTGCCAAAGCCTGTATGCTCTCGCGAGACTGCAGACTCCGAAGGTTTAAAGGTGATACAGTACTAGAGGCAGTGGATTGCAAGATCCAAAGCATGGCTATTAAACAATCCCAGGAAGCTCCCTTGCTTTCAAAGGTAGAGAAAGCCAAGAAGCAGAACAGGCAACGTCTAAGATGCCCAAATTTAAATCAGATGAGAAGCAGTGAGAACGGGTTTCAGGCAGATGAGAAGATTTTAGGCAGAGCTAAAAGAATGAGCCTGAGTCAGAAGGGGACATAGTAAAAGCAACTGCTCTCCTGCTGGAATTTAGTGTAAGAAAGGCCAGAGATTGTAAAACAATCAAGCAAGCCAGCCCTGAAGGTAGAGAGATTAGCTCCAAAGAAATGCAAACTAGGAGAGCTAGCACAGAAGGTGAAGTTCAGGAAGTGGAACTCCAAGATATCCAGATTGAAAAGAGTAGCTCAGAGAATAGACGTAAAGAAGCAAAGTATAGGAAAGCACCTTTACTCTCCAGAGTAGGAAGAGGGATTGCAGAAGAAGATTTAGAATGCAAGATGTCTTATCCTGTTAGAACCAAAAGGAATTCACAGTGCCTTTGCCTTTTAAGTTGCTAAAAGATCTCAAGCAGGCAATCAATGACTACGGCCCAGACTCACATTTTGTAATTAGCATGATAAGGGCTCTAGCAGAGTCTGACAGCTGGACCCCTACAGATTGGAAAGCTTTAGTGAGAATTTGTCTTTACTCTTCAGAATGCTTGTGATATCAAATGCTATGGAAGGAAGCAGCCCTTGCAAGAGCTGGGAAGAATGCTGAGGATGGGATAGATATAGGAATTCATCAATTGCTAGGGGATGCAAATTATATTACAGTTGAGTCTCAACTACAGTTTACTGAACAGACAATAGGACAGATACATGAGGTTTGCTTAAGGGCCTGGGAAAAGATAATTCCATCAGAAGAGAGAACGCCGCGTTACAGGGCTATAAGACAACAGAATATGATGAGCGTTACGCTGACTTTGTGTCCCGACTGGAAGATGCTATTTCCAAATGTGTGAAGAATGTTCAGGCAGTAAGAGACCTAGTGCACAAGCTATCTTATGATTTCTCTAATAAGCACTGTAAAAATGCCTTGCATCCCTACAGCGAACAGGGCACTTTGCTGGGTTATTTTAGGATATGCAGGAATGTAGAGGCAGAGGAATACAAGGCAGACCTCATGGCAGCTTCATTGGCAAACTATATCAGACCTGGAAGAAAGTGCTTTAGTTGTGGGAAGACAAGTCATCTTCAAAAGAGTGTAGGCAGAGCAGGCTGCGGCCAATGTCAGAGCATGGGCCAGGACCATGGAGATCGGGTTTAAACGAACCTGAACTCTGCCTCCATTGTAGGAAGGGAACTCATTGGGCGAGCCAATGTCGTTCAAAAATCAACCGTGAAGGGTCGCCATTAGCAAAGACTTCCCGGCGGGAAAATAGTGGAAGAAGCTTGATGCAGAGCCCTCATAGCAGAGCGTGGTAGGCAAGGTGTCTGCCTACTGGAGCAAAGAAGATCTTTGAGAGAAATCGCCTTTATCTAGCAGCCTCACAGCAGGAGAACAGACCTAGCCAAAGAGGCAAAAACCTAGTCTCTGTTCTCACTGCAGTTGGTTTGAATAACCAAGAGATGGCTCAGAAGCCTTCACAGGAGCTTGATCCTCAAAAGCAGGGACCTCTTATTGAAAGATTAATACAGTTTCTATCAGGAAGATTTAACCTTAGTACTCAAGAAATTAAAATTGATACTGGAGTTGATAAGAGTTGTAAGAAAAAGCCCAAAACTGTGATTGAATCAGAAACGAAGAGCAGTAATTGGGGTCCACTACCTAAAAGAACTATAGGAAGTTTATTAAGAAAGTCCAAAAAAAAAAAAAAAAAGAAAGTCCAACATAAATTCTCAAGGTGTTGCTGGAGTTATTGGTCAGGATTGTGAAGAAGAAATTAAGGCAGTAATGAGTTCTGATATACCATGGTTTGTAAAAATGTAGGATCGCTTAAGCCAATTTTCCCTTCCTTGCATTTCTAGAGTAAAAATTTATACCTATCAGGAAAGAGTACTTGAGAAGTTTGACCACCCTATAAATCAAGCAGTCTTCTGGACTGCTGTTGTGGAGAAACAGCGCCCCCACATGGAATTAGAAATGGAAGGAAAAAGGTTTGTTAACTGTGGATGCCGGGTCATTTCCTTAGGGCATTCAGGGGGGCCTAAGGCCCTCCCATTAACTTCCCCTAAAGCCAGCATAGAGGGAATGAGTGAAGTTAACCAAGACAGAATATTGCAAGGTAAAATCATACAGTGTGAGAAGCCTGAAAGGCAAAACGGCTCAATTGAGCCTATAACCTTATTGGTAAGCCTGGAGAAAAAATGTCTGCTTGGTAAGTTACTTCAAGATCAGCTGAACAAATTTATTAAGAATTTTTTCAGTCTTTCAAAGTATGATAAGAAGTTCTCCCAATTAGTTAGCTCTCTTAATTCTCTGAGGGATGGGAGCCAGTATTTACATAACAATGAAGGTTATCTAACTAGTACTTTTACTGGTTCAAGATCTAGCAATGCTTTACTATTTAAATTGTTAAAACAGAAGGAGGAGAAGAGGAATCTTATGTGTGACAAAGTTCATTTACTCATTTTAACTAAAAAATTTTTCTCCTTACTAAAAGCTTGTAATAAAATTAGGGAAGATAAACACGTTTTCAATTCTACAGAGAAAATTGATCCTAAGAAATCTGAGGATGATGGAAACTGTGTTTGGGATCCAGGTCCATTCACCTGGAGAAAAGGCTATGCATGTATGTTTTTTACAGAATAAAACTGATGGACTCCCTTTAAAAGGACGCAACCACCTTTGGAGAAAGATGGACAAGGAAGAGATGGAGAGGCCAACCAATATTAATCATAAATCCTTTTTTCAGGTTAATGATACCCCAAAGAGAGGGGCTATTTCTTTATATTTTCACAGGCAAAGGAGATAGGTGGATTTCTCTTCAGCCAGCAAGGCCCAGAAGAAAGCGGGTCACTGTTATTGAAGTTATTCAAAACGGCAAGAAGACCTCGAAGATTCCTGAGAATGGCGATTGCTGACTGCTGAGATATTTCTTCCATTGCTGACGCTGTCTAAGAGACACTCTGGGATGCTATCATAACTGAACATTTTATACAATGTGACTGGAATATTACTGCAGACTGCTTTGCTGAAAGGTCAAGATTTTGAATTTGTCAATGCTATAATGTGATTGGAATGTAACTGATTTCTGTATAACCACTTATCCTTATAATAAGACATTGCATGATTGGAATTTGATTAGGAAACATTTGCAAGGGTTTAAGGGAAACATTTCATTAGATATTGATCAGCTTAAAAAGGATATTTTCTATACATTCAAAGACAAGCTTGAGGCTTCTCCTGGCTCTGATGTGATTAAGCAATTGAGGAGTAGCATGGAAGGGTTGGACCCGCGAGCTTGGGGGCAAAGTACTTCACATAGCTTAAGTTCCAGTCTGACTGTGTTTTTTATCATAATTGTGATGCTTGCAGTCTCATGTCACTTCTATAGGAAGCTAATAGATATGAAAAGAGACCATGTTGCCTCCGTGACACTATTGAATCTTAAACATAATGCAGAGAGGGGAAATGTGGGATACTAGCACCAAGGGAAATAATACTGGGACTTATTCCCTGACTGGTACAGAGGGAATCTGGGAGACTAATGTTCCATGGCTGGAAGACCACCACTCTGTTAGTTGGAGATATACTCCAAGTTCATGTTCCTGCGGTAATCTATCATTTCCACAGATTCTCCCTTAAAGCTGTGCTGCCTTAAAGTGAGCGCATGGCTGATACATTCTCCCTATAGAAGCAGACATTCCTATTTGGCTCTATTTCTTCCCACCGCAGTATCCAATCTCTCTCATACCTTCCTCCAATAACAGATGGGAATAAGGGGACTTTACCCCCAGTGGCTGGATTCTAAATGTTTCTATCAAGCCTGAATTTTTGGCTATATTAATTGGATCATGAAGTTTTGCCTTTACAGCTTTAAATGTATAGGAAATGATTTAAAAACACGTCAGTCACGCCCACCACAGGTTTCCCGCTCCTAAAACTCACTTCCGTGCAAAAAGACACCTGAGTGGCAGGCGGGTTGGGCCGCCCGCGTAGACTCCACGGCGCCAACGCCGCTCTCCGCTGAGGCGCCCTCAGGAGGCGCCCGAACGCGCCCCGCCCCGCCCCCCCCCTGTTGGGGACGTCCGGCGGAGCCTCAGCAAGGCATCCCGAGGGCGGCCAGGCTCGGGCTCGTTCTTCGAGCCGGCAGGAAGCGCAGCACCGGCGCCGGAGCCTCCGGCCGGGATCTCCAAGAGCTAGCCGCCGCGACCCCCCGCCCTCGGCCGCCCTCAGCCGCGCCGCATCGGGGTCCGCTGCCGCTCTCACCTGCGCGGCGCCCCGCCCCGCGCAGTGCGCTCCGGATCCGTGTGCCGTCAGTAGCCCCAGCCGCCGCGACCGCCCCGCGCGGTCACCTCCCGCCTGCCCGGCGCCGCACTGCGCCAGCCCGCCGCCCGCCGCCCACGGCCAGGGCCCGTTCAGCCGCCCCCGCCGCCCGGACCGGCGGAGCACGGGCGCCCGCGCCTCCCAGCGAGCTGCACGGCCGGCCGGGGCCTCCAGCTGCCTTTCTGGAGCCTCTCCTGGAGGGTCCTGAGGGACCGCAGAGCCCCCGGACCCCTGCCTTCTGGAGCGGCCCGCAGCCGCCTCGCGGGGACCCCTCTGCCTCGGCGTTCCCTCGCAGCCCTTCGCCCCACTTGTGCCCCGCGGCGCCGCAGACCCCAGAACCCCCTTCCTGAGCTTAGGAGTGCGGGGATGTTGACCCGCACCGTCGATGGCCGTTGAAAGGCTGAAGTTCCCACTTCCAAGTTCAAGAATATTCTGTGTGTTCATTTTTGTGATAACAGCTAACACTTGGCTGCAGTTTCATCGGTTAACCAATTCTTTTCGTATTCTGCTCGCCTGTTCGCTTTTGTCTCAACCAGGAAATGTCACGCCCCTCATTCTTGGATCACAGTTGAATTTTTTATTGATTATAAACCCTAATGTCGACTTACTGTAAAGCACCTGTACGAGGAAGCTTCAAAAATTCATGGGAAATTATCTTCTCTTTTCATTCCTTTCTCCCACGATCTTTCCGAAGCTCCCGCGTGTTGTGATGCCAGTGTACAATTAGTAAAGCCACTCGGGCAAATAATTCAGTAGTCTGGGATATAATTTAGAACTATATGCTATGCAAAGCAAAGGTGGCAAAACAATCCAGTGGTAAAGGAATACTTTGGTTAATGAGTGGTTGAATTGGCTGAATTTACAAGAAATCAAAGGAAGGAGCATACTACATTCAAAAATAAACTCCAGGAGGATTAGAGCGATAAAATATTCAAAGCATTAAAAACTTAGAGGGATTTATTTTCGAGGGTAGCAATTTAGCTTTAGTGAGGTGGAAACTTTAAGCAAGACACGAAGGTTCATGTCTTTAAAGGAAAGATAAAGCTATTTGACTATATACAGATGTTTTTACCTTTTAGCATGGTATCACAATGACAAGAAAAGTGTTTTAAAAGAACAATTGGCTATGCAAAACGCATGGCAATCTAACATAAAGTTTCTATAAATTATTTTTCCAGACAAATTGCTCGGTTCTATATGTTTTTAATACAGGCAATGCATACACACAGACAACTAACAGAAGAGAGGTTCATAAGCATGATTCATAAACATTGAAAAGATGCCTAATGTCATTGAAAGCCCTGGAAACATAAAGGGTTGAGATATAAATATTAAAGTCATTGGGAGCATGAGAGATAGAAGAGATATTACAATAATGCAGTCACACACATATCATGGTAGCATTGCTCACCTCAGCCCCACTTGGTGGTCCACATGGAGAGAGGGGGAAGGGAAGGAGGACAAGGGGAATTGGAAACGGGAGGGTAAAGACATACATCACAGGAAGGACTTGGACTATGTTATACAGCAGTGAGAAGGGGTGGTCTAGGGGCATACATGCAATAGGAAGAGGAGGGACTGGGGGTATACAGGTGACAAAATGGGCGGATCCTACATTTAGAATGGCAGCTTAACTTTGACCTGTTTTCTGGATCTCCATATGAACCATTATCAGTAGGGTGTGAACTCCACCTACTGGAACCAAGCTAATGGTTCCAAGTTTTAGAGAAAAGCAATCCATTGTCTCCACCAGCAGGGAGCAGAGACTGCAGTCTGGCAGCATTGCCTTGAGGGACCTTGCAAGCATCTGGCCCACACACATTATCCCTCTAGTAGGAATCAACCCAGTTAACTTACATTGGGGCTTTTAATCTCCAGACTATATATTTTTATTGGAGTAGAAAGCCTCATCTTTCTTCCCTGGAGCTGGCTGGTGGTTTTGAAGAGTGAAACCTTGTGGTTAACCGCCCAACCCATAACCTTCTATGGCACTAGAGCTCCATGACTCTGAACTAGCAACGTAAAATGCTTTGCCCTCAGGCAGAGTTTGTTTGCTTCCACCCACTCCTCTGGCCAGCCTGGTGAGGAGTAGTCTAGCCCTCAAGAACTTGCCTGAGTATGCCCTTGATGGGAATTGGGGTACTGAGGTTGCACGTTCATGCCCTGACCAAGATGGTTGGAGGGCCCTGAACCAGTCCTGTAAACTTTTCTAGTCTGCAATAATGTATTTACTCCAATCATGGTCCCTTTCCCATTTCTGTAGTCACATTTCCAACTGTGATGGTCTGATCTGCTGGGAACTTGACTTTTAAAGGGGCTTCCTTTGTTTTCCATGTGACCGAGCTGTTGTGAATCCTTCAGTCCCCATTATGGCCTCATGCTTACGGTCTCCCTCAACCAGATGATTTGTTTTTTCTGGACTTTGTCCCATTCAAGATTTAACAAGGGGGTCTCTGTAAATTATATTTGAACTTCGAGTCTTCTCCCTGATCTAAAACAATGCACACAAAAATATATACCAATTCGATCATTTCTACATGTACAATTTGCTAACATTCATTATATTTCTGAAATTATGTAGCCATTCTCACTGTCCTTTTCCAATTCCAAATTTCCATCACACACATAAGCTCACTGCCCCTTAAACTTTTCACCTAACCTTCCAAGTTCCTGTGTCAATCTGATCACAGACAGATTATTCTTTAAAAGAGCACAATGTCTAAAGCAGATCTTCTTCACTGATTCAGCTTTTGGTTGGCTTTAAAAAGACTTTACAAAAATCAAATCTGCTGCTATCAAGTTAATGCTGACTCATAGTGAATACCCCCTATGGGCTTCTGAGACTGTAACTGTTTACAGGAGTAGAAAGGCCCACCTTTCTCCTGCAGAGCGGCTGGTAGTTTCAAACTGCTGAGCTTGTGGATCGCAGCCCAACATGAGTGCCCAGCAAAGAGCACCCAGAGAAACTGAGCCCCACATCCTTAAGCCACATGAGCCATGGAGTCGGGCAGAGTTGAGATGCAGTCCTCCCCAAAGCCTTCAGAAACAACAAGAAGCCTTCAGAGACATCAAGAAGGATCACTAACTCTTTTGGTAGCCAAAAGAACGATCAGCCCCATAGTCAAGAGGCAGGACAAGTATCAGTGGCTCTGGCCAGACTGGAGGGGCTCACTCAAGGCCATTCCAGGCCAGGGCCAGGTACCTGTGTCTGGCTTCGAGTACTCCAGGCACAGAATCTCTGACTCATGGGCCTCCACCTTCAGCATTTCACTCAGGAACTGCAATTCGTAGACCCTGCAAAATGAGAAGAGAGGAGAGCCCGTTCAGTGCCAGGCAGCGGGGGGAAAGAATCATCACCCACCCCCTTCCACCTTTTCCTCTCCATCAAGAGCTGTTTTACTTTACCTTTTGGGTTGAACCTTTAGAAAAATGAGTCAAGATATGTCACATTCAACTCTCTCACCTGGTCTCCCTTCGTATTATTGTTATATGCACTACAGTACACAGTGATAAGGACCACGGAGGTCACACTGGTACAACATTATTAGACTTTATTTAAATGTCACCAGCGGGGGTTGCTCTGAGTTGGAATCAACCCAATGCCAATGAGTTTGTTTGTTTATCCCACGAATGGACTTCTTCTGCTCCAGGATCCTAGGAGCCCCCACGGCACATGGGTGTCATCTGTCCCAGTCTAGAATGGCTTTCAGTCTTTGCTTGTCTTTCCTACCCTGACACCTGGGAGAGTGTGATAAGTTACTCTGGCAGGTGTACCTCAAATGAAGGTTGCCTGATGTTTCCTCATGACTATCCTAAGTTCCTTATACATTTGGGTCAAGAATACCAGACACAATGCTAGGAGGAGGCTGCATGGAAAAACAGAACTAAAAGAAACTTTCCATCAACGTTGGTTGTTGTTGTTCAACATTTTATTGGGAGTTCTTAAGAGTCATAACATTTTCTGGGAACATTTTGAAACCTCTCAGTGTACCCTCTCACCAGATTCATGCTGCTGCCACGGGATGTTAACCTTAATGACTTGGCTAAGGGTGGGTTTTGCCGTTTCTTCATTGTCAAGTTAGTATCTTTCCCTTGGAGATAATAAATTTTGTCCCCAACCCTTTTCAGCTAAACCATCCTGAACCTCTGTCCTTGGGGGCCTAAAGTTCCCCCATCCTGTCCCCTGGAGGCAACGGCTTATCCCATAGCAAGCAAGTCATAATGATTAGCTCTTGTCTTTAACAAGTAAAGGAATATACATTAACCAAGCACCTAGTAAGTACTAGGCATTCTAAATCTCCCACTTACATTGTCTCCTGTTCGTAAAAATCAAATGCATCAGGTATGTCATTTCACAATTGCAGAAACTAAGGTTTGGTCAAGTTCAGGAACATGTCCAAAGAGGCCAAGCTAAGACTGCACAGGGGCATACTGAAAAACGTCTGAGATGAGTCAGCACTAAAATCCCCTCCCATCCTCAGAGCCAATTAACAGATACGAAGGGACCCAGGGGCACAGCTTGGGGAGCAAGGGTGCTGGAGGAAACAAATTCCACACTTGAGGAACCCCAGCTCCTAATGGTAGGCCAGGAAACACGGTCAGTCTCAGCAGACCTGGCCCACGTACCTCTACACTCCAGACGCAGGAGGAATGATACAGAGCTGAATACACCTTGCCCACTTTCTTGGGGCCCTTCACACCCCAGACATAAGTACTATGGTCATTGTACACACAAGACAGCCACGGATTTGCAGGATCAAAGGTCAAGGTGATGGTGTCCCGATACTTCGCATTGGCCACTCCAGCGAAAAGGCGACTGAGGAAAGAGGGGGTCAGGGTGTCCAGGGCAGACAGGGCAAACTGGTGAGTTAGCGCTAATGAAAAGGGGCACTAAAGGGAGGAGCAGCAGGTTGGCCAGCAGTCACTGGAGAAAGAACGCAGCGGCTGGCCTGGCATTCCTTGCCATGGGGCTCTGCAAAAGAACACAAGCTATTTCATAGCCCCCAACATCAGGCGGGGACAGTGTGTGGCCGTGATGCAGCCAAGCAGATGTCAGGCCCTTCTAGACTCACGTCAGAGGAAAAGGAAGGGCACTGTGCAAACCAGTCATGGTCATATATCATTTCCTGCCATTTGCAGATTTAGCCCACTCCTTCCCTGAATGAGAAATTAATATACCCAACTGCAGAACTGCCCCGCTTCCTGGCAGCACTGAAACCAGAGCAAAACTTCACTTCCTGCAATCACCCAACCCAAGGCCCGAGGCTACAATAAGACCCTCCTACCTTAGCTGCTACCCAGGACCACCCTGAGGGAGAAAGGCCTGCTCCGTCAGGTTTCCAGCCTCTCTCAGAAACCCTAAGGAACTGCCCGTCTGTCCTAGCTGTGGTGTTTACAGGACAATGCATTACCACACTGCAGACTCAGATTACCACGGTTGCCCACAGTGAGCAACAAATGCTAAAAGACCCACCTGTGCTTGACTGCAAGGGTCTTCCCAGAGGTCTATGTGTGCCCTCCTCTCCTTGCAGCATGCCAGGGATGGCCTGGCACAGAGTGGGGCTCTGACAGGACTCAGGGGCCCACCCACACCGCTCACCTGGCCTCTGTGATGCTGGCAATGTCTGTGCCCAGGGCATGGGGCCGGGGCAGCGTGCTGAGGAAGTGCAGGTTGAAGGGGTTGAAAAGGCACACGGTGCCGTCAGCACAGCCGCAGAAGATGTAGTCCTGGCTCACCGAGATGCAGTGGGCCACTGTGGTCTGTGAGCACAGAAGCCACAGTCAGCAAGGGCGTCTGTCCACTCCTTCACCGGACACCTCAACAGCCATGAGCCAAGAGGCAAGGACAAGCGCAAGGCAGGCCAGCTGCCCTGGGCAGAGCCCCTCAATGCCCCTCCCTCTAACAGCAGCTGGCCAGAGGGCCCACAGCCCCGTGCAATTAGGGGGAAGGAGTCAGCAAGCCTTATAAGGCACCTGAGGTTTGGGCAAAGACACACCCAGAAAAGGCCGGCCCAGAGAAAGGCAGCAGAGGCAGCGGACAGGGCCAGCACACTTACTGTGATGCTGTCTGTGTGCTGAGCAGAAGAGGAAAGCAGAGGAAGAGGCAGAGACAGAGAGGGCGAGCAAGCAGAGAGGTTCCCAAACACATTCCTCCGCCTGGGGCCTCCCCCAGCGTGCATGCAGACTCAGGTGCCCTGGAGCCCGGAGGTGACAGACGGGAGGGTGCCGACAAAGCATTCACTTACACTCAGCTCCACCCACTTGTCCAACAGTCTCCGGGTCACTGAACTCGCACAGCTGCCCAGAGGATGTGATACAGAAGGTGCTGTCAGTCTTCTTCCCGCAGCCACAGTCTACATCAGTGAACAGGTTGTTCCGCAGGTTCCCCCAGCAGCCCAGAGCGGCCCAGCAGGGGTACAGTGGCATTCACCTGTGGAGACCCACCACAGGTGCCACCCACACACCCTGCAGGCTACCCCCTGGAAAGCAGGCCCTGGGGAGGGAGGGAGAAGGCTTCCCTTGCATATTGACATAGCACCTGGCCCAGCTGAGACTTCCAAGGGGCTTTTGAGCATGCAGAAGGGGGCGCAGGTGGAACATATCTGGGCAGACCCCACCCTAGTGGCTACTTGCTGCCTCACCTTTGAGGTCTTGCTGTCATCGAGGTACCAGAACTTGATGTGCCGGTTGCCTGCAGTGACAAAGTAGCTGCAGTCCTCAGAGAAGGATACTGCTGTCACCTGACTGGACACCTTGTTGGAAGCCACTACAATGTTTTTCTGGAGAGAAAGTCAAGGGAAATCAAGGCTCTGCTTCTAGGAGCTGAGGGAAAAGAAACTTACACACTGAAGGTTAGACAAGCTGTGAACTTGACCTCTCCTTCTGCCCCTTCTTCAGCATCCTAGATACCCAGTTGCTCCTTTCTGCTCAGAGTTCTCTAGAAAGGGACTGAGGCCAGCAGGCGGAAGTAAAGGCCACCGGTCAGCAGTTTCTTGGCTCCCCTCCCGGCCCCGCCTGTCCTGAGGCCAGCAGCCCACTCACCTTCCAGGCCCAGACATTGACGATCATGTCATGCTGGTAGCCCACTGAGACAATGTACTTGGCACTGGATGAGAAGGCCACACATGCCATGCCATACTTATGCTCCTGAAGCTCCGCCACCAGGCTGCGCTCCGACACGTCCCATACCCGCACAGCAGGCATGTGTCCACCTTGCGGGGACCGAAGACCCCGAAGTAAAGGCCAGAGGCTATCAAAAGAGATAGTGTCTGGGGTCTTAAAGGCTTGAAGGTGAGCAAACGGCCATCTGGCTCAGAAGCAAAAAAGCCCACATGGAATAAGCACACCAGCCTGTGCGATCACAAGGTGCCAAAGGGACCAGGTATAAGGCATTATGCACAATATATATATATACATACATACATATATATATATATATATATATATATATATATATATATATATATATATATATATATATATATATATATGGTATAAGGCATTATGTGGGGTCCCGTGGTGCTGACCCACACGGCTTCACCGTGAGTTGGAATGGACTCCTTAGAAACGGGTTTAGTAAGCAGCACAAAGAGGAAACTCCTTGGTGAACTGGAGGACACGGTAGCTGAAACCATGGGCTCCAACATACTACCCCTGAGGCTGGCAAAGGACTGGGCAGTGCTGCCTTGTGTTGCAAAGAAGGTCCCTGTGATGTCAGAATGACTGGACAGCACTAACAACAACAAAGGATGTCAGGCCCCTTCACTTCCCCAGACCACTGACCAGGTTCAAAGACCCGCATGCGAGTATAGTTTCACAGTTAGACGTGTTTAGAAAAAATAATGTTTGCAAAAGTAAAATCTTGGTTTACATTTTACAGAGCATGCACAATTAGTAGAACTCTTAAGGTCCACCGGAACCTGTTTAGGGTCCCCTCCACTTGCTCACCACCGATAAGTCGATTCTGACTCATATTGATCCTACAGGAGAGGTTAAAATTTCCCCTGTGGGTATTTCTGAAACTGTAGCTCCTTATGGGAATAGAAAGCCTCCTCTTTCTCTGCAGCTGGTGGGTTCAAACTGCCAACCTTGTCTTTAGCAGCTCAGGACTGACTTGTATCTCTATGAAACCAAAATCTACCTCACTGCCAGGGAGGTGATGCTGACTCATAGTGACCCTATGAGGCAGAGTAGATCTGTCCCTGTGAGTTTCTGAGACTGTAACTCTTTATAGGAGTAGACAGACTCTTCTTCCCACGGAGTGGCTGGTGGTTTCAAAGTGCTGACTTTGGTGTTAGCAGCCCAACATGCAAACACTATGCCACCAAAGCTACTTTTGTACCCCTATAAGTAGATAAATATTTCTCTTATATCTGTGTTTCAACCAAAGGCATGGCTATAAAGGAAAAAAGGCCATGAGTGTCAAGAATGATTTGAAAATGTGGAGTTCTTTTGGGAAAGGATATATATATACTTGTGTAAATAAATAGAATTCTGACGGCAAGAGTGGTCAGGAGTTGGACTGTTAATCTCAAGGTCAGCAGTTTGAATGACCAACCGCTCCTCTGGAGAAAGAGGAGATTTTCTACTCCTCTAAAGAATCACAGTCTCAGAAACCCACGGGGGCCATTTTACTCAGTCCCATGGGCCTGTGAGTTGGAATGGACTTGATGGCAGTGAGGGCATGTAAATATGCAAACACCCACCTCGGACTTAGGATTTGACCTGCTCCCTCAGCCCCGTGAGCATCTGCAGCCATGGACTTGGCCTTCTGTGAAGAACCCATTAGTGCACCACCACAAAGAGAATGAGTTTCCTCTGTGTCAGTCCATTACCCTGCCAACGTTCAGGATGGAGCCAACACCCTTGGTCTCCCAGAGA